>NC_081519.1:23455017-23782517 GCF_030273125.1 Centropristis striata | reverse complement strand
GTATAACTTGTACACTATAATATATGCTTAAACACAGTAATGCATATATACTGTAAGGACACATGGAATTAAAAACACTAATGCAGAGACACATATAAATTAGACAGAGAGCCCAGAGACTGGATGCTCTGCTAGTGGAGAGAAGCCTCCGGCTGCAGCTCAGCACGTTGAAACTGAACAACAGCATGAGGACGGTGAAGCAGGTGAACACAGTAAAATATTTATGCGTTATTTCTTTTACATTTGTTCATTTTTTATGTTATAATCCACATAAAGATGTGGGTGTTCTGATACACAAAGAGAAAGAGATGTTCTGTCTCTGAGGCTGAATGAGACTCTCACTCTATTCAAATGTCGCTCTGTGCCGACCAGGGAATATTTGAATACCATCACAGGATATGCAGATCAGCTGCTGAGACGGGTCAGACCTTTGGATCACTTCTGGTATCGACTCATAGAATAATAACAATCGTGGAGGAAGGTGATCTTTAATGACTTCTCATCATCACGTTGTCCTGCAGACACACTGAGTCACGACTTCACTGTTGTTTCAGGTGTCTCCGACTGTTTGTTAGTAATCAAACACATTTAATCTGTTTACTGATTGTTCAGAAGGGAGAAAAACTTTGTTCCAAACAAACTGGCTGAATGTGTTCAGGTTTTTCTTATTTTACATTGTTGAAGCTGTGTCACACCAAGCATGGATTTGATTTTTATCTCAAAAATCTGCAGAGAAATTCAGAAGAACTGATTTTGTGGGGTTTTTATAAAAGCTTTCACACTGCTGCAGGACAATCATGAAGGGAGAAACATTATTTGGACAGAAGTCTGACCTTGCAGATTTTCACCCACAGAAATATTTTTTAACAGTGAAAATCCTTTGTTACAACTTTGTCGCACCTCTAGGCTACAGGTCGTAACTAAGGCTACGTTCACACTGCAGGCAAATGTGACCCAAATCCAATTTTTTTTCTCCTATGTGACTCATATCTGATTTTCAGGCCACTTTCACATGTGGTCCTAAATCAGATACCTATCTGATGTTTTCCAATGCGACCTCAGTCTGAACGCTCATGTCATATTTCATCGAACTTTACTCTAGCTCCCCGACTATGGTCAGAAAGCCCAGGGGAGATGAGTTTTCCTTTCAGGGTTAACCTCTTCACTTTTAACAACACATAGAAAGCAACACACGGGAGCTCCACCTGGTCCTGAGAAGCTGCCGGCTTTATTAACTTATAACAAACACATTTACTGCTTAAGTGACCATTTTAACTCCTTCCTGTCGACCCGTTTATCCGCTCATCTCCTGCTCATCAACTCACTCCATGAGTTCACACTGGAGTCTGATAAAGGCCTTTAAAAAAATAATGTGAACAGTCAAAGGAAAAAATCAGATCTGAGCAAAAACGCTGACTTTAGCATCAAGGCCTGCAGTGTGAACATAGCTTACTTGCAGCCAAAAGCACAGAAGCTTTGGACCAACCCCCCTGGAAGACTGACAGGTGAAACAGAGGAATCACAGAATCCCACAGACTTCACTCAGTAAAGAAACGTCTGTAAATCATAATGTCACAACCGGCGAAATGACTCGTTTCACTGTCAGAGTTTCATCTACTCGGTCCGTACATTTGGAAAGTCTAGAAGAGCCGACAAATGAAATCGATTTCAAAGGAACAATAGATGCAGAAGAGGTGCAGAAGATCAGAAGATGATTTCTTCACACGAAGGAAGAACTTTTGTGGCTTCTCGCTCCACTGAGCAGCTTTTATAGGAACTAACAGAGCCACGCCTCCAACACTGGATCAGTTCTCTTTATACATCTGTACTTTAGACCACATGAAGAGGCTTTCATGCATGGTGTTGTACCTGAACCGGAGCTGGGTTAGTGGCCAACAGGTTCAGCAGCAACAGACATGACGGCCGAGGAGAGAAAGTCAAGAGGATGTTGAACAAGTATTTTGCACTGACTTTTAGTTATTGGTGAGCGAAATAAAAGGCTGCAGAGAGACACTGAGCTTGTCTTCTTAGTAGAGGTAGACCGATATATTGGCCAGCCGATATATCGGGCCGATATTTGCATTTTTAACTTGTATCGGCATCGGCTGATACATGCTTGCGTTCGCTGAACAATTAGCCCATTTCACTGAGGCACCAGGCAAGGCTCGGTCATTCACTGGTGAGCTGCTGCTGATACCGGAAAAAAGAAAAACACATCAAATATGCGGACTCACCTGAGCTATCGGCATCTGCCTTAAAAAAACCTGTATCAGTCGATCACTACTTCTTAGACCTTGTGAGTAATGTTCAACAAGATGGAGAAGAGACCCTTTGTTTCCTTTAAATTATCCATTCTTCTTTTGCTTTATTTTAACTCTTGCAGGCAATGTCTTTTAACCCATTTTGTTTCCTTCACCTCTGTCAATCCTGCATTTTATTGCATTTTATGCACTTTTATGTAAAGCACTTTGGTGCGTCTCAGCCGTCTGTAAATGGAATACAGAAATAAAATTTGACTTGCCTTGACACATTACGACAGTAATAGCATATTAGCTACATGAACATCTTTGTCGTGTCCCAGCTGCTCGACATGTTTGTATTTCATAGAAAAAGCATCACCACCAAGCAGATAATGCAACAATATCTGCTTACGGACTTTCTCTGTTCCTGGACACCATTTTCTGATTTCTGTGGTCAGAAATTCTTGTTTTTTATTCATACTAAATGCTCAATTTTTGATAGAATGAGAACTCTCTGTTCTCTCTGTTCCCCAGTGTCTGATGGAGGTACTGAGGAGGTTTAACTATCCTAGGGACTGAATGCATTTTTAAAACTGGGTTTCTGTCATGATTCTTGTGCTTTAAGAAGTCCTCCCAACAGTAACCATACCTGACACCAACATTACATTTGGGAAAATTGAGCAAATCTGCAGGGTCTCAATTATAGGGGGAAAGAGACATTCATCTTAATTTCAGACTATATTTAGGTTTGTCTCCATATTAGTCATTGTCAGTTCTCCATGTGGTGTAAACAACTACAGAGCAGCCACTGCCAAACCTGCAGAAACACAAAAGGCAGAGAGAGACAGAGAGACAATCTGATAAAAAAAATAAACTGCAATGATTCATGCACACCGCAGCGGTAAACACACTTTACATGTTAATAATGTTTATTTGTTTTATTACAATTTTTATTGAGTCGAATACCTGCAGCCTTCAGTGTTTAATGCACAATGTGTGAGCTCACACACACACACACACACACGCACACACATTCTTGTACTTCTTTCTTTGTGAGGACCCTCATTGTAATAGTGAATTCTCTAGTAAGGTTATAATAGTTTGGGATTTTTCATTAGTTTTAGTTTTAATTGGGTTGAGAATTTTTGTTTTCAAATTCAGTTAGTTTTAATTCGTTTTCAGAGTGAGTTTGCTAGTTTTAGTTTAGTATTTATTTTTTTGAAATGCTTTAGTTTTAGTTTAGTTTTTATTAGTTTAGTTTTTTGTAATGGGGTATTTGTTGGCTGGTCACAGTAAATTTTGCCTTTATTTCCTTTGCCTTATCCATCTTCATTATGTATGAAAAAAGTTGACAAAGATGAAAACGAAGGACATTTTCACTATAATTTTAGTTCGTTTTTTAACCACACAATACAATTTCAGTAGATTATCATAATCATGTAACCTCAACTTTTAAAACAAAGTCTGAAATCTCAAAAAAGCCTTTAAAGAAGTGAGGACCGGCCGAAATGTCCTCACTTTGCAAAAATGTCCTCACTCTGTTGGTTAAAAACGTGTTGTGGTCCTCACTATGTAGGAAGTACAAGCACACACACACACACACACACACACACAGGCTAACTAGCACTTCACCAGAAGTCTCCTCGCCAACAAAACAGTGGAGACGCAGCAGACAACCAAGGATCTGGTTTTTATAGAAGAGCTTACTGCTTAAATTAGCCTCGACTACTCCTGGTTTGGCTCAGAGTGTGAGTGTGTGTGTGTGTGTGTGTGTGTGTGTGAGTGATATTTGCTGTGAGAGATGACGAGGCTGCAGCCATCTCTCATTTCATGACACCAAAATATTTATTCTCCTGCCGTGTGTATAAATCACGATGCTTCAGCTTCAGACAGGATGAGGGTCTGAGAGAAGGTCGCAGGACCAAAACACCTTGATTTTATTATCGTCCAATGAATATTTTCATATTAGTGAGATAGTTAAAGTCCTTCAAAGTTTTATTAATTCAAACTGAACTTTCTTCTCTTTTTAAGAAGATATGTTATGAAATGTACTCAAACTATTCTGAAGGTTTGAAGTCATTTAAAAGAAATATTCAAGTAGAGTCTTGTTATTTTGAAGGGCTACATGTTGGGAAGAGGTAGAGGTTGGGTAGAGGGTAACAGCCCTGGAGGATTCAAGTTCTGGGTAATGGTTTGGGATAATGAATTAAAAATCCTCACTTTTTACGAAATAAAAGTTTGAAACAGTTTTCTTCTGACAGCTGCAGTATTAGCTTTTGTGAGTTTTTATCTGATAATGTTTCATTTCTTGAAGAAGGCCTGTGAGTGGAAAAGTTATCAAATAAAATAAATATCGAGTCAGAGTGCACAATAATTATTTTTTTATACTTTCAAGTTGACCTCCAGTGATCACAACTCTTACTTTTCTACTTCCTTTGCTTTCCCTGACTGCCACAATGTTTGTTTCAAATTTTAAAAACTTAAAAAGGTTAAAAATAACATTTAAAGTGAGCTTTAGATGCATGAGAACATGTTATAAGCACAGGGGGCTGCAGTGGATACGTGCATGAGCATATTCATGTTAAGAATAAATAACAGATGTGGTAATATTTCTATAGTTAAATCTGAAACATGAGGGGGAAAAGTATTTCAGCAGGATATGATCCATCTGGATATTAAATCTGCAGCGACTGAAGCTCATCTTCTCCTTCTGTCTGTACGATGTGTTCATCATACATTTTATGCATTAGATATATTAATTTTATCTTCTTTTCCGGGACGACCACCACATTTACAGATCTCTGTGTCATGTACAGTTCACAGTGTTCTGAGCTGATTTCACAGATAACAGAAACAAGTAGATTTGTGTGCAGCAGAGACTGTTTCCTCCTGTTGCTTCTTGAACTCTTGTTGTCAGATAAATGTAATTACACAAGTGATTAGCCAGACTCCACCTTCTCTCTGTGTGTTAAAAACAAGCGCTCCCTGTCTGCTGCAAGAGAGTTGCTTTCAACCTGAGAGCCCCTTCTCTCCTCTCTGAGTGATATCATCTGTTTCAGTGTGGTTATGAGGCTGCTGGGAGGAGAAGAGAGGAGAGGAGGGCGGGGCCGACATGAACGTACCGTGACAAACAGAGAGAGAGAGAGAGAGGAGGCTGACTGAGAAACACCTAAGTACTTTAATATGAAAGTGGCTTTTAGCCCAGTTTGTCTACAGATAATGTAAGAAAAATACTTTTACTGGAAAACAGTGGCATGTTTTGTTTCAGCCTGAGAATGAGACCATCCATCTATAAAAGCGAGAAGTGTCTGTGTGTGTGTGTGTGTGTGTGTGTGTGTGTGTGTGTGTGTCTAGGGCATATCCCGCTGACCGTTAGTCAGACTGACCTCAGATTTCGTATGTGGCTTGCGCATGGAACGAAGGTGTGTATCCTCGATTTTGAAGATTTTTGAATTCATTTTTCAAAATATCATTATTTTCGTAGGACGTTTTGCAGCATTGCACTGTTTCCGATCGGATGCCTTTTAGGGGAGCTCCGCCTCATTGTGTGATAGGCCTACAACTGGTCAGTAACACAATCCACTCTGGATTTCCCCGCCTGACTCATCTCATCTATAAGTCTATTTAGCCTACCTATCTTTAGGAGTTTTAAAGTGCACTACAAGGTTCAATTTTCCAATAATATTAAAATAGTTTCCAACGAATATGAATATTCAATGTGTATGTGCTGGATGGTGTGCATACCTTATGAAAAGTAAGTGTGTGATAGAGTTGCAGACGTTGCAGTGGTCTGCATGTAATGTGCAAATTCTGTCATTCACATCAATCTGTTTGTGCTGCATGTAAACTTATTCCCTCCTATATCTGTGTCTGTATATATGTCTAACCATGTTGAATGACTAAGTTTCTTTTTCTTAAAATAACTATTTCTGTGTCTCTTTATATCTCAATGTACATCCATGTATTACCCAATATACACTTTATATATTAACACTACGCAAGAGTATTCCACCTCATTGTACATCCCACTTTCACACACAACCTCATTTGGCCATAATTGAAAAATCTACTTAATCTCCCACTATACGAATACATATTTCCTATGGGCACTGCACTAGTCTCTCTAATACAGAGACAGTTATGGACATTTAGTACTGATTTATGACAGACGGTGATATTATACATATGTTTGCATCATATCTGTGCATTTTGCTATTGGTGTTAAAGGGTAAATCAATAGATGCATTGCATAATTATGAAAAATCAATGTGCATACAATATATGAATGTGTTACTGTGGTGCTGGAAACAAACTGTATTTTGTGTCATTACAAAGTATTTTAACAACAAAGTGGTACAATTATAAACCTTGTGAAAAATATAAGTAGTTATAAATAGTTGTAATAAAAATATTCAGCAAAATTCATTGCTTTTAAAAGACATTGAACACATATGTAGCTGTCGCAGATACACACAGTCTGATATTTCTGGAAAAACAAAGCATTCAAAATTCACCTTTTACAGCAAAACTGACTCCATGTTCTTTTCAAAATATAAGAAAGAAGAATGCTATAACCAAGGAATGATTCTGACATAATTTGAAATCTTTAAAAGAGACAAATTAAATGGTGTATAGATTATGTTTGTAAGAAGTATTGTCAGGAAATCTGCATGAAGCAGTTCCATCAGAGATGAATAATGACACTTTTTATTGCTTTCTGGAAGATTTTTGTTTCAAGACTATAGTAACACATCAGAAATGTTATATTTTAGTCAATTTTATTAAATATACGGTTTCAGTTGTAGCCAAAGTGTAGAGAAAGACACTCAGTCGCATCATTGTCCACTGGATTCTGGCTATAACGGTAACACAACAACGATAACAGATATTTGCATATAATGTGGTTGAGGAGAGATTCCTAATTTATTTCAGGTATGTTATTTTATCTTTAAGCTGCATGTCGCAGACTGCTGACTGTTGGTGAGCAGCCAATCAGCAGCTGAACTACAAAAACCAACTTGCAGTTGTGTTCTGAGCGTCTGCATGCAGCTCTCCCCTCACGCTGCATCTTTACCTCTCCTCCCTCCCCTCCCCTCCCCCGGGGAATCCTCCTCTCACCGACACACAGCAGCAGACTCACCACAGATTAAAACACAGAGCACTTTATTTATTCAGCAGCAGCCTCAGCGGGCTCCATGTGACGCAGCCCCGAGACGTATTAAGACATAAATACAAGTCGACTGTAGAATCGGGGAGAAACTGTGAACTGACTGATCCTGTTATTACTGCAGCGACTCTCCACATGGACTCAATGTGATTCAAAAGGCATTCAGGGAAATACAAGAAACATCAAAGAGAGGAAGAGGATGTAGGTTAATGAAGGTGAAAACACAAGAAGAAGAAGAAGAAATATTCTCTATTCTAACACTTTCACAGTTTATCTGATGTTTAAGAGAGATTGTTTATTGGAGAGTGAACAGCGTAGAGAGACAAGAAACATGGAGACACAGTCAAATATGACCTAATACCAGTGGCAGAAAACCAACATGTCCTCATAACAAACATAAATGTAGCTGTTTTAAAACTCTTTGTTAACGTTGTGAAACAGCTGTGGTTTAGTAAAGCTTTGGCAACAAAAAACTTGCTGAAGGTTGGGGAAAAAATACATGGTTCGGTGCAGAAGAGTTAAAGTTAAAAAGTAAGTAAGAAATGGACCTATCTACCAGAAGTAGGAGTGGGTGATATGGCCAAAATCTTCTATTACAACCCAAGTTTACAGTAGGGCTTGGCGATGAATCGATATGAAAAAAAAAGCGATATATTTTTTAATGCGATATGGAATTAGAGCATATAGCATATATCGATATAGTTCAATGTTTTTTTCTTTCTTTATATATAAATGCTGCCCTTACTAGGGTTTATCATATTTAGTTATTTTATAATGTTCGTTATTCTTTTCTCATATAAATATATTTATTTCAGAAAAAGATTGGCCTAATTTATTTAATAAGCTATTTTTATTTAATATATTTTTTTATTCAAACGTCACTTTATGGAGCACTGAGTTTAAAAAAGGGTACTCCTGTTGTTATGTTCACTTAAATAAACGGTTTCAATAAAACTACCTGTGACATGTCACATTTGCTCTCACTTTGCGATAAAAATATTGGGATATATATTGAATATTGTTATATTGTTATTCCACCTAAATATATTGGGATATGACTTTTGGTCCATATCGCCCAGCCGTACATTGCAAAAAGAAATGGTTTAAAGTAATATACTATATTTCATCCCATTTGATTATTCTAGAGGCTACGAACAAAACATTTTCACTACAAACAAAAGGCTCAAAGATGTGAAACTTAAACTCTGACAGAATGAACAACCTTAGTAACCTTAGTGTTACAGGTTTTATAGTTAACAGGATGCCTCCGGACTGCTTTGTATTAATTACTTCACTTTTATCCTCCTGACACAAATCAAGTAACTTCAGACAGCTGGAGATCACAAGAGCGCGTGGGACAGATACCACGGGGTAAACAATATCAGCAAATCTCTTCTGGTGGACACACCTCTCTCCTAACCCTGACTGGGAGTGAGGTAGATATGTAAAAAGGATGCAAAGCATGACCTGGAAATCATATAGCTACAAACGGAAGATAATAATAACAACACTAATTTTTTGTTTCACAGGGAGATGAACTCTGGCCTCCTCGGTCAGTCTGGGGATTGTTTGACCCATGTAACAACACTCACTCCCTCCCTGCTTGGACCTTTTTTTCTTCTTTATACTTTATACTGTATCCTTTATAATTTCCGTGGCCACTAGAGGGCGCCACTGATTACACGTTTAAATATGTGTCATTTTAAGCTTCTGTACAGACACATGGATCAGTTTTTGTAGAAGACAGTTTTTGTTTAACATGTATTTTTAGGACTAGTAGCTTTTTGATTTTGGGTTTATATAAATGTTTTTTTTTTTTTTTAATCAACACTAACACCAATAAAGTGACTTACTTTAGAGGGAGTAAAGAGTGACAGACCAACACACAGAGAGAGACACTGGGAGGTCAGAAGCAGAGGCTTCTGCGGACTAATAGGCAGGAAGTAATGGACTCTTTATTGAATTAGATGCTCCACAAAACCAGAGCAGTCATTATTATCCTGCTGAGATCCTGACACAACCACTGATAACTGGATCCATTAAGCCGATTGGCTGCACACCCATTAATCACATGACATCTTAAAATGTTTCAGTGATTTCTCTTGCTATCTTATGCTGCATGTCTGAAGGAGATTCAGTTATTGTTTGAGGTTTTTAGCATTTGATACTGTTGGCTTGATCACTGATGCTTTAAATCATTTATATAGAAAAAGAATTTGTGTTCAGCTGCTGAGTCACAAGTCTAATTCAGGAACAAACAGAAAACACAAAACGCTGCTCTAAGAAAAAACAGAAGCAGTGATAAAGTCTGAGAGCCTGACAGTGAACAGACCATGGACAGTGTCCTGGACGTCCTGAACACAAAGGTCAGAGACAGGCGGACAATAAACAACATGCAACATGGCTGCAGAAGCAACTCTGCACTCTAAAATAACTGCTGGTCTATTTATGATGGAGTAGTGTAGGGTTTTTTTTTCAATTTTCTCTGTTTTTGCTTTGATTGTGTTTGATTATTTATTGTGTATTTTATAAACACACACACACACACACAACTACTACTACTACTACTACTACTACTACTACTACTACAACTGTACTGCTACTATTACTTCCCTTGATAAACACATGCAGCTTTCAAAATAAGAGCACATTTTTTTTTCAATTGTGTTAACAGAATCTCTCTCTCTCTATATATATATGTATTGTACTGACTTTACATGGATGAGAGAAGTCACAGCATATGAAACAATGCAATTATTAGGATTAATTTATTTTTACACGTATAAACACAGACACAAATCTTAACTGGACTTGTAACTTGGTCTGCAGGCTGCAGCACCATTCATCTGACTGCTCCACCTTCTAGTAGGTTTATCTGTCTGTTCAATGGCTGATCACTGTTTTTCACTTTATTTCACTTTGGGCTCCTAAAAAAAGAAAGCCGCCATTTCTTTAGGTTTAGGCAACAAAAGTACTTCTCTCAGATTAGAACTAAAAATGTTTTGGTTAAATTTTATTGATGAAAGTTTAAAAAGTAAAATAAATGCTGGAATGACTTTACTTAAAATACAATTTTAATTTATATAATTGTTATTGTTACTTTTCATACTTATTTTCCTCATTTTTATATTTTCAACTTATTGATGTGCTTTTGTTATTAAATTTTGCTGTTATTATTGTAATCTTGTATTGTTATTGTTACCTATTTGATTCATTGTTATCTTACTTTATCCTCTATTGTGATTGTTTCTGTAACTGTTTTGGAAACTTTGGAGCAATCTGGAACCAGAATTTCCTTCAGGATTAATAAAGTTCTATCTCATCTTATCTTCCTCATATCTCTCTCACATGAACTCTGTAATGTCACTTCCACCGAGGCAGACTCGTTCATAATTACTACTGCCTGTAGAGGGCACTAGTCAAAACAGACTTTAATATAGCTGCACATTCAATGGGCAGATGAAGACGGCCTGTTAAGTGCTGACTAATGCTTATTTAATTATCCGACTACAATCAAATCCAATGAAAGCAACACAAAGCAGGAAATATTAATAATAAGCATAATTTAAACTGGAGGAAAAATGACAAAAATAAGCTTTAAAAGTCTTCTTCTCTCTTGTTGTTCTTGGACATGAGGAGCTCTTTTTCTTTCTTTAATAAAAACAAACTAACAGAAAGACTTGCAGCCTTCATATGCTGATCTGATTCAGGTTAAAACCTTTGATGCATCGATATCAAACTGACTGTAAATAATCTATACAACAGAGGCTTAAATCACGCTGCATGCTGGACTCTATCAGACATGTTTTTCTGTTGCATCAATCCATTATCAGGCTAATATCAGAGAGTCTGCGGAGGCTTTTTACAGGCCGACTGACGGTCAGTAAAGCTTCCAACCAGCGGCGGTGCGGATGCAGCAGTTCAACAAGGAGCTCATAAAACCTCCTCTCCACATCAGCACAATCCTTCCAGCGAGCATAAAACATCCACAGGATCTGACTCACACTTCAGATTTGGAGAAGCAATGAAAGAAAATAACATGTGTGAAGTGATTTTCCTCCTGCAGCGACTCGAGCATTTCACCTGATGAACGGAGGAGCAACAGCATGCTGAAGCCTTATGGTGAGCAGAAAAACACTATTACCTCACTGGATGTGTGAGTACAGAAAATGTTGTACATTTTTAAGTACAATGCATCAATCTCATGCACTTTGAGAGCTAAATGTGAGCAAACACCTCACATAACATTTTTCACACCACACATCACACATCCACTAGGGCATGGAGCAACTAGACAGTGTTGAATAACAGCTGGCTAGGGGGTCTGGGGGCATTCCCCCTGGAGAATTTATTTTCAGAAAAGTCCAAATTTGGTGCCTCTCACACATTCTAATGCCACTATTCCATCATACACTGATCTTTGCATTGCATATTTTAATTAATTATTGTAAAGAAGAATAAAGGTTCTTGTATGTTTTATTTAAGGCATCTTATTTTGACACACTTCTTGTAATTTCTGTGGTGGATTCTGTTAACACACTGTGCCCTTATTTTGAAAGCTGCATGTGTTTAGCGACAGGAAGCAATAGTGGCTTTTTGTGATTAAAACAATTTCAGTTGTTAGCTAATGTTAGCTCACGGCTAACAAACGGCATAAGTGGAGCACACTTTTTTTTTCACTTCTTTGCATCGGTGAATCGAGGAGTGAACAGAGATCGGGGTGTGGGCCGTTACTTGTCAGGCAAATTGCTTGTAGACCAGCTACTCTCTCTTTAGTCAGGCAAAACAACACAATGCTAATTTTCCTTTTCTTTCCTTCACCTGAGTGAGAAAACAGGGGAAGACTTTGATCAAAAGCCTAAAACGATAGACAGTGAAACTGACATCTATTATACCAGAATGCAAACATGCTGTTCAACAGTTAAAATGTTTACCATTTTTGCATGTTAGCATGATAATTAGCCTTTAACTCTACAGTCATTTTTTTCTAAATTTGAATGAATGTGATTGCATATACAGTCATGGAAAAAATGATTAGACCACCCTTGTTTTCTTCAACTTATTGTTCATTTTAATGCCTGGTACAACTAAGCTCAAGCTCAAATCATAACTTATATCAGCTATTTTTTATTGTTATCATAATATTTGTCAAAAAATGTACCTTTAGTTGTACCAGGCATTAAAATGAACAAGAAATGGAAGAAAAAAGATGGTCTAAGAATTGTTTCCATGACTGTATGTATTTTCCTTTTCTTTGCCATTTAAAAAGAAGAAAATCTTATTTCACTGTAGAGCAGCACATTGATCCTCTCAGCCCCTCCCTGCTCTCTCTCTCTCTGTTTATCAAACCACAAATGAGACAAGAATTGGCGAGCCGGCACGCCAGGCGGGCGTCCTGCCTCCTCCTCCCTGCTGATGAAGGAGTGGTCGGGTGGCGGCAGACAACAGCTCTGGAGACGACCCCCCAGTCAGCAGCTGCAGCAACTCGAAACCAACCGGCACAAACCGAAGTAAACCCTCGCAGCGGGGCGAGTCTGTCCAGCAAGAGAAAGTTTGGCGATCCGGAGTGGAGCTGGGCTGATCCTGGATCAGACCCCCAGGCGCTGCAGCTTCACAAACTGAACCACCAGAGCTGGCAATGGCCTCGCATCATCACACGAGTCAGAAACAATACAAAACTCCACAAATAGTGTCATACTGTTCATTCTAGTGATGCCAAATGTTTATCTGAAGCTGCACACCAATACCAGGTTTAAACAGAATGAATAGTGGAGAAAAAACGCTGCACAGCATTTAATTTGTTGATTTAAAATATTGTAACTTTACAAACTAAGCTTCATATAAAGTGCGGCTGAGGTTGATCGGAGTTAGAGGTGGAGAAAAAAATCGAGACAGCAATATTATATCAATTCATGGCCGCCAAGTATCCATATTTTGCATACCAACAGCCCAACATTTTGCCGTAGCAGGCTCACTTTTAGTTTTTTCCTGGTATCATATGAAACTAGAAGATGTAAGGAATCTACAGGCACCATGTGCATCACAATATGGTGTCGGGAAGTTGTCGAAATAACGATGCAAAGTTGAGCTATTTTGTTATGTTTCATTGTGATTTTCAAAACAGTCATGTGACCTCTGACATCATGCTATCTCAATATAAACAGGCTCTCTGGTTCCAACATGTCTCCTCTTTACACACATGGCTGCCTTCCAATTCAGAACTGAGAATTTTCTTTTATTTGAAAAAACAATTCTTGATTGAATTTAATTTTGTGGACACAAAATGCAGTTAAACAGTTAAATCTCAAGATATTGTATCACAATAAAAAATCACAATATCATATCATGACTCAAGTATCAGGACAAAATAGTATCATGGGGTTGATACGCTGATTCACACCTCTAATTGAAATGTTGATTTAAAATGTCTTTACTTTACGAATTGGGCTTCACACAAGGTATGGCTGAGGTTGATGGGAGTGTCAGATTTTTTGATGGTTTTGAGGATCACAAATGTGTGTTCATTCATCCAGTTGCTGCTGAACAATGAATGCCTGTATGAAATATTGTGCTGATCCAGTTAACAGATGATGAGCGAAAGTGTCGCTACAGAAAGTTCTCCTGCAGAGACGGTGAAAGTCTGGAGAACATTTACTGGTAATCCACACAACAGTTGTTAAGATATCTCACTCTGGTAAACACATGTCAACATCATGGTGCTGCTAGTAAGATTCATCCTCTGGGGACCAGGAGAGTCTGTTCTAAATGCCACGACAAGTTGTTGGAGTGTTTCAGTCAGCAGAGGACCAGCAGACAGACTCCAGTCATTCTGGAGGCTATAAAAAGGAGAATTAAATTGTTCCCTTGATTGATAAACTGGCAGAAACAAAGAGACAGTAACACATGCAGAGGATCTGGGAAGACACACACACACACACACTCTCTGTTTAGGTCTCGCAGGTTACGCGGTAGCAACAGCAGCAGGAAATGAGCTCATATTATATCGTTGTTCCTTCAGTTGACCCGCTGGCCCCCACACCTCCACACTGACAATCCAACTGATGCTCCAGAATTAAAGCAGTGCAGCAGAGGGAGACATGAATAAAATGTCAGGAATATGTTTTATGCAGCGGCTGGGAAAACAGCAGCTTAAAAAAAAAAGACGAAGTCTCATTTAGGATGCATGGCTTATCGGATGCTAAGCTAAAAGTTGCACAGTGCACTGGTCTTTGAACAGATAATCCCAGCAGGATGTCCCTCTTACTGCAAGAGTGAACAAGTTTATCGTGAGGAGGGCAGATTTCTTTTGTCATTTACTGTCCTGCTTTGGGATGGGAATCGAGAACTGGTTCTTTTTGAGAACTGGCTCCCAGTAATTCGATTCCTAGGAATTGTTTGTCTGCCTCCTTGATGATTTTGCTTATCGGACCTACGTCTGTAAGCCAGTCAGCGGCAATTACATGCATGCTTGACTCATTTGTAGACTGGCCGCTGAGGGGTTAACATCTCCTGCTCTGACTGCAGCTGAGAGAGACCGCTACGGGAGGACTGGGCCGCTTGTGAGTGCTTTGGGACGATGCCTGCTACTCGTTAAGAAGGAACAAGTTTCCAAAAGTCTCTAAAATTTGTTGCTAGTCGCTTTTAAAAAGAGTCTCTAGAGGGTCTGAATAGTCTAAATATAGAGATAAAGTCGCTAAATTGGCAACACTGAGTAGCTCTCGCGCAATTTTAGCAACCCTATTAGAGCATGCTGGATATTCTGTATCTTCTGTCTAAAGCTGAAGATATTAAAGAGTTAATGCAAACAAACCCATTTGTATTATTTAATTCCTCACCCAATGAGAATCGATAAGGAATCGTATCGATATTGGAATCGGAATTGCTGAATTCTTTACAATTCCCATCCTGACTGTATTTGTCTAACAGTTATAGCTCAGTTTATCTTAATATCCTGAACTGCAAAAGATTGACAATTGTTGGCAAAACAAGATTTAGGCATCAAGAATAAAGCCAGGATGAAAAATACAACAATTCCTGAGTGAGTGATGACCCAAATACTTCTGATTGCTGCTTCCACTTTTTTGTTATATGAAGACATGAGGGGCTTTCTGAGGTTCTGCATCTTACACACTAATTGGCAGCTCAGAGAGAAAAAGAGGAAGAGGAAGAGAGAGAGGAAGAGCAGAAGACAGAGCTGATTTAAAGGAAACACAGAGAGGGACAGGGAGTGAATATCGAGAGATAAAAGCAGAGATGAAAGATGCAGCGGGGCAGAGAGAGGGAGGACAGGCGCTTCAAAAAGCTGCTAAAATACAGGCAGCGATAAAAGGAGAGAGAGAGGGATGAAGAGAGAGGGACAGATCTGGACATTTTGGCTCAGAGAGTAAAAGCAAACAGAGCTGAAACACAGTTAAACAGCATATGTAGTCTCAGACAATTCTCAAATATCATTTTAAAACAAGCCAAGTTAAAAACAATCCATCTTCCCTCTGCTGGAAAATGCAAGAAAGCTTCATTACTCACTGTAATTACAGCTGAGATACACACTGCCTGTGTTTTTATGAGTGTGTGTGTGTGTGTGTGTGTGTGTGTGCGTGTGTGTGTGTGTGTGTGTGTGTGTGTGTGTGTGTGTTTGTGTGGGTGCGGTTGGTCCCAGAATAATGATAGACCTGTGAGTACAGATGCCCCATTAAAGCTGCAGAAAAACACACACACAAACAGACACACAGACACAAAGACACACAGACACACACACACACACACACACACACACACACACCTCTATCTTTAGGCGTTCTCGGACTGGAGGATTTTTTTCATATTACTAAGAATCAACCTTTTTATTGTGTCTGCACTTTAAGAACTAGGAATCAAAGTTCTTAGAACCGGTTCTGAGGACCTTTTTAGCTCCTGGTTCAGAGTTGATGCTCTCCCAGCAGAAGGGGAACCATCTTCCAGTGATTGGTCAAACACAGTGAATGCAGCGACGGCAACAGGCATTTTAAAAAACCTGTCAGCTGTGTAAAGAGACAACGCGACACACCACAAACTGCAGCTACTAACAGAAAAAAAAGTTGGAAAACACGGACAAATGGAGCAACAGTGAAGTCCAGACATTACTGATAATATATGTGGTTTTGTTTTTCAACACTTAATTGTTCCTGTTGACACTGGGAATGGAAACAGAAAAAGAGCGTTTCTCTTGGGGAGTCCCTAGAACTGTTTGGTCCAAAAACACACTGTAATGAATTTCACTGTAAAATAACAGTAAAATACTGACAGCAGGGATGCCAGTATTTAACTGTTATTTTACAGTCCATGTACTAGAATTTATTTTAACAGTATATTATCATATTTTGGATTACAGTATATGACCGTAGAATAATGGTGGGTGTTGTGGTTATATTACAGGGCATTAATCGTAATTTATCAAACAGCATAATACCGTTTAATGCTGTTAAATTACAGTTACCTATTGTTAATTGACCGATTTAACTGTTAATTTACATGGGAGGGATGAATTTTTAACAGTATTTTACTATTATTACAAAATATAGCAGGATACTGTTGTAAATCCACCGTAAATCCACAGCAATTTGTTACAGAATGCTTTGCTGAGCCCCGAACCCGTCTGTGGGTTCTGTCTGTGGAGAAATGAGGACCAGCCAAAATTTTCTCACTTCCCAAAAATGTCCTCACAATCTTTGTTAAAAACTTCTTCCAGTCCTCACTATGTAAAGTTTTCAGGTCATCCTGGTCCTGCTCTGTAGCTTCATCTGTAAACAAACAAACTGTGGATGATATTTGACTACATCCCCAATCAGGATCAGGTTCACCTACAATTCTACAATTCTACAAAGTCATTTAGAAGATGATTTCATCCAAAGCGACGTAGATTTGAGAGTCAACACAACACAAGCAAAGATCAAGTAAAAAAACAACAGGTTCAGTTTGAGTCCATTAGGGCTTCAGTGCTTTTAGGTAGCACGGATGGACATTGCAAACTGTTTTGTTGCTGTTTTTATTTAACTATTATCTGTGTCGATTAAGGCTGAAGGTGTTGAACTGCAGCTCTGTGAACTGGAGGCCGAGGACAGCTGAGTGTTCAGTCTTCAGGATAAAAACATCTGAAACGGTTTGAACAGAGTGCTGGGCGCTCAGTGGCAAAAGTCTCAAATTGGTCCTCAGATCATATAGTTACCACACACACAGTAAAGTGACAGATGTGTTTGCACATGACTTCAGAGAAGCGGGCTGTGCAGAGAACAGTGTGAACTAAATACAGAGATTCGAAAGCTTCCAACAATCAGTGCAGTGTTTCTGTTTCTCTGGGCTAAATGTTTGGAGAACACTGGAGTCATGTGAGAGGATCTGCTGCTGCTGCAGCCGCTGGAGGCATGTTGAACTCAGCTGAAGTGGAGTTCACTCAATTTAAAGTTTTTCTGGCGCAGTAAAGTTGAAGCGAAACACTTTAAAGGCAAGTCAACAGGGTGGGATTCCAGACTGATGATCTGCACAGAAAGTTTATGAGGAAAGATGGTGCGACAGCACAAAAACTTCTGCAGGAAGTTTAAATATTAATGCAGCGTTGAAGGAACATAAATACTAATAATAATAAAGCATGAGTTTCTCTCAGTAGCTTTTTCATGAGTGAAGCTGTGTGACTGCATAGATCTGTGTGTGCTCAGGCTCACATCACTCAGGATGTTCAGATCTCCTGCCAGCAAAGCCACAAGACGTTAAATCTAGGCCTGTCACGATAATTACTATATCCACTTATCGTTCGATATATAAAAATGGACACAATATATTTTCTGGACTCAATATATCTACTTTTTGTGCTTTTTTGGTGTTGTGTTTAAAGTAATGCTGCAAATATTTGACAGGCAGTAGGAATTGCCAAGACAAAATTCCCAAGTAGCCATTCCAGCTGTTTATATGTTATTTTAAATATAATATAATCTCATACATAATGATTATCTCATTGCAATGTTGTGTTAACGGAGGCTGAAAGTTTATTTATTTATTTATTATTGTAGTTTATTTATTCATGTTTTATTTGTCTAGGATATTTTAATACTTTTTTCCACATTTCAATTCCAATGTTTAATATTCTTGAGATTTAAAAATTCATTATTGTGGAAAAGGATGTACTTATTATGCTCTGATGTCGTTATAAAACTAAAACAACATCGATACAACGATACTTTTCATTTCAGTTTCTGGGAAAATAAATCGTCCTTAAAAAATGTGTTATCGTGACAGGCCTAGTTAAATCTGAATGTATGGAAGTGTTCTGACTGTTCGATTTCTTCTCCACGCTGTGCACAATGGAATTATTAATTTAAATTTCCACAATTCGGGCAGTGTTGAATCATTTCATTTGAAGCAGAATCAGTTGTTTAAAATACCCCTGATTCTCATGTAAGAAGACCAGATTAGTTACTGCAATTAACCGCTTAATGTTTAGGCGAGATATTATGTGAAACTAAAAGATACAGCCATGGTAGTCATCAGTAGTAGCCAGTTCACTGCAGTGAGGGCATTTCTTGAGTCTGGGCCTCAGTACATAAAATGAGCTGCTGTCACCTCTAGGATAATCACAGCTAATGAAACTCTATAACCATAAACTAAAGACCTAGAGCATTCAGAGGATGTGCAGCTTTAGGTTTATTGACAATAAGAGGGTTTCTCAGCAGTTTGAAGAACAGAAGTGCTCGTCATCCAATTGCTGAAAATATAGAAATCTTCAAAATGACCAAAGTTTTTGAACACAAATCTCAGCATGGATTCTCCTATATTGTTCCAAAGGTCTTGGTATATTGATGTTATATTCTGAAGGGTTTTCTGACCACTTTTATCCTTTCTAGATATGAATAAAATTGCAATATTGAGCACCAAATATGTGTAAATTTAAACAACTTCCGGGACATAATTCAACATGGAAATGGACTTCAGAAAGCCAACGCCATGACCCTCTATACACGCTAATAGGTTTCAATAAATAAATAATATATGAATTAAGTATAATTAGATATTTTTGATCAGAACAACTTGACACCCAGTGCTAAGCTGCATCTCCAATTAATTTTCAGGTTCACATCTTTCTGTGTGGCATTTATTGTTGACCTTCTATCCCCCATAAACAGTCACTGCCCACAACCACCAATTCTAAAAAAAAAAAAGGACTTGGAATGGTTAGTGGATAATGATCTCTGTCAATGTTTCTCTGGTTCGGTGTGAGTGAATCAGAGCCGAGTGCCGTTTGTTTTCTCTCCACATGTGACTGACAGGTTCAGGGTTCTTGACCTTCCCCCTCGGCTCTGTGCTGTCACTAACACACATCATCAGTCTGATGCTTAGCTCTTCATTAGGGTGCAGAGGATGAGGAGCATGTTTGTGGTGTAGCTCAGGTGATAACTCAGCCTGAGAGACAGACTGGTTCATTAATCAAAGTATCAGAAGGTTTGACTCACCGGCCTGATGGTCAGATCTGTGGACGAGGCGACATCACTGGATCAGTCCTGCAGGAAGAGAAACAAGAGCGGTCAGACAGTCACATTTAATACATATATCTATATAAACTAGGCCTGTCACGAAAACAATTTTGTTAGGACAATATATAGTCCCAGAAACTATGACAATAAACAATAGCATTGTTGATGCTGCTGATATAATGATAATAGAGCATAATAATACAAGCACATCCTTTTAAAGAGCGATTAACTTTTAATTCTCAAGAATCTTGAACATTGGCATTGAAATGCTGGAATGGCTGTTTGGGAAAAGTGTTTTTTAAGGTAACTCGTACTGCCTATCAAAAGTCTGCAGCATTTCTCTAAATTCTGTTTTTTCCACAGTGTTGAATGGCTGCATCTCTTTTACTATAAAGTGAGCAACGCTATCTGTGAGCGTGCGCCATTTTGTGCTGTCACGTATATATTCTTATTTTTGGGACGTGAGTTAGTGGAGATCGCTCCATGTCCCAACATGTTTTCTGTTCCCAGCTGAAGGAATTGGATGTGATGGTTGTGTTTTAAATGGACTTTGAGGTTTGTTGTGTTGCCACTTTTCAACGCTGTCCACACCGTCTGTGTGTGTGTGTGTGTGTGCCACACCTCCCCCTAGTTGGCTGACAGGAGAGGGAAAGAAGCAGCATGAATGAATGTTGATGACTTATGTGAACAAACACGCATGTAAACGACAATTTATCGACTCAGGAAAAACTATTGTGTGCATTTGTTTTTATTGAACGATAAGTCAATATATTGATTATCGTGACAGGCCTAATATATAACGCAAACAAACAAGTCTTCATTGAATATAATCTCCATGCCAGATTTAAGCCTCCTTGGATTAAAACTGTAGAGTCTATGTCCCTAAATGTTCCCCCCTCTCTCTCTCTCCTGGTTGGACGCTCAAATATGGAGCGTCCATGTGACCGTCAGCAGACGATTACTGACGTCACAACAGCATCCTGCGTACTGAGCGGCTGTTAGCGGCGCTCGCCTGTTAGAGGCTCTCCAAAGGCTTCTTTGATTTACCTCAAACGCAGCAAACATTATGTCCACTTTTGAAGCATTTTGCCCCGCTCCAAACTTCACACATCTCACACACATCAAACACTTGAAGTGGTATTTTTCCCCCAGGAGGCAGGTCTGAGAGCACAGAGGGCCGAGGCACAGTGGGAGGGAGGAGAGCAGTGATGGGGAGAGTCTCATGGTGTAATAAAGTGTTTTTATACTTTTTACTCTTTATACTTTTTACTGAAAATGGCACAAAAGCATTTAAATGTATGGGATGTTTCTTTGTGTCCACTGCCATCAGACTGTATAATGGCAGTGGGGACCACAATCTGTCATCCTCCCCCACCTCGCAATAACATTTAAAATCTGCACTGGACTGAAACGCTGGACATTACACTCACGGCACATATGTTCACCAATTCAATGCCACTTTAACGTGTTTGCACTACTAGTTGTTAAGTTTGGTCTTGGTTGATTGTTTGTTTGTTTGTTTGTATGTGTATTTTATACTACTTTATATATATATATTTTTTTATTCCATTTCATTTTTCCATCAAACCATCCATTCTCATCCGCCTATCAGGGGCCGGGTCGCGGGGGAATCAGGCTGATGTCCCTCTCCCCAGCCACAACGTCCAGCTCCTACTAGGGGACCCCGGGGCAGTCCCTCTAAAGGGAGGCGCCCGGGAGGATCCTTACCAGATGCCCAAACCACCTCAATTGGCTCCTTTCAACGAAGGGAGCAGCAGCCCTACTCCGAGCTCCCTCCGGATGTCTGAGCTCCTCACCCTATCTCTAAGGCTGAGCCCAGCCACCCTACGGAGGAAACTCATTTCAGCCGCTTGTATCCGCGATCTTGCTCTTTCGGTCACTACCCAAAGCTCATGACCATAGGTGAGGGTTGGAACATAGATGGATCGGTAAATTGAGAACTTTGCCTTCCAGCTCAGCTCCTTCTTCACCACGACGGTCCGGTACAACGCCTGCATTACTGCCGACGCCGCACCAAACCACCTGTCCATCTCACGCTCCGTTCTACCCTCACTCGTGAAAAAGACCTTGAGATACTTGAACTCCTTCGCTTGAGGCAGTACCTCTCCCCACCCAGAGGGGGCAGTCCACCGTTTTCCGGCAGAGAACCATGGCTGACTCTCATCCCAACCGATTCGCACTCGGCTACAAACCGCCCCAACGAGTGCTGGAGGTCCCGGTCTGACGAAGCCAAAAGAACCACATCATCTGCAAAAAGCAGAGATGCAATTCTTAGGTCACCAAACCGAATCCCTTCCTCCCCCCGGCTGCGCCTTGAGATCCTGTCCATGAAAACCACAAACAGAATGGGAGACAAGGGGCAACCCTGGTGGAGTCCAACACCCACTGGGAACGTGTTTGACGTTGTACCGAGTATGCGGACACAGCTCTCACTTTGGTTATATAGGGACCGGATAGCTCGTAGCAACGAGCCCGGTACCCCATACTCCCGCAGTACCCCCCACAAGACTCCCCGAGGGACACGGTCGTAGGCCTTCTCCAAGTCCACAAAACACATGTAGACTGGAGGAGCAAACTCCCATGACCCCTCCAGAAGTCTCGCGAGGGTAAAGAGCTGGTCCGTTGTTCCACGGCCAGGACGGAAGCCGCATTGTTCCTCCTGAATCTGAGGTTTGACTCTATTTCATTTTTATTATTCTATTTTTAATCTATTTCATTTTTATTATTCTATTTTATTTATTTTTTTACCTGAATCTGTTTTAACTCTGTACTTGTGCTGCTGCAACACCTGATTTTCCCCCATGGGGATCAATAAAGGAATATCTGAACTTGTATTAATTTTGTGGATCAGACATGTGGAGATGAAGGAGCTGGTAATCTGCAGAAGAAAAAATAAACTGGCTTTACAATGACATGTTTCTGCTGTTTATTAACATCCTGACTCCACAGGGAGCCACTAAAAACCCTCAATAACTGCTTTAATTAATTTATGCTTTCCAGACTTAGCAAGTGCAGTTTCTGTTTTTAATTGTGTGCTATTTTAGGTCATAATAACTGGTAATAATTATTACTGACTGTAGCTTCCTGACAGGAAAAACTAAATAAATATGTTTATTATTCATGAGATAGTAGCATCTCACATACATGTTTTATTGTGTGAACTTAACATGGACAGCAGAGGTTTGCAGCCTGAAGTAAAATAAAGAAGTGCAGGCTAGGGGTGTGCGATATGGCCCTAAAAGATTATCACAATATTTCAGTATATGTATTTTTGCGATTAAGATATTCTTGACGATATTAAAAAATACTGAAAAATCAATAGAGAATATGATTCTCTACTCTGTATATATGAATAAAAATGTTCAACAAAATATAAATCAATCATAAATCTAAAATGTAGTGTAAAGTACAAATCTCAACAGTTGCCAAATACAAAAAAAAATACTCCTGACTCTTGATTATTAGCAAACAATAAAAAAATAACCATCTAGGGCTTCGCCCCCCCCCCCCCCCCCAAGAGAAAAATGTATATATTTTTAAATACAATGCATCAATCTCTTCCACTTTGAGAGCTAAATGTGAGCAAACACCTCACATACAGACAGAGACACAACACAAAATAACTTTATATTATGAATAGTGTACATAGACTTTCAGTAGCTTTAAATGTGATGTTAGCGCATCGCATGAGACTCTGGCGGGCCGCCACAGTCTAGGTAATTAATGGGAAACCCTTACGTCACTACGTCAAGAAGTAGGATGTTGCCAATATCATGATATGCATTTTTTTTACTCATAAAAAAAAAATATACAGGTTTAACCGTGAATGATACGGTATGGCACAACCCTAGTGCAGGCTATAAATGACATTCAGACCATCAGTGGCTCATCTACAGACGCTTGGTCAGGACCACATGGCCTCACTTTTTAACACACTGCACATGACTCACATGAACCAACATGCACACACAGCAACACAGTTTGAACACACTTAATGTTGCTGCATGATTCATTCATCAGGCTGTTACATCAACAGGTTCCCTTCCTCAGTATGAGCTTTCAGAAGCCCTGTGTCGAGTCTGGAAGTTTAATTAAATAGTTGTAATAAAGTAAGACTACAACATTCGACTCAGGAGTAGAAATGTGTTTTACTAACAGCAGGAAGTCACAGGGCTCCAATTAAAGATTCTTTTCTCGAGAAATTCATTAGTGAATGAAATTTCAGCCCAGCAGAACATCTTCTGATGTCTTATTTTGTCTGACAATAACTAAAGATAATCTGTTTTTAACTATGGATAAAGAGAGAAAGGAAGGAACATTAAAACCATTAATTGATTATGAAAATAGTGATTCTGTTAATGATCTTGTCTCTATAATGAACCATTCACAGTTTCCAGGAGCAGCAGTTCCAGTCTGTCGAGTCACTGCAACACGCCGTCTTCATCTTCAGGCCATAAACAGCCAAAACATTTCCACAGATGTTTGTTGTCAGACTTGTTCTCAACAGACAGACAATCACAACTTTTTCAACTTTGCAATTTTCTTTTGTCATTCTCCGCGCTACAACTGCTAATAAACACAAACAAATTGCTTTCCAGTTCCTCAGAAAGCCCAAAGCAAAACCAGAGCCCAACTCCGGGGAGTAATTACCCGAACGGAATTGATGTCTGTCCGACACAGTGAATGTACACGTGTCTGTGTGTGTGTGTGTGTGTGTGTCAGCTGTACAGCAGCCTGAGGCGCGGCGCGTGTCTCATGTTGGAGAGGACACTCAGCTGCTTCACACGGGGACAACTGCAGGGACGCAGAGATGACGAGACGAGAAGACGACAGCAGTGAACTCACAGAGTACACAGGAATCCTCTGACTTCACTCCACTGGCAGCTATGTGCAGAGTGTGTATGTGTGCTCGTCCTGGGCAGGGAGTGAACTCTTGTTAAGCTCTCTGTTGCCCCTTCTCAGACATTTGACTTGTGTTACTGTAGCTGAGTGTGTGTGTTTGTGTGTGTGTAAGTGCCTCGCCTCTGTTTGGCATGCACAAACCTGTGTAGACGTGTGTGTGTGTGTGTGTGCCCTATGCCCTTTTCCAGATGTCCAAGTTTAAGTGTGTTCAAGTGTGTGTGTGTGTATGTCTTCCCTCTGAGCTATAATGAGGTCTTGGGGGACTGCAGGCCTTCTGTCTGTCTATCTGACCAACATCACACACACACTGTCAGGATACTGACCCCACACACACACACACACGCACGCACGCACGCACACACACGCACGCACACACACAGACACACCTGCTGGTAATGCACTTCCACAATTGGGTGTCAGAGAGCATGGCTCCATTAGAGAAGAATGGAGAGAGTCTAATTAGCCAGCGAGTTCTGAAAAGCTTAATGTTCACTTTACTGTAATATGAGAGGAAAAGATGGAGAGAGAGAGAGAGAGAGAGAGAGAGAGAGAGAGAGAGAGAGAGAGAAAGAAATGTTGAAATATCACTATCATATTCCTTGCAGGATGTTTTTCTGACATCTTGTGCTAACGGTTCATCTCCTCGGTTAATAACAAACGGTACAAATCAGTTTCTACTAACCATGTCTGGCAGCAGCTGTTTAAGTTTAAATTATTCTGCAATAAACTAAATTTAAAAATACTACATTCCCTTGATGAAAACTAAACATCCAGAGCAAAATCGGTTTCTTCTCAAAGTGTCGCACCAACAACCAGCTTCATACTTTTCACGCAAAAAGAGGTCATTCACTTGACTTCATGAAATCTGTTTGGAATAATATGTTTATCTGTATTAATAGATTTAATAGAATGTATAATCTGATTAACTTAGTGTATTGGGACAAATTTGGAGACAGTTGAGATGGATCAATGATGCCGACCTCTTCCTCCTACTCAGCGAAGTGAAGTTTTATGCTGATGACCTTCTACTGTCTACTGAACATGGACTACAGCGACAGCTGGAGAGGGTACAGTCACTTTACCGGCCCTGAACAGCACGCTGATAGATGTTTCCAATATCTGCATGAGAACAAAAAAGTTCTTGATTTCAATAATTTGTCAGTTTTTTATTTATTTTCATTTTTCATTCAACATTTGGGAACTTTGAGTTTCTTTTGTTAAATTATCAGAAGAGTTTGGTAGAACAATCTTTATTTTATTTTCCTGTTTTCTTATTATCTTATTATATGATCAATTCATTCTGGTCTTTGTCTGTAGAGTCCATGCATAGTTTAGTTGTTTCTCATCCACAGAGAAAATCAAGAAATTATGTCCACTAGAGAAAAAAAAGAAAGCATGGAAAAACAGAACATCAGATCTGTGAATAATTAATGATGCTGCCTGGTGAAATGACAGGGCGAAGCCTCCTTCAAACCTCTAAGTACAGAGAACCATCACATCGTTTCCTGACCGACAGCTCCTTCAATGATGGTTCACAGATGGAATATCTCATGTTTCATGCTTTTAGTTATTCTTTTTATTTGTTTAGCCGTGGTTTGTGTGGTCGTACTTCAGCACTGTAACTGTTCTCAGCTCTGTCTGAGATCTGAGGAATAAATGGATCTGATATCAGTTTTTGGTCACAGAGTTTCTGCTGGTTAAAGTCTGTGGATTCCAGATGCTTCTGCCGACAGTGAATCTGTGTATGAAGATATATAGTCTACCTGCAGCATGTTTTTCAGCTGTTTTTTACAATCCTGTTGCTGTTTCTCAGAGACAGTCCCAGCGGTGGCACCAAGCTGTTTGAAAACTTTACTGAGCTGGAAAAAAAACATCCTCAAACAAAGAAAAAATGAATAAATAAAAACATTTTCTAGGTCACAGGAAGTGGATCGACTAAGTTATACAATGTCATAGAGAGGTTATGGATTCCACACAACGATAATGTTCTGAAACATAAGAAAATACAACATTTTTTATGGTTTGAATCCAGTATTTGTTGTTCTGCATTATCCTACATTAAATATTATGACAATGTAAGGATGCCTCCCAGTAACACAGAAAATGAGTCATTGTTTCAGATTAAAAGTCACTTCTCAACTAAATAAAGTCAGTGCCAGCAAAGCAGATTTCAGTTCAGCCGTATTCGGGAAATGTTTGAACTTCCTCTCTGTCTTTCTCAGGAAATAATAATAACTATATTTACTTGGCACTTTCAAGGTTAATGAAGCAGAAAAGGGAACAATCTCAGTAATCAGCTTAAATGAAAGGAAGATTTGTGCTGCCGACACCAATAACAGCCGCGAGAGCTGACTCACTAAACATATTTAGCTCCCAGCAAACAAATTAACAATGCTACTGGTGCATAATGAGAGAAATAATAAGCTGTCAGTTAGATACGTGCCCAAACTAAAAGCTGTGCTTGATCACATTAATATGCATGAATAGTTTGCAGATCACTTACAGAAGCAGAGTAATGAGGACTTAATAAAATCTACCTGTAAAGTCTGTAAAGTTATTAAATACTCATCAGAGTGAAAGCCTTGGAATAATACAGCACATTGTTAAAGAGCACTTAATAATAAGAAAGGTATCTTCTATACTTCCAAACAAGGATACAGAGTCAGAGCAGAGGGCCTGCTCTTATCCTTATCTTATATGTTTCTATAAATGCCGGCTTTATCTAGAGGTCAAAGAGCTGCGACACCAAGTGTCAGCGAAGTCACAACACTGACAGACTACAGTCATGTTAAAGGTATGATAAACAAGAGTGAACACAGACTTTAAAAGGAGGAAATTACAGAAGTAGATAAACTAACAAATATATTTCATGAAAAGTGACTTTAACTGGATCACAGCTGCTAAAAAGTTGGACTGAATCAGGTTAAATTCCAACTATGAACAAAGTGTTTCAAATAAACAACTAACCGGGTCCTGCAGTCAAATTATCTTTGTTGCTTTCTGGTCCATATGCTCATACTGAACTGGGTAAAAGGGCTTTCGTCCACTCTGCACCATTCACATGGAATAAGTTAAAGAATGACTGGAAACTAACAGGGTTAATATCACTGAGTGCTTTTAAATCTAATCTGAGAGTATTTGAGGACGACTCTATAACATGTATGTGTTTTTCATAATCTGTTTGTAAATGTAATCATTTTTGCTTTTTTGATTGTCCTTGGCTTGTGTTTTAACTGTATAATTGTGTAACTGTTTTGTATTTGCTACTGCCTATCTTGAAAAGGTCTCTTGAAAAAGACGTTCTTAATCTCAATGGGATGTTCCTGGTTAAATAAAAGTTATATAAATATATTAAAAAAATGGTGTTAAAACTGGTGTTCAAACTGCTCTCCATCTTTGTAGCAGGTTTTACAATTATAAGTTAGTCATTTTCATAAAGGCCCTGCTGACATTCATCCGTTTTATAATATTATCAGAAGAATGAATAGGTGTTATCAGCAGTTATCAGCCCGTAAGAATGTAGTAGGAGCCTGCTCCGCCTGCTGGCAGGTTGAGAAGGTTGTTATCAGCTCATTTAATGGTCTGTCGCTGAAAACAAAGTGGTGACGTTCAAAATAAGATAAGATATGATTTTCCCACACAAGGAAATTTCCAGTATTACAGCAGCAAAGTGGATAGCAAGATAGAGAGAAGCTTCAATAAAAACAACAATAAATAGTAAAAAAGCAGTATCATCTAGAAATATAAGAAAGGTATTGACAATAAAAGAAACTAAAAGTTTACTTAAAGGCTGCAGTTGTGTCCTGGTTAGGTGTAGGATAAGACAGCCTCAAAAGTTAAAATAAACGGTTTTATGAGCAGGACTTGAGCACTGGAAGTGGCATAGTAACACAGGCTACGTAAGCATGATGCACGACCGTTTACTGATGTAACTTCTAAAAAAAATGTTGTCTTTTGTTTTGACCCAGGACACAGACTCTGGAGCAACTTTTCATGCTTTATACTCCATTTATTTGCTTCCCTCTTCACCTTCCCACTCTGTAACATCACTTTTTCCTTGATTTTGGTCATACTTTGAGCCACTAGACCACATGTGTCAAACTGATCCAGGAAAGGGCCAAGTGGCTGCAGGTTTTTGTTCCATCCAGACAAATCAAACGAGTGAAGACAGCCCAGGTGATTAGATGGGTGGAGTCATGTGTGCTCCTGCTTGGTTGGAATGAAAACTTGCACCCACTTGGCCCTTTCCTGGATCAGTTTGACACATGTGCACTAGAGGGTGCCACCAACAACACGTTAATAAATTTGCCCATTCCATGGACTGTTAACGACCTGCTGGACCTGCCAGCAGGCAGAGCAACCCCTACTCACCCATTCTTATGGGCTGATAACTACTGATAACACCCATTCAGTCATCTGATAACATTTGTATGGTGTGGCTGTCTGCATGTGTTTCCACACTTCAGTGCAACCTGGCTGATCAGAACGTGACCACATGTTTTCCCTCGCATTAAGTGCATTCGGAATGGCAATAGGTACAAGAGAGAAGCTTCGTCTTTTCTTTATATTTCGTTTATTTTGTGGTCTGGCTGATCGGAGCCTAATCTGATCTCAGAGCAAACAAACTTGCCGGTAAATGAGTTTGTTATTTCAGCCTGAGTCGTCCCAGCTCACAGGATGATGAAGGTGACACCCGACAGCTGCAGGAGGAACTTTTCTGCTGTCAATTTCATCACTTTTTCTCTTCAGTGTCAGAAAGTTTGCTGCAGTTTCTGTACTTTTGGAGTGGATTCTGTGAGAACAGATGTCTGGCGTGTCAAACCTCAGAGTGACATGAAAACTCTCCAATTACAGCTCTGCCAGCATAAAACACTGAACAGCTTCAGCTTCCAGCAGAGCACGCCACGGATATCCTGAGAGATACAGTCGCAGCGGACGCCACAGGAAATCAAGAACAGATTCAGTTTGTCAGTTTATCGATGCAAACCACCTCAAACCAAACCCAGAAACCAGAAGCTGCAGGTCCAAATCACATCAGCAGCCCGAACACAAGATATCGACTGCAGAGGAAGACGTTCTACTCATCTGTTTCCAGTTTCCACCACCAGCTGGTACACACACACATACACACACTGGACGCAGACTCTCAGCTTCTGACGGTTAGTTAGTGATATCGACCAACCACAGCACAAACATTAAAAACCAATCAGCTGCAGCTTCCAGCAGAGCGGAGGAGGAGGGGACGCTACAACACGATCAGATTTAAGTACACACACACACACACACACACACACACACACACACACACACACACACACACACACACACACACACACACTATGAAAACCAATAAGTGCTCAGAGGGTCAATGATGAAATGGAGAGAATTTGCATATGTTTGTGTGGGTGTGTGCAGGTTTGAGACAGCTGGTCTGGTGAAGTTTATAGCCTCCCTGGTAATCTACATGAGTGTGTGTGTGTGTGTGTGTGTGTGTGTCTTCCCTTTGGGCAGCTTAAAATGAGAGAGTGTGTTCTTGTACTATTTGTACTTCTGTCTTTGTGAGGACCGAGTTGAGAGTGTGAGGATCCTTTGGTCTCCTGAGTGTGTTTCTGCTCTTTAACTTTTCTGTTTTGTTGATATTGATTTTACTTTCTCGTTATTTGGCGTCAGTCCTCAATCCTGGATTTTTATTAATAACAAATTAAGCCTTTTATTTTCTTCTTACCCACAAACACAAAGAGTTTACACATCTGATGAAGGCGGAAAAAATCACCAGACTGAAATAAAAAAGACAGGATTATATTTTACAGTTTCAAAAGACGAGTCGTACTAGTGTTTGGGTGTGGCAGGGACGTCACAGTTTGGTGTCTGATTACAACCTTTCACAGCCAAATCAAATGTAGTACTGAAAAGATAAGTCATTATTTGATCAATATTTCCACTCTTTTAAAAGAGGGTCTGACTGCAGCCATTTAACATGGAAACTTCACCATTTGGCTATCAGAGTCATGACCACGGGACAGATTTTGCCGTCCGACCAAGACAAATGTTTGCTGGGTTACATTTTATAGTAGATTTAAATGTTTGTCAAGAAGTAATTTAAGACTGAGTGTCGGTGAGTTCAGTTGAGCTTTATCGTGGAAATATTTGGGGGTTTAATTAGTAAGAGTTGAGACGCATCTCACACATTATACAGAACAGATCAGTGATGCAGCGACAGCGTGCTGTGAACAGAAACCTGTCAGTCTGATACTGAGACAGGAGGGGTGAGATGGGAAACAACTTTCAGACTGAAGGAGAGAGAACAGAGCATGAGCTGGTTTCCCGAATGATGTTTGAGTTTCTGTTTGGTCTAAATGTTCTAAAGTTGGTGGTTCTGTGTCTCTACAGTCGTCTGTATCAGTCTGCAGGTTAAAATCTCTGCTCTGTAGAAACGACTGTTAACAACAATCAGGTTAAAGTGATTATATAATGTGTTATTTATTGACCTTTCTAAAACAGGCCCAAGGTCTTCAGAACCTCAAAAACAATATTAGAAACAAGATCTCCAAACTAAACATAATAGGTCAAAAAAGGTCATTTGTCAACGACTCGTTGAGCACACACGCCGTTATGGATATTCGTAAGGTCCACTGCTGGAACAAAAATCTGCAGTTTGGTTGAATTTGTGCTCCGTCAGCACTTCTCTAAGGCCAGTGCCAAACAGTTCCTGGTTCGGCTCTAAAAGACAGTTTAAAGAAAAAATAAATGATGTAAATGCTGGAAGTGAAGTAGTTAGGGGGATGACGTGACTACTGGAAGTGACATAGCTCAGTAAAAACCTGATGCAGGAAGTTAAGATATGTTTGAATCACATGCTTTACTTTGGTAAAACATGGACACCAACACTGATCTGCTGCTCTCAGTTTACCTATTTTTTTGGTAATTTCACATTTTTTTTTTTTGTATTTTTACATAATTTTTTGGTCACTTTGTGTCTTTTTTGATCATTTTACATCTTTTTTTTTTTTGTGGTCATTTTGTGCCTTTCGTTCACCTGTTGAAGGTCATTCATAATAACTTCATCGCATTTTTGCTGCTTGAACAAACGGGGGTCATTTTTGAGGGAAGACTAGTCTCAAATACAGTGTTTAATGTGACTGCAAGCGCGTATATTTCTGTTTGTTTCTCATCAGAGTTAATGATGTCATTATTAGGTCAGCGGCGTGTTTCAGCCACCAGGAAACAGCAGATTGTCTCTGCTCACATCGATCCCGTCTTCCTGTCTCTCTCTCTCTCTCCTCCCCTTCCTTTATTTCCCTCTCTGTCCATCTTTTAAAGCTCACACTCGGTGATGTCACGCTAAAAATAAGGTAAGCGGACTCCCCCCTTCAGTCTGTAATCATGAAGAGATATACAAAAACAATTGCCATTACAGAAAGCATAAATTATTCATGCGTATTGTTTTATATCCATTCGGTAATTTAATAACTTTAAAACTTCTCTGCCCCTTTTTGACCTTTTCTTCTTCTTCTGTCTCTCTGCTGTATCATCCTCATCTTTCATCCAATTTCCATCTTATCTCCCTGTTTGCTTTGTTCTCCTCTGCTTTACATGCATACAGATAAATGGATTATAGTGCAGTCAGATAAAGGTAATCAGGAGTGCTCGCATCAAAAATGGCTTCAAAAAGCAACAAATAATGGAATGACTTCATCTTTCGGATACTCTTGACTTTTAAAGAACTGAATGGATACGAGTTAGTTATAGATGTTAGATGCAACATTAGTTAGTTAGTTGTATCATGAAACAATCTATTTATTCAAAGGCAAAATGTTGCATCTGGTTCACTGAAGTTTATGTTCAAACAAAAAAAAAGAGCAGACCTTGACAGATCAGTGCGATAACAATATTCTTGACGATATTACAAAATACTGAAAAATATCTAAAATATATGATTTTTAGTCTGTATAAATAAATAAAAAACGTTCAACAAAATATAAATCCTTTGGAAGGTTTCTTCCAAACGTCCATCCCTAGACGCTACTTCAAATAACTTTGTTTAAATTTGTTCTGACATAAACCAGGGCTGCCAAGTTTCAGAAAATGACAAGAGTGAGACTCTAGCACCATGATGCCTTTGGCCTTTTAACGTCGATTTATTCCTTAAGACTGATGTCCTCACCTACATGCCAGCGGCCAGGGGCGAGTCGAGGGTCAGAGCTTTAGGGCTGCTGAGCACCCATTGAGCCCCACTGCCACCACACACCCTCAATCAACAGTCATTAGAATTGATTAGATTGAACTTTATTGTCACTGAACAAAGCAACAGCTACTTGGACAACAAAATGCAAAATATAGGCCATCTTTCTCTCTTTCCCATGGCACGCCATTTTGTGTCTTTTTTGTCATTTTGTGTCTTTTTTAAGTAATTTAGTTTTTTGTCATTTTGTGTCCTTTTTAGTTATTTTTTGTTTTTTTTGTGTCTTTTTTAGGTCATTTTGTGTCTTTTTTAAAAGTAATTCAGGTTTTTTTCTGTCATTTTGTGTGTTTTTTTAGTTATTTTGTGTCTTTTTTCTGTCATTTTGTGTCTTTTTAGTTATTTTGTGTCTTTTTTGTTCATTCTGTGTCTTTTTTAGTAATGTGTCTTTTTTTAGTAATGTGTCTTTTTTCTGTCATTTTGTGTCTTTTTTAAGTAATTTAGGTTTTTTTCTGTCATTTTGTGTGATTTTTTTCGTTATTATATGTCTTTTTTTGGTCATTTTGTGTCCTTAATAGTTATTTTGTGTCTTTTTAGGTCATTTTGTGTCTTTTTTCTGTCATTTTGTGTCTTTTTTAAGTAGTTTAGGTTTTTTTTGTCATTTTGTGTCCTTTTTAGTTGTGTTGTGTCTTTTTTTGGTCATTTTGTGTCTTTTTAAGGTCATTTTGTGTCTTTTTTAGTAATTTTGTGTCTTTTTTTCTGTCATTTTCTTTCTTTTTTTTAAAAGTAATTTAGGTTTTTTTCTGTCATTTTGTGTGATTTTTTTTTTTTTTTTTTTTTTTTTATCTCGGACGTCTGGTCACTTATAGCATATAAGAATATTCAATTACTGTTAAGCCAACTTTGAATAATAAAACATGCCAAAACATGTGTCCTTTACATAGACTGTATAAATAGGTCCTTTATCATAGCTACACGTATGACAAAAAAACGTGTGAAAATCAGTAGTATTCAGTGAGGTAAGATTAATTAAATGCGCTGACAGTTATATGCTCCTGTCAAACTAACTACACTGAGTGGAGCGGATCACCACTCCAAGACGGCGGCCGAATTTCTCGCGTCACAGCAGCCGATGCTGCGTCTATTTGTCTATGGGCGTGTCTGCTCCGCCTTCCGCCATGTTTGCCAAAAGAGAGAGAGAGCGAGAGCGCGAAGGAGAGAGATTTAATATGAAATATATTTAATGTAAAATATTTAATATGTTTGTATTAATATTTAATGTATTGTATTAATTGTATTGTAATTGAATTGCATGTCTGTATGTATGTTCTGCTTTTGGCAACAAAGGTTGATACCATTCATGCCAATAAAGCTAATTTGGTTCCATTTGTACCCTGTCAGAGTTAAGGATAGACCTTGAAATTTAGAATTTTGAGAAACACTGCTTTAGAGGGGTCTAAATTGATATTCACAAGTCTGTAACTCTGACATACACACACACACACACACACACATTGAGACTAACGTTAGAGTCTCTTTTTCAAGTGTGAACTGGTCAAGAGAAGAGGCAAATAAATGTTACACAGCTCTGCAACAAATACAGGACAGTGATAGACTTATAGCAGCCTTAAAACAGTACATATTAACTAGGAAACTCAAGGAGAAACAGTGAATCAACTGTCAACAAAATTGAGTAGTTAATTACCATCTGTCTTCTAGCAACGTCGAGTGGGTTTTAAATGTCGGCGCTGTTGTGTGTGAAAGAAAGTTAGAGACGCCAAGACCCGCCTTTCGTTGCTTCTGATTGGTTTATGTTGCGTGGTGCCTTCCGCGGTTGGTTAGATTTAGGCACAAAGGACTGATTGATTGGTCTGGGATTGGTTATCTCGGTCAGTCAATCAGAGTTACTCGAGATAGGGCAAGCCGCGAGGACGAAAGTTTATTATCATGAAAAAAATAAATACAGAGTATTGAATGGGGAAATATAAGCGTGAGAAATGTCAAGTGTGGCGTGTGGTGTGATAATGGGTTAAATTGCGTGACTGTCACACTCAAAGCGTGACACTTGGCAGCTCTGCATAAACGCTGGTCTTCTTAGTATATTTATTTGTCTGATGAAACACGACTGAAAGAATTATTTCTGCTGGATGTGTTATTAGCCAAATTTCTCCTTTTATACCACTATCAGTATTATAAAAGTGATACTATGTTAACCCTTTGATGTACAACATGGGTCTAAAGAGTTTTTTGTTTCATATCTATACATTTTTTTCATCATTCAGTATTCCAGATTTTCCTCAATTAGTTTGTTTTTAGTTCATCATACATCCTAATTTTATGTTTTCCTTTATTATTATTTTTTTAATAAAATCCCATTTTGTGTCACTACTCTTCTAATGCACAACATGGGTCAAAAATGACCCATATCCATTTTTTTTAGCTAAGTAGCTTACTAAGCTAACTACTTAGCTACCTTCTTGGCTAAGTAGCTTGCTAAGCTAACTACTTGGTTAACTTCTTGGCTAAGTATTTAGCTAAGTAGCTTGCTAAGCTAACTACTTAGCTAACTTCTTGGCTAAGTATTTAGCTAAGTAGCTTGCTAAGCTAACTACTTAGCTAACTTCTTGGCTAAGTAGTTAGCTTAGCAAGCTACTTAGCCAAGTAGTTAGCTATGTAATAATACAAAACCTTTTTTTCTTCATAAAGTTTGAGAGGCAAAATGGAAAAAATGATCTGTTGTTATCAAAACAAAGATATTTAAATAATACTTGAATATTCAATCATAAACTAAGTTGATATCAAACAATATCAAGCACAGAAACACAGAGCAAGCATTAAATAACATGGGAAATGAATGCAGGTCATTTTTGACCCATGTTGTGGATTAGAAGGGGTGTCAATATGTTGTGCATCAAAGGGTTAACTTTGTGACTTTCAGGTTAGTTATTCTTTCCATATTTACAGTAAACTCCAGGAATAATACAACACATTCAGACCTCCATCGCTCTGAGCATGATACAGTAACAAATAATTTCTTCTTCCTCTGGTTTTCCTTCAGCTCCTGACTGTGTGTGTGTGTGTGTGTGTGTGTGTTACATTATACTGTAAATAAATCACCAGGTCACCTTCCTCTTATTGCATTCATACTCTTTTCCTCTGCTCTGAGTTTTGTGTTTCAGCTGTGGAAGCTCTGAGTGACTGGAGACATTTTATTTTTATATCGTATCATACACGTCATGTTTCTCCCCCTCTCCTCCCTCCCTGTCATCCATCTCACTTGTTCCGACTGTGTCTTCCTCCCTCTCCTCTTGTTTTATCGATGTAACTTCCTCCTTGTCACCAGACATGTCCAGCAGTTTTAGCTCCTTATCTCTCAGTAAAAGCTGAGTGAGTTCTCATGTTTCAGATCTGATCAAAGAGCAATGTGTTGGTTTTTCTTCTCATGACTGGTCAGCCTGCAGCCGCCACAACAACCGATCCGTACACAAGCCCGTCAGGATCACAGGGCTGCTCTATTTATACATGCCAGGCTTGTTATGTCCTCAGATGAAAACTTATTTCCAAGCCATGAAATTATGCTCCCTCTCGCTCCAGGCTGTCGGGAGCCGCTGAACGAGATCTGGAGACGGATTCACGATGCCGTGCATGAGCTCCCACTAACATTTAGTTCAGGTGTCAAGGAGAGTTCAGCTGCTAGACTCTTTATTTTATTCTCTTTTTAATTTATACTTTAAAATCCAAGAAACTAGCAGCATCACAAACGCCTTCAGTGACAACAAATACAGCAGGTGAAGGTTTACTGGACATAAACTTTTATTATTTCAGTAAAGATTTTACATTTTGAGTCAGTGTTCAGGATGGGACGCAGTCAGCTGTTGTGTTTATATGACACTGGGGGTCTGGATGTGTTCAGCACTGTTTCAGGACCCCCGAGGAACAAAGGAGCTGGAAACTTTACGTCACACTTCATCGTATTCTCATGAAGACATTCTTATGTTTTAGTACAGAAACTACAGCGTGAATTATATGATATTCTTTGAAATAGGGATGGGAATAATTAATCGATGATCGATTAATGGTCGTTAAGAATTTGGTCGATCACGTGGAACTTTTAATGGATCTGTGTTTTTTAATTTTTATCTCTGACTGCGTATCAGTATCACTAAACTGAAACACACCGAGCGTTCAGTTTTGCGGCCGTACGTCAATAAGACAATGAGCTGCTTCAGTTTGCAAACTGAAAGTTGTAATAACAATTATAAAAAACACAGAAATACAAGAGGATTCATTTGAGCAACACTAGCTTACTCGATCAAATCTTGCTAGCAAAAATTATGAGGTTTAATTTGATCCAAAACTTATTTAAACACAAAACATATTTAAATATGAAGATTAGTGTGAAAACTAACCTCATACCTCTTCAGGGCTAAAACATAAAGCATTGAACTCCTTGACATTTTCTTTACAGTTTAATCTCAGTTGAGTTAGTTTTACGATCGACAGGATCAAGTCTCTTTATGTCCTTTCAAAATAAACGCTTTTGCGTACTACTGTATGCGATTATTCAATTAATTGATTGTTAACGGTGTAGGTAATCGAGTTGGCATGTTTCTTCCAAACATCCATCCCTACTATGGATTATGACGTGACGAGTGCTGTTTACAGTCCCTCACGATCACCGTTTAAATCATCACGATCACTGTTTTTTTAAACACGTTGTTAATCTGTACAAGGATGACATTTAGGCACTGAAATCACTGTCCACAGGTGAGGAAGGGTTAGGCTTTAAAACATGCTCTGTTAACAGAAACACTGGTCTCCTGGTTGAAAGTAACTCATCATCAGACCACATCATGCTGCAACATTTCATGGAATACTTACAAATTAAATAACCCACACATGATCTTACATGTTCATAAGATGAAGCAATACAGTCAAATTACTCAAATAGGTGAGGATAAAAAATTGATACAGTATAGTATTGTGATATTTTGCATGGCAATATTAATTCATGGCCACCAAGTATCAATATTTTGCTGTTCCGGAGGCCGTAGCGGGCTCACTTTTATGAATATACTGGAGATACTGGTATCATATGAAACTAAAAGATGTAAGGAATCTATAGGCAATAAATAGCCAAGTATGTCAGGATATTGTGTTGGGAAGTTGACATAACGCTGCAAAGTTCGGTTGTTTTTTTATGTTTTATGGTGATTTCAAAACGACCATGTGACCTCTGACCTCATGCTATCTCAATGACATCAGGCTCTCTGTGTTCCTACAACTCTCCTCTTTACATACATGGCTGCTGAAAATGTACTTTTATTTGACAAAACAATTGATGATTGGATTAAATTTTGTGGACACAAAATGCAATTAAATCTTAATATATTGTATCAATACTCACCATATCACAAAATGCTTAAAATCCCAATAATACCGTATCGTGACTCAAGTATCAGGAAAAAAACGTATTGTGGCGCCAATACGCTGATTCACACCTCTGTTGATTATTTATTAATATAATCTGCTGTTAACTCAAGAAACGATCACTAGAACTGTTACAGACTTTGGGTAAAAACATAATAATAGCTGATTTTAGTAGAACATTTTGATTTTTTGAATGTAGAGTAAATGAGAATATAATGGTCATAATATTGGCTTTTCAAAATAAACTTCAATGTTCAGAGGAAATTGTTAACCTTGTGCAATAAAACAACCTATAAGGTCAGAGAAAGGGTTGGATAATATAAATACAAATATTATGAATTATAATAATAATTTTACTTGTAATGCACTTTTTCTTGCACATTTCAGCAATCTCAAAGTGCTACAGAGAATAAAAAACAATGAAAGGAACACGAGACAAGAATTAAATTATCAGGTGTTAAAAGCAGAAACTAGAGGGATAATTAGCAAAGGTTTTCAGGTCTCGCTTGAAGACATCTAAAGTCTGCACTAAACTACCAAACATAGTTTCACAGGTCAACTCTCAGTTTAGCGCCTGAGTCCACAGTTAGTTTGACCTCCATGTCTCCTCCCTCCACAGCACTTACCCAAAGCATATAATAGTGCCATGAATAGGTTTACATTACAGACAATAAAAAGCCAGCTGTATCTCACAGACATGCTGATAAAACATATGTGGAGTGAGACGAGCTGAGAGCTCCTTCAGCTGAGTGACAGCCAGGAGGATCTGGAGAGGACACACACACACACACACACACACACACACACACACACACACACACACACACACACACACAGAAATTACCTGTCACATCTCATAATTCAGATGGAGGAGAGGTGTTGATGATGAGTGTAATGGCTGGGTAGAGTAATACAGTTTAATGAGCACTTAAACATGTCCTTCAATTAGACGACTGCAACTGCAAATCCACCCATTGTTAACTCCAATCACATCCTGCTGCACCGCTTTGTGTGTGTGTGTGTGTGTGTGTGAAACAGGGTTAGCTGTAAGTAGCTCCTGACCAGTAATAGTTGATAGTGATGCAGAATTTTGCACGATTTCGTCACATTTCACACAAACTAATCAAGAAAGTAATTGTCAGATTAACCCATTTAAGCCGGGAAAGCATTACCGCATTTCTACCATTGAAACCGGGGGCACTGTTGCGTTATTCTACCACTAAAGCCAGGAAAGCGGATAAGTCGTTTTGTAGTATTTGTAGTTTTTTCCACCTATTTTCGGTCTCTTGGCCAATGAAATGCATCAGAATACAAGTGGGAGTGTCCCAATGCAACATGGGACTTTTCCAGAACTGAAATCATGGCGGGAGACTACTATAGCGGAGGGAGCTCAGATATAACGGGTATAAGCTCTCAAATACTTTTTGAATCTCATTTCTATCTGCTACAAAGGCCGAAAAATTTATTATTTGGTAGGCATTGACACTATTCCAGAAAAACTTCAGGTTTTAGGGGCTTATTTTAAAATCGGCCAGAGGTTTTACAGGCATTTTTTCCAGGCGTTTTAGGCCTAAATAGGTTAATTAATAAGGAAGTTTTCCTGGACTGTTTCTGTGCTGAGCTGCAGTGAAGGAAGGATATTGTTTTACTAAAAGTTTGTAAAATACTCACTTGATTTGTGCAAGCCTTGTATTAAATGTGCAATTTGTAATTTTCTTCCTCTCGACATTTCTCATTTGAAACAATGACAAAACAGAAAGCAAAGTCTTCACAGTAGTCAGCTTCTCTTTTAGGATCCTTCAGTGTTCAATGTAAAAATAGTCGGAAACATTGGGAATAATATAAGAATACAGCTCAAATAAATATATTACCTAGGTCCAGTTGCTTTAGAGCTTTTAATATGGTTACATATTACAGGTGCATCTCAATGAATTAGAATATCATAGAAAAGTTTATTTATGTCAGTAATTCAATTTAAAAAGTGAAAAAACACATTATATAGATCAATTACACACAGAATGAAACATTTCATATCTTAATTATTTAATGTATTCTAAGTATAATGATTATGGCTTACATTTAATGAAGACCTAGAAATCAGTGTCTCAAAAAACAAATTGAATTTTACAAAAGACCAATTTTAAAAAGTATGTTTAATATGGAAATGTTGGCCTCTGAATAGTATGTCCATCAATATGACTCAATACTTGGTTGGAGCTGTTTGACTTGAACTACTGGAAATGGACTTTTACATTATATTCTAATGTGTTGAAATGCACCTGTGTACTAGTTTACTTTGGAATATATTTTTACAGAATGACAGCTGTAGATTTTGTTCCCTGTGTCTCACACTGTGCACATCAGTACACCTGACTGATGTAAAACAAATGTAGAGTTGGAGGGTTTAGGTCAAGGTCATTAGAGTCATAAAGAAGACGTCCATCGTGTGTGTGACCTCACAAGTCTGCCTGAAGGACATCTGTAGGACAGTGAATCGTCCCTCTCGACCCCGAGCAGAGCCAAAGTGTTAAATTACTCCAATCAGCAGCCACATCCTCCATCCTCCACCTCCTCTCAGCTCCTTTTTCCTACATACATCTCCTCACTTTGTTTCCATCCATCCTCCCTCCATCTTTTATCTTATTTTCTACCCTCCAAGCTCATCATTCCCTTTTTCCCTCTGTTACATGATCTGACTGTCTCTTCTCCCTGTCCTTCTCCGATCACCCCGTCCCCTGTGGGGGGTCATATGATCCTCGTCTCTCTCCGTCCATCCCTCCATCCCTCTGTCTCCATACAGTAATGATTCAGTGAACATGAGACCACCCCAGAGAGAGAGAGAGAGAGAGATGGGATGGAGGGAGAGAGAGAGAGAGAGATGGGATGGAGGGAGAGAGAGAGAGAGAGAGGGATGGACAGATCAATAGCTTTTAACGGGAAGGTGCTCCCAGTTCAGGTTATAGATCTCAGATACACACACTCCTACGTACACCAACACACACACACACACACACACACACACACACACACACACACACACACACATCCATATGCATGTAGACACACAGTATTACACTCACACACTCATAAGCAAATACTGCACACACACACAATAAAGCCAACATGCACATGTACACACTTTCAAATGCAAAACTGGTGCATATTTGCATACATGCACCAGCTTTTCGGTCTTTCACTGCGCTGTCACACACACACACACACACACATATGCACGCATACACACACACACACACACACACACACACACACACACACACACACACACACACACATATGCACGCATACACACACACACACACACACACACACATATGCATAAACACTTATGCACACACACGTCTGCGCACGCACACACACAGTGTAGTACTTCTGGGACTTTGCTCAGCCTTGTTTCTGTCCAGTGGTATGGAAATGTGTTCCTCTCTGTGTGAGCTCACTCATCTGTGTCTCCACACACACACACACACACACACACACACACACACACACGCCACCAACATGTTCACACAGCCATGTTCCCTTCAGAATGGATTGAAGTAACTTCCATCTATCAGCAGGAATCACTTCAGTCTGTCCAATTATTTGTTTCATGACTGAATACCTGCAGACCTGATGAACGCTCCATCAGCCTCAGCTGGAGATTTGTTTACTGCTAATCACCAAATACTAATTGGGAGGATTTTAGGTTTTTGTGAGCCGTTGACATCAAACAAAAAAACATGAGTTCAGCCAGAATAAAAATAACCCATCATTTATCTATTCTTATTCTTTAATATATTCTCTGAACCTGAAAACTGCCAAAAAACATACTCTGTTCTGTTTATCATAGCAGGAACCTGTAAAAACAGGCATTATCCTCGACAAACACTTCTCATCAAAAAAAAAGAGACCAAAAAGTTCTGTTAAAATGTTATTCTACACGTGTCATTGAAAATAAAGCATTTGCACTAACCAGATCCTGTTAAAAACATTAAATTCTGCTCCTCAGAGACACTGTGAAGACGTGATTGATTCTGCTGAGACCAACGGTCACGTGACAGATATTCACTGAAAATCTGTTTACACAGAGCAGAGAGGAGAGGACAGGAGAGGCTGTTTACACAGAGCAGAGGGGAGAGGAAAGGACAGGCTGGAAACATGACAATACTGGGAATATGTACAATATGTGGAAAAAAATGTTTTTGGTTATTTTATGTATTTTTTGTTGTTGTAATTTTTTGTCCTTTTTGGGGTACTTTTGTGTATTTCTAGGGTCATTCTGTGTCTTTTTTGTAATTGTATGACTTTTGGTGAATTTTTACGTAGTTATTGTTATTTTATGTCTTTTTGTCTTTTTTTGGTAATTTCTTGTCTTTTTTTTTTATTTTGTGTGTGTTTTTTACAGCATTCAGGACACTTGTGGGCACTTGGAATAGTGTTTATATATATTTTCTGATTTCTGTCATTCTAAGTGTTTCATTCTGCGCAAAGACATGTTTGAGTTGTTCCCACTTCTAGCCACAATTGTGCTGATTTGATAGAGCTGCATGACTTATATATTTATACATATTTTTTGTATGTTATATACATATATATATATATATATATATATATATATATATATATATACTGCAATAGAAAAGGAGCAAAGATTTAGTAAATACTCTGATTGTCAGGTTGACATAGAACTGATTTAGTGTTTATATGCCAAAAATGTGCACAAATCAGAGTAAGTTAGTTTAATGTTTGTCTGAGCGGTTTCTGAGGTAAAATCAGGTGTTTAAACCATTAAATTAAGACTTTATTACATTTTTTTTTTTTCATAGTTGTTGTTTGCTTTTAAACTGGAGCTCATAACAATCGCTCTGACAGCTTTGTACTAAACAACAAACTGCAGCAGCAGCTAGCGGACGTGTTCTGACAGCTGAGCAGAGACACAGCTAAATATATCTGTTTTTCACTCAATCCTTTTGAATCTCACTTTGTCTGTATTTGCTGTTTTAAAGCAAGCACCTCCAGCCCTGATTCGTCTTCAATTCTGTTAGTTACGCTTCATTATTTTGCAGAGTCGTGCAATTTTGTGAGTTGAGAATAAAATCAACCAAGGGGCAAATTACTCTGAACAGTATTGACTCGATGACACGCACATAATGTCGGATTCTTACTAAATCCTCATCGCTGTGCTTTTTCTCCTTCGTCCATTAATAGATATGTGTGTGTGTTTAAGACTGTAGGTAAATATCTGCAGAGAGAGAGAGAAGAAAAGGATAAAGAGTGGGAGGTGAGTGGAGGGCGGAATATGTAAGAATTACTGAGACAGATCTGCATCAAGCCTGACTGGTCTGCAGAAACACAGAAACACTGAGGAGTTTAAAGTGAGAAAAGAGGTCAAAGAAGAAGCAGAACAAACAAAGAAGACAAAAATCAGGAAAAGAAAGAAGAGATGAAAGTAAAAGAGAGCCGAGTAGTTTATGAATATGTTCTGGGAGAGAGAATATGTGCTGACTCTCAGTCCTGAACGCCTGCAGGAAACGGAAACTGTCACAGAAATACTGCTCCTCTCTTCTCTCCTCTTTATTCTCTGTGTCTCTGCAGGCAGGAGGACACAAACAGCAGCATGGATTCATATTAAACAAAGAGCATCAAGTTAAAATCAACGTTCTTTTTGAGGCAAAAACAGATCGTCTTCGACCTTGAGGGCCCGCTGCACCGAGCGAGGAGAAATCCATCTTGTAGGAGTCAATAAGTTTGTCCCAATTGAGCAAACAGATAGTGTCGTCTTGACAGAGCAAATATAGAACCAACCCGAGGCCTCTCCGCCTGCAGCAGCATCTGTACCTGAGCACTGAGCTCGCAAACATTCAAATGCACGAGCTGCTGCTGCGCACAAACAAACAGGGTGAGCCTTATTTAAAATAAACATCACACACACACACACACACACACACACGTGTGTGTCATCTATTCATGATGATCTAAATCTGTGCAACCTGCAGATCAAACAAACACACATGCTGAGCCACTTCAGGCTATATCTGTTTTTCCAATCTCATCCATGAGCCTTTAATAATCCTCCTTATTATAAGTAAGCATTAATAGAACCGGGGCAGGTCTGACCCCGCCCCCCTCCCCCCCGACTGGGCTGCCAGCCGAGAAAAAAAGGTGTTTGTGAGGAATACGTGATGAAGAGAAGGAGGAATGGAAAGATGCAGATGAGAGAAAGAGAGGGAGGAACAAACAGAGAGCTGAAAGTGTCTCAGCGAGCTCTGAACTTTAATTAGAGATCCAAAGAGTGAAGCTGCTGTCTGTCAGAGTGACTGACAGCTGCATCACTTACTGTACACAAACACACAGTCGGGGGGGCGGGGTCAGACCTGCACGCACACGCACACACACACACACACACACACACACACACACACACACACACACACACACACACACACACAACCTCTCTTTATGTTCCTTTATCTGCTGCACGTTTCTGCACACATTTGTCCGTCTTTCTGTCTGCATGTCCACAGCTGATCTCTCCTCCTTCTGGACCAATCAGCTTTTGATTAGTTTTGCACATTCCTGACTGTCTCTTATGGTTCCAGTTAGGGATGGGCTTTTGGAAGAAACCTGCCAACTCGACTATCTATAACGTTAACGATTAATTTATCGCTGCATGCATACATGGGCGAATTAAAATATATATAGGCCTACAGTACTGTGCAAAAGCCTGTTTTGATAATGGACGCTTTTATTTTGAAAGGACATAAAGACACTTGATCCTGTAGATCGTAAAACTAACTCAGTGAGATTAAACTGTAAAGAAAACGTCAAGGAGTAGGGATGGGTACCGAAATCGGTACTACCGAGTACCGATTCATGTAAAATCAAACGGTACCATGTTTCGGTACCTAAACGCCGTCAACTTTAAACTGATCATTGATTTCAACCTATTTTCATTTGACGTCTTTGATTAACAAGCGTGCTGACGATCGCACTATTATTTTTTTATTTAGGCCTACCTCCTCCTCTGGTCCTGTCTGCTCACCGCCGCCACTAGCCACTAGCTGTTGCCCTCTTCCACTCCGGCGCAGAGACAAACAGCCGGCTCTAGGCCTGCTAGCCGCCAGCTGCTATCTCTCCAATGTCTCTTGGCCTTCGTCTGCCTCCAGATTGGACCTTCCTTACTCCGTTTGCTCTCTCCATTCTTCTGTAGACCAGTCATTAACAGCTAGCAGCTAGCTGCTGCATCTCTGGTCCTCCGCTAATACTCCGCTCTTCAACATATTACCTGCCACTTTACTCCAAACTGCCTCGCTGAAATTAAATCCCTCGGACTCCTGCGTCATCCTCGATATGTGCAGGATATAGAGCAGCCCGACTCAACTTTGTTTATCCCAACCATGCTATGCCCACAATACTGTCTGACCGGTGCTGCGCCGCACAGCTACGACGTCATCGCAACAAATCACACGTGCACTTGCAACCTTTTTTTTTTTTTTCCTCTCCTCCGTGCACTTGCAACCTGAGAGCGCTCCTCTGCATTCTTTGATAACACTGCAACCTTCATGTTACAAAATGCACGTTCGCTCAACAATAAAGCACTGCTCATCCTGAATTTTATATTGTTTTGATATATTTTTTTAAAGTTTATATTTTGAGAAATAAATATGTTGAATTGAAAAAATTTGATTATTTTATTTAAAAAAATAACATTTATTACCACATAAACAAACGCAAACGTACCGAAAATTGGTACCGTTGAGTACCGATACCGATTCCCAGGTACCGGGTATCGGTACCGTATCGTTTCAAATGTGAAAGGTACCCATCCCTATCAAGGAGTTCAACTTTTATGTTTTAGCCCTCAAAGAGACATGAGGTTAGTTTTCATAGTAATCTTCATATTTAAATATGTTTTGTTTTTAAATAAGGAATTAATTAATTTGGATAAAATTAAACTCAGTTATTCATGCTAGCAAGGTTTGATACAGTAAGCTAGTTTCTCTCAAATTAATACTCTTGTATTTCTGTGTGTTTTAAAATTTTTCTTGCAACTTTCAGTTTGCAAACTGTAGCTTTATCCAACTTAATTCTCAGCTCATTGGCTGATTGACGTGTTTCATTTCAGTAATACTGATACGCAGGCAGAGACAAAGTTACAATTAAAAAATACACAGATCGAATAAAAATTCCATGTGATCGACCAAATTCTTAACGACCATTAATCCATCATCAATTAATTATTCCCATCCCTAATTGCAGTGATTCATAGTTTGAGATAACCTTTTTTTTTATTGACCGTCTTATACAGCTGACTCCTCACTGCTCCGGCCTGTACGGGGCGCAACTCATAGAAATCTGATTCAGCTACAGAGCAAAGACATTTCCTGCAGTCAGATCAGCTAAAAACAAGCCTCACCTCGTCTGCTGCAGGGCACGTTTTGGTCATTGCTGCTCATGTGCATCACAGAAGCATCACAGAGTTTCTCTGCATGATCACAATTCTTATTTATTCATGTTACTTGTGCAAGATGCGCCGTGTAAACAACCCCAGCCTTCACTAACTTTACATCATCAACGTGTCTGAAATAACTCCTCAGTGGATTTCACCACCTTCTGCAGGAGCTGTGTCTGGCTGACTGCTGGTATGCACTAACACATCAAAATAAAATCATTTAATGTGAATAAATGGATCAACACGATGCTGATGTGTAAAAAGTCTGAATTTATGCCTTTTCAGATCTTTCTGCAAGAACATAAGAAAACCACATTTACAATGATTGTTTTCTGAATGGAGTCTGGATCCATCTCAGCTCTGCTCTGCAGGAGATCCTCAGCGCCTAGCGGAGATCTTTTCATGTTTCTCCTCTTCCCTCCCTCAGATTTCCTCTCAGACGTGGATCCAAAAGGGGAAAAAACACCACAAATCAAATAGCAGTTTGGAATAGGAAAAGAAAATTAAACAGAACAGGATTTGGCTCACCACACTGAGATTTACTGCTCAGATAATTTATGGCCTTCTGCAGCACTGAAGTGGACCGCAGTCATTGTGTCAAGAGCCACTTGTGAAGCGCTGCCGCTCAGAGAGGGTTTGTAAAGCAGAAGGCCACTGATGACACATAAAATGCAAATAAAAACACTCTGTGTTTGGTCTGAAGTGGCAGCGAGAGAAAACTATTCCAACAGTTCAAGGTTTCATTTCTCATGGAACTGATAGTTCACTGTGGACTCACAGTAGCCTCTTATCAACATGTTTTAATTACTGCTGCATAAAAACTGTCTCAGTGCTGTTTGAAACTACATTTTAAATCAGAAGATGCAGAAACTTTTTGGCAGTATCGGTATCGCTCCTGAACTTATTCTCCAAGAAATTATGATTATATGCTTCTTAATTACCACATAAATAAATCAACATACATTCAAGTGAAAAGTAAAACTTTTTTTTTCTTTTTCTTTTAATCAGAGTGATGGGAAAGCATTTTTTGAGCCAAGTCAACGTGGCATTAAATTTCTCTGAGTTTCATTACATTTTCCTATGATATCTACTTCTGTAATAATAAATCTGTTCTTCACAGATGAAGCGTGATGAAACACTCTGATGGTTAAACAAAAGAAAGAAGCTGGTTAAGGCTTGGCAAAGATCATAAGCATGTGACAGAGATTGTTTACTGAACTTATATTTAATCAAAACCAACATCTGACCCGAATCTAAATCAAAACGTGGACTCAAAATAAACTGAACCACAGGCAGGACTATCGGAAAGAATGTTTCCATAGAACCAAAGTCAGGCAGAGATTATATTCCTCCTCCAAAGAGAAAACACATAAAGAAGACACGATGCAGCACTGAAATAGAGCTGCTGTTTAAGCATGTATATAACTGCAGGAAACTGCAGAAATGACTTTGTTGTGATAATGTGACTGCAATTGTGGACTGGAGAGAAGCACACAGTCTGAGAGATGTGACGTGCATCTCACTACAACATAATAAAAATGCTGAAATAGGTATTTTTGCATTTAAAAACAAGCTGATTTCTATTAAACATGTTGCAAAGTTAAATCTGCACAAAGAAAACATGACAAGACAAGCTTGTTTATTAAGATCTTTATCTACGTATAATGCAACAGATTTCATATTTTAAAATGTGTGTTTATTATGTACTGACCCTGTCAAATGAACTTAATATTTCAGATTCTCTGCAGGTTTCTACAAGTCAAATTTAAGACATTTTAAGACTTAAAGATCATAATAAATACAATTTAAGACCCATTTCACATCCATACTGGCAAAAAAATGTGGAACAACACTTGCTGGCTGAAATCGTTTGTTGCAGGCATTTTATGACCGCTTTACAGTTTTCTGATTTGCCACGGGATTCCAATGCCTTGGTGCCCAATGTTCCAAGTTTCAAAGTGTTCTTGCAGAATGTGCAGAGTGCTTCATATATGTTTCCTCCACCGGCTTCAAACATGCATTCAATTGTTTGTTCTGGAGCCACAAATAGTTGAACTTGCACTTACCCACACAGCACACTAGCTGGTTGTGCTCGATAAATTCCGACTGGGCTGCACAGGTACTTAGTTACATCAAAAATTGAAACATTTAAAAGTGAGACTGAAGTTTATGCATTTGTTTTAATTAAAGGTAATGTTAATACATTTTTAGGACCTTTCAAAATCATATTTAAGACATTTTATGAGATTTTAAGAGAATTCTAGACATTTTAAGGCCTTAAATTTAAATTATAGGATTTTATACATTTTAGGACTTTTCAAGACCCCGCGGATAACTTTTATTTGCTCACAAACTCCTGCACTAACTTGAATGAAAAAAATCTGGAAGTTGTGATTGATGCTACAGATTTTAAATAAATTGTTTCTACATTTCATATCTGCAGGTTGTGCAGCCATGGTGCAGACACACTTAAAAGTTTACTCTGAAGTTTTATTGGCAACATAAGCTCGAAAGGGACACTGCTTATTAAATGACATAATGATATAATTATTATATAATGTATTAGGGAACACAGACTGCCTGCAGCCAAAACTATTTAGATGAATTAACTTAAAAGAAGCAACAACTGAACCTTTCATTTTACATATATATTAAGGCATTCCTCATAAAGCTGCAACAGAAATGACGAGACAGTAATCTCTGCGTCCTATTCATCTTTATGTCACATAATTAATCTAATGTGTGCATTTATTCAGGCTGTGCATCTATTAATCTGTTTACAATAGGTATGTTAATAAGTTTCATTAGTTTTATTTTGGCGGTGCAGTGAGGAGGACGTGGCTGTCGGCTAAGCAGATGAGTCACTCTCTCAGCCGGCTGTGACTCATCAGTTGTAATCTGCTCTACATTTCCTCTCCGCTCACATCAGCACAGGATTAGATCATATTTGCACATTTCTCACAGATTTATTTTACTGTGTTTGAGGCAGCAGAAGGTGTCGAGTCATCTGTCCGACAGAAGCCTTTAAAGACTCTTCTGCAGGTGAAACACTGACTAATATTATTATCATAAAGCTGTTTGATTTATTCTGGAGCACTCGGCTCATTTCCCTCACAGTGAGATCAGTGACAGGCTGCTATTGTTCAAAGCTTCAGATAAGAAAAGTATAAAAACATTTCAAAGAGTTCAGCCGTCCTCACAGCAGCAGAGAGGAATCAGAATTCATTACAGACTGGTGGAACCAAAAATAGGTAAACTACAGGACAGGTCATCCATTATTATTAAGTCCAGTTGTTTAATATCAGGTATTTCCAATAACAACTCAGATCTAATATTAATATTTACCTGAATATTAAACCTGGTAAAACAATGTCCAGCTTCAAAACTTTGCAGACTCAAGAACAAGACTCTTCAAAACTGATTAAAACTTTATTATTGAAGACTGAAATCTAGAGCAGGACCAATGATCCCAAAGTTAAATTGAATTCTGGCTGTAAAATCCAAAGTCTAATGGAACTGAGGATATAGAGAATAATGACACCCCATCATATATAAATCTACAGTTCTAGCTGCCAACAACATAACACAATACAGGTGCATCTCAATACATTAGAATATCATAGAAAAGTTTATTTATGTCAATATTTCAATTCAAACTGTGGAAATAACACATTATATAGATCCATTACACACAGAGTGAAACATTTCATGTCTAAATGTATTTAATTTCTTCTAATTATAATGATTATGGCTTACATTTAATGAGGACCTAAAATTCAGTGTCTCAAAAATGTAAATGATACAAAAGACCAATTTTAAAAAGTATGTTAATATGGAAATGTTGGCCTCTGAAAAGTATGTCCATCTATATGACTCAATACATGACTTGAACTACTGGAAATGGACTTTTCATCATATTCTAATGGATTGAGATGCACCTGTACTCATCTACTTGAATTAATAAGATAATAAGCCGAAAATCTAAATAAACAAGATGTAGGCTACCTGAAGGAAACAGAAAACAGAATTTAGTTTAATTTTTCTTTAAGAACTCGAGCTGTACACTATATAAAAATATCTAATAACAAGCGACCGTATCAGTGCAATGGGACATTTTACAAACTGCTGTAATCGATGGAACTGAGCTGCAGTAGACATCATCGTTTTGCATGTAAGCTCCATACACAAAGTCAGTTCATATTTAATAAATAGAACAATGTACTCTGTTCTGTTTCTGATGATTACATTCAGAGTGACTGTAAAATAAAGTGCATTTTGCACGTCAACACAAAAAACTGACTGATGATGTGGTGATAAAAAGGAGTTATCAGCTAATTAATCAGCTAATGGCTTTCTCCAAACTATCGTTAAAACAAATATCCACTATCAGTTGACCTCTAGAAGAAACTCAGACAAAAATGTGGAGTGTCTGTGATGTTGTTCTGGTCCACCTGCTTACACTCAGTTCATTAGTTTCCAGACATGACTGAAAACATCTGGATGCTGTTCGTCCAGAGAGCACAGGTTGTTAGTGATGTTCACATCCTCACTGTGAAGGATCTACACTATAGAAATATAAGCACTTAGCTGTGAAATCAGTCTATCAGTCATCTTTTGCCATTATGAGCATTAAACATCGAACCGATGCCAAACTGCAGACAGCAGGTGGAACGCCTCACAGGAACCTGCAGCTTTTAACCAAAACTGTCTTACCAAGAGACACATCCGTAAACATGAAACTGTTTGTCCCCGACTGACTTCCTGCAGATTCCCTCAGAAACACTGGACCCCTGTTCCCCTTTTGGGTCTGTTAAAAAGCCTGGGTGCAGTCTGTGGAGTCAGTCCTCCAGTCCGGAGCCATTAGGTTGCGATTCTAAGCTACAGAGGGAATGGCAGGCGTTCCCAAAATAGCACGAGCCTTGTTAAATATTTCAGTAACTCAGATGGTAGCATAAGAAGGAGGAGCAGCAGCAGCAGCGGGGGGGAGGGAGCAGGAGCAGGAGGAGGAGGAGAAGGGGAGGAAACATCAAAATAAACCCGAGAACAAAAACACAAGAGCACAATGATGAAGCATCTCCAGGACCGTCGCGTCACCAAAGTTCTCGTTTAGAACGATGCAGCACCAATTTCATTGATTCTGCAGAGTAGCGTGTGTGTGTGTGTGTGTGTGTGTGTGTGTGTGTGTGTGTGGCAGATTCAGGCTCTGAGTCACAACGACAGAAAATAACAGAGAGAGAAAGTCTGCTTTCTTAAACCAGACAGCAAGGTTGCCAAAGCCACAGTTGCCATGTTTTGGACACAAACAACATCCCACTGCACACACACACACACACACACACACACAACCACACACACAACCACACACACACATTACACATCTTTATTGCACATGTACTAAGCTCATTCAATTCCCAACCACATTCCCCGCCTCATCAAATCTAATGGAGGACCGGGTTCCTGCTGGTTTGGGGCTGAAAAAGGATTTTATAGCTGGAGGTTGGAGGCAGCTGTTAGGTCAGAACATATAGAGTTGGGTTTTTTTCACTGGCGTCGCACATTTAGTAAACATGTCTGGCACCAACTGTAGTGCACAGAGCACATACAGCACTTATCCTTTATGTGTCTGCAGCCGCTGGATCCTGAACAGTGAAGGGAGCAGTTACAGATGTTAAATTACTGCTTTCACATATGTTCAGATATGTGTCCTTACTGAGGGACATTTCGGTTTGTCTCATTAACAGAGAAACTTATGTATTATGTATTTATAGTAGTGAAGCTGGTTTCAGTCAAAAAGCTCATCATGCTCCATGCTTATAAGAGAAAATTAAACATGTGCAGAGTTAGGGCTGGGCGATATGGATCAAAAGTCATATCCCGATATATTTAGGTTGAATATCGATATGCGACATATATCCCAATATTTTTCAAATGTTCAGTCAAAGTCAAAGCCAAATACTACATGCCACAAGTAGTTTTTTTAAAACTGTTTAAGTGAACATAAATACTGTATAACAACAGCAGGACCAAAGCTCCATAAAGTGCACATTTAAATAAAAAAATATCTTAAATAAAAATAGCCTATGAAATAAAATAGGCCAAACTTTTTCTGAAATAAATACATTTATATGACAAAAGAATAACGAACATTACAAAAGAACAAAATATGACAAATCAAACTATATTGATAAATGTGATATGGTCTAATTCCATATCAGATTTAAAAATTAAAAAAACAGTTATGTTTGTTTCTGTTCAGCTGCTTTCCAACATTTTAACAGAGGTGGTGTCAGCATCAAAGATGGGTGTCATTTGTATTTGAACAGTTCTGATTCTGATACAGGTTCCTATTCTCTGATATTTCCACTTGAAATTCTACAACAGATTCTTCTTTAAAACTCTGGGAATTAACTATATGTTTGAAGAAGAAGATGATTATTATCTGCATCCAAAAATATTCTGATGAGCCTTCTACCTGCAGGATAGGAATGATTTGCAAAAAAATGCAGCTTTTGTTTAATAAAGGGAATCAATAAAAGTACTATATTTGGGTTTTATGGGAGTTTTGTGAATATACACTGAGGAAGAAAGTATTTCCGTTCACACGTTCATGCTGCTTCATACATGAACCAACTGTTCATGTGCTTCATGCAGGAGGTGTGTGATAGAATGTGTTGGAGAGACGAAGTGAATGTATGTGTGTGTGTGTGTGTGTGTGTGTGTGTCGGTGTGTGTGTGTGTGTGTGTTTCTCACGTCTTAAGTTTACCAGGATGTGTTAAAACTAGGTCAGCACAAGCAATTTCCCAACACGAACATTCTCTCAGATCTAATAATAGAACTACAAGAGTTTATCAAGAATAACAGAAGCAGCGAGACACGGAGAGCATGTTTGATGGAGAAAAGGAGGAGGAGGGAAAGAAAGAAATAAAGAATGATGGAAGGACAGAGAGGCGGAGAGGAAACAATGAGGATACAACAGGGTGACGGAAAAAAAAAAAGAGGAAGACAGACGAGGGATGATTTGATCTTAAAAACAGAAGCTGTTGGCTCCAGGCCGCCATGTACGCCCTGACACACACACACACACACACACACACACACACACTTTCCACTGCTGGAGCTCCAGGCAGGTTAGTATTGATCTGTTCTTGGAAGTGCACGCTGCGGTCGCTCTGTCGGTCAGCAGCTATTTATGAGCGTCCATCCATCAGCTGTCCGTCCATCCGTCTCTCCCTCCCTCCACTCGCTCATTCAGCTCCATTATTCACCCTGATGCCATCAATCTGTCCTCTTCCTTGCAACTCCTCCATCCCTCCACTTTTAAATGTGCAACTGTACAGTACATAGTGTGTTTCTGACAGAGTTAATATTAACAATAAACATTAACAATAGACATTGACAATCACTGCACTATAAACACTATACAATATATCTATAATTTAATTTATATGAGCAATATTCTCTGTGCAATGGTCCATATCCAACTGCTGACTCGGTCTACATGTCTACATTGTATATAATGTTCCTAAAGTTTTTGTTTTTGTTTTTAACTGTTAATACTTTTTATATTTCTACATGTTTAAATTGTAAATTGTTAATACTTTATTATATTTTTTACTTGTTTATTTGCTAATACCTCTTATATTTCTAGTTTATACTGCTGTTTACTATTAATAGTTATTTTTCTTTCAACTCTTGAAATGTCTCCACTCTGGGACTAAAAAAGAAAATCTTAATCTTAATCATATAGCAACAATCCCTTTAAATGTCTTAATGAGACAATCACAACACACGATAAAATATCACGATTTGTATAAAAATCTGCTGTAAAACGATCTCGTCTTGTTGGCTGACTCCAGTCCAATCTGACACCAACTTAAAACAAGTTTGGTAACAATGATTATGAAAGCAACACTTCTCATTCTCATTGAAAGGTTATTCATACTATGGCCACTTTACATTTTAGTCCTTGTTTTTGCTCGTCTTTGCCCCTTTTTGTTACCTGTCCTTTTTATTGCTTATGTTTAAGGACATTTCTGTCTGTTTGTTGTGTTTTATTTATTTACATTTTTTCTGTAATTTCTATTCCCACCTTTTGCTTCTGTTTTTGCTTCTGTGACATTCATTTCCCCATTGTGGGATCAATAAAATATGATCTAATCTAATTAATAAACTCCTGAATACACAAAGAAACACATGTAATGTTCAGAGTTGGTTATATTACAGGTTGAGTCAAAATGTAACGCTACAATAATCAATGTTTGTAATATTAACAATGGATTTAATGACCTGTATAAAGTAGGGCTGAACGATATATCGTTATCATATCTTTATCGAGATATGAACATTCAAGATATTAATATCAGAAAAGCAACGATATAAACGATATATTTCCCCCGCGCTCGCCCTGCATGTAAAGCTCTGGCAGTCACCATAAACATTACTTTTAAGATTGCCCTTGAACGCACCACTACGGCCAGCCAACCACAAAGCTTATTTCATGCTTGCTGTGGATCGACAGCTGAAGCCAACCAACGACAAACATAGGAGGGTGGGAGTGAGGGAGACGTAGACTGAGACGCACACAGCCACACACACAGGACATTCACAGCGGGGAAATCAAAACGAAAGAAACGAAAGAAAAGTGACATGAGTGCGGAAGATAATGCGGCCGGTGGCAGTGCAGAATCTAATTTTGTGCCAAAACATAAATCATCCTCCATTATTTGGAGGTATTTTGGATTTAGAAAGGATGATGTCGACCAGAGCGAGGTGTTGTGCAGGTCGTGCTTGGCGAAAATTGCGACGAAGCAAGGGAACACAACCGACTTGTTTCACCACGATGAGTGTATGACATTGAAAGAAACACCGGGGACTTCTCAGTCATCCCTTAAGAGGCGGAGCTGCAGTAAAATGTTAATTTTTTTTAATTTATTTACTATTGAGTGACTTTATGTTAATGTTGATGACTGGCAGTGAGTTCTAATCAATAAAACTGCACTCTTTTGTATTATGATGTTTTTATTTTTCTGAAAAATGCTTGGTTTTCACCGAAAGCCGTAGTCATATCGTATCGTATCGATATCGAGATATCTGGCATGAATATCGAGATATGAAATTTTGTCCATATCGTTCAGCCCTAGTATAAAGCCAAAGCACCTGTTTCGAGTGTTATCAGATGCTCCACATGCCTACAGGTTGAGCAGGTTGTTATCAGTTTATTCAGTGGCTGCTCGCTGAAAACTAACTTAGAAAACACGCTACGGTGATTAACACAGCTAAAGTGAAATTAGATATCATACTTCCACCAGACTAAAATGAGGTCATTGTTTATATGAAAGTACATAAAAGATTAGTGCTGATACTTCTGGACTTTTGGATTCTTCCACAGTCTGAAATGGAAAGTCTGTTGGCAGGAACAGGCTTGTTTCTTCATAGCAATTACGCTAATGTCTCCAAATGTTCGTGCTAATGATTTATTGATGGTAAAGTGTTGCCCGTACAGAAGCTCCATTAGATCCATCCAAATAATCCTCGTTACACCTTGTTTGTATGAAGGGCTGACCCAGCTCCGTCCGTCCATCCATTAACCCCGCGTGTCATTAGTTCACTCCGCCCCCCCGCCGGCCATCCCTCTCTCCACTCCTTCCTCCTTTATGAGCGCTCTAATTAGCGAGCCGTCCCTCTCTTCCTCCCCCCTCCCTCACCTTCCAGGATCCAGCGAGTGCATTAGCAGATTAAACTGAAGGAGAGAGATGAAGCACCTCCTGTTCATGTGCCAACTCCCTGCAGCTACTCTTCCCTCCATCTTCTTCACTACTTTTCAGTTTTATCGCAGCTCCTTTCTCTTAATTTCTCTCTTAAGTGTCTGCTGGATTTAGATGGGAATGCATTTTCTCTATTAAAACATTTCCAAAACGGTCTTTTATCGTCCTTTCTGTCTTGGTTTCTTTCCGTTTCTCTCTCAGATTCTCTCATTGCTACTTTGCTTTCCATCCCCCTGCCGTTTGCTCTATCTCTTACTGTCTCCTGCTTCCTCTATTTGATTCAATCTCTCGTTTTCCTTCATCTTGTCCTCTTTTACTCTCCGTTTCACTGAAGCTTATTTTCTCCCCGAGGTCTGTTTTTATTTCCACAGATCAACCTTTTACTCTTACCGACTCTTCATTTGTTTAAGCTGAAGTGCAGCCCTGCACTCACAACTATGAAAACATGGATATATACCAACATGAAGGCTGAATATCATGAATACGTTTTCACATTTTCTTTGAACTTTCACACTAAAAATAAAAAGCATCTGCAGGCAGCCGGAGCAAGCAGCCAACTGAATCTGTTTTCTGTAACTCAGCTGCAGAAATCCTGTTTCTCAATTTTTTAAAAACTTGACTGTCGTTGACATTTTGCAGTGACGTGACAGCTCAGCAAGTTGTGATCTCACCGGGGTTAAAGTGAGCAATCAGCAGCTCAACCTGTCAAATGACTCAGCAAAGACTCTGAGCGGTCTGAAACTGGATCAAAAATCATAGGAATCAAAACATTTCTAGCCGTCTGATGATAGATACATGCGGTGTGAGAGGGAGACAGACAGATGGGTGTAAAAAGACAGATGCGTGAGATTAAGACAAACAAACTTATGAGAGAGAGAAAATACATAAATCATGATTAATTCATACCGCTGTCAGTCACTGTGAGCACAGAGAGGAACAGGAAGAACAAAGACTGCAGTCTGAAGCCCGGCCTCCACTTCAGGACTTCTTAGTCCATGCATTATTTTGTCAACTAATTGATTCATTTGTTTATTGGACAGATCTATAAACCTGAGTTCCATGCAGAAACTTCACTTCTGTCCTCGAATCAGCCAGAAAATGTGAATCTGTTCTGTGGAAATGAAGCTGATTAATGATTCAGTTTGTCTCTGAAAGGACGAGAGCAAAAAAAGGAAAGAGAGATACACTGATTTCTAAAGAAGAGAGAGACAGGGTGAGAGAGACAGAGACAGACAGACAGACAGACAGACAGACAGACAGAGTCCAACTAAAAGAGACAAAAAACAGAGAGAAGACGAGACAGAGAAGTACAGAGAGAGACAAAGAGAGACAGATAGAGACAGAGTGAGACAGAGAGAGAGAGAGAGAGAGAGAGAGAGAGAGAGAGACAGAGAGAGAAAGAGTGAGACAGAGTGAGACAGACAGACACAGAGAGAGACAGAGTTCAATTGAAAAACACAAAAAACTGCGAGAGAAGACGAAACAGAGAAGTACAGAGAGAAACACACAAAGCTCGGCCTTGTGACAGTGAAGGCATCGGCTCACAGTGGAGCTCTGTCTGTGTGTGTGTGTGTGTGTGTGTGCGTGTGTGTATGTGAAATGCAGTGACGCATCCACACACTGCATACAAATGTATTAATGTGTGTGTGTGAATGCATTAATTCCACTGACACATCACTGAGTAGTGTGTCGCATTCCCCAACACACACATACAAACACACACACAGTTATAATATGACTGCTGTACAATACATGCTCACATGTCAGAATGTGTGTGTGTGTGTGTGTGTGTCATGTGATCAATGGTGGTATTGAGGATTCATCCTGACAGGAAGCCAGTTCATGGCCATGTTTTATCTCCTCATCACGACATTACAAACTAACTAACTGTGTGAAAGAGAAACAGATTCTTAGATTTAGAAGTATTAAAACATCTCACAGCATGAAGGCCGAACACTCATCATCTACTGACTTAACTCTTTCATCTTTTAGTTTCTTTTGTGCTGCAGACATAAAATCCACCACAAACCATTCATTTGATATAATGTCTTTTGGGTAATAATCAACTCATGTCTGAGGGGACAATTGCCAAATACCGTCTTTCCTCAGTTCCAGTATAATGTTCAACATTACATTATTTTCTCCCGGTGTGAAGCGGAGGTAGAGATGCAGTATAACTCTGCAGTTTGCTGACCTGTTTGTCTGGTTCCTGGTATCAGCTGAACTGTTTCAACATTGTTAAAGATAAAACTAATTTGCATGCAGGCTGAATTTTAACTGCAATGTTCTGTCAGGATCAAAGGCTCTCTCCATGCTGCAGAGAACAACACTGGCGTCACTTAGTGGACGTTGGGTGAGCAGGGACCCAACAGGTCGCTGATGTCTGATCTAATTTTTTTCTGCTGTTCTGCTATTGGGCCGTAGAGCAGCAAACTAAAGACTTGTACTAAAGGCTTCTACTAAAAACTTCTACTAAAGGCTTCTACTGAAGACTTTTTCTAAAGACTTATACTAAAGACTTGTGTTAAAGGCTTCTACTAAAGACTTGTGCTAAAGGCTTCTACTAAAGACTTGTGTTAAAGGCTTCTACTGAAGACTTTTTCTAAAGACTTGTGTTAAAGGCTTCTACTAAAGGCTTCTACTGAAGACTTTTTCTAAAGACTTATACTAAAGACATGTGTTAAAGACTTCTACTAAAGACTTGTGTTAAAGGCTTCTACTAAAGACTTGTGTTAAAGGCTTCTACTGAAGACTTTTTCTAAAGACTTGTGTTAAAGGCTTCTACTAAAGGCTTCTACTGAAGACTTTTTCTAAAGACTTATACTAAAGACATGTGTTAAAGACTTCTACTAAAGACTTGTGTTAAAGGCTTCTACTAAAGACTTGTGTTAAAGGCTTCTACTGAAGACTTTTTCTAAAGACTTCTACTAAAGACTTGTGTTAAAGGCTTCTACTGAAGACTTTTTCTAAAGACTTCTACTAAAGACTTGTGTTAAAGGCTTCTACCAAAGACTTGTGTTAAAGGCTTCTACTAAAGACTTGTGTTAAAGTCTTCTACTAAAGACTTGTGTTAAAGGCTTCTACTAAAGGCTTCTACAAAAGGCTTCTACTAAAGACTTGTGTTAAAGGCTTCTACTAAAGGCTTCTACTGAAGACTTTTTCTAAAGACTTATACTAAAGACTTGTGTTAAAGGCTTCTACTAAAGGCTTCTACTGAAGACTTTTTCTAAAGACTTATACTAAAGACTTGTGTTAAAGACTTCTACTAAAGGCTTCTACTGAAGACTTTTTCTAAAGACTTGTACTAAAGACTTCTAAAGGCTTCTATTAAAGACTTGTACTAAAGACTTGTACTAAAGACTTCCACTAAAGACTTCCACTAAATACTTTTACTAAAGACTTGTTTTAAAGACGTCACAAACGTCACTACTCACCCTGTGGCCGTGCACACTGCCCTGCCCCTACTGGCTGATAATAAAACCGCACAAAGCAACAGACAACTCACTCAGTAATATTACCTCATACTTAATATTAACATCTAACCTTTTCTCATTATTACCATCGCTGTAGAGAATAGATCGTTGTGCTTTAGTACACACAGAGACACAAAGAGAGAGAAACACACACACACACACAGCTCTGTCAGTAGTCCGGCTGAATATTCGTGCACTCCAGAGGACCTTTAATTAAAAAACTGAATCAATGGCTGTTTCTCATCTCAGCTCTGTGGAGGCTCGTTGTGTCGACGCTCCACACTGACCTGTTTCCCTGCTGTCACACACACACACTAACACACACACACACAAATACACAGTCACATGCATGCACACATGCACAAACATATACACACATATTTGTCTGTGTCACTCCAAACTCCTGCGATTGGAACCAGCGTGATGGATCGCATCCGCAGAGGTTGTGTGTCAGCCTTAGGTCACACACATCACACACACTCGCAAATGCATGCAAAGGCACGTACGTCAACACACACACACAGACACGCACAACTCCCTCTGATTGAAAACAACCATTGTGAGGCGGCGGGTAAATAAAAGCCGGGTGCTGTGTGTGATGACACAGAGTGAGAACAGGTGCACGTTTGATTCCGGCGTCTTATTAAAGCAGTCTGATGGCCAGAAGGCACACACTGTCATTTACTTTATTTTTAACTCACAGAGATAAGCTCCAGTATGTAAATGTGTCTTTGTCCTAAAGACAATTCTCCCCAGAGTTTGACACTGTTGTGATAAAACTGTGTTTATATTTGCCCTTACAATTTGCATAGAATCCATCTGAAAAAGATGCAGAAACATGGAACGCATAAAACAAACACAGTCAGTTTAAATACATGAAGAGTTTCTTTTCTTCGCTCATTTTATACTCAGACAGGAGGCGTGCACTGCTGTGTGTCAACCATCATGCAACCTGAACTAGAAAACATCTCAAGGGTTTAACACACACACATTATTTAGAGGAACAGGCCTGTGTGAGTCTGTTCCCGTCTGTCGATGTTTGTTTGTGCAAAAGTTACAAAAACTGACTGACAGAGTAAAAATACATATCAGTTGATGATATATGATGAAATTATTTTGTGTTTTTGGCAATAACGGTAAAATAAAATATATACCAACCACTAGCCCGGCTTCAAATCCTAAGCTGTGCATCACTTCTTTATCTTTATTCAATTAAAGCAACTTTATAGGATAATATTGGATGTAAATTAAAAAATACCACAACTTAATGTTTACTACCCCCAGAGTAATGACTACATTCTTTGTTAACAGGCAGAGCTTTTATTTTGTTGGGCAGGAGTCAAATTATCACTTCCTGTCTCTGCATCATGCACAGTGTTAAATAAAGGATTCAGATCAGTTTTTTTCATTGTTCATTTCTTATAAATAACATCATGATGTTTTTATGCTAACTTTAAATTTGATTATTATGGAATTACTCATAACTTCATATCATAAAATGCTTGAACTCAAAACCAACTTTTCAGGATCCTTAAACCTTGTGATTCATATGATTTCCTACAAAATGTGATGAGACGTGGCCGCTGCACCTTATGTCATGATGGCTGTTTTAGACTTATTGTTAAAGCTGTAAAACAGTTTATGCATCAAAATTTCCTTCAGTTTAGGAAAAAAGAACCAGCAAAATACTTGCAGTTGAATATTTTTTGCATCAAAACTTTTCATAATGGCAGCAAAAATAATTAATGAATGAAAAAGTGAAAAGTAAAAGTATGTATTACAAAACAGCTCTTCAAGAGAGTATATTAGCATCATTAGCATTAGCTGAACAAAACTTCTAACAACAAGACACAAACAGCAGTCTCCTGGTGCAGAGACCCTCCTGCTCACCCGACAGATGACAGCTATGGCTTTAAACATTACGTTGTACATTTTAGCAGGTGAAACATCCTAGAACAGCTACAAACTCCATCCATCAGTCTGAGGCCTCAAGGTTAGAGAATCAGGCTGGTAACCCGAGGTGTCGGTGCAAATCCAGGACTGACTGGTCCAAGAGCAAATGCACTGCTCGCTGTTTTGGTGTGTGTGCAAAAAAGAATCTTAAGCTTAAATTCCAGTGAATTACTTTTCATATGAAATCATATAAATGGTTTGTGAGCTACCTGAACCGGCCTGAACTTCACGACATCTGAAGCAGATTCTTTTGAAAGGTCCACTACTGTCGAAAACTGACCACAGATTTATTCAAACATTTCACTCTTTCTACTGTAAGTCCTCTGTAAGAATACAAAGTGAGTATTGTTTATTGTATCCAACTGCTGTCACGTAAACCCTGAACACTGGTTATGTGTTACCTCTGCGATATTTCCTATTTCGGAGCATGAAAGCTCTAAAAATATTTCACATTTTTATGCTCGCGAGCCAAGATTTGTTGTCTGTTTCCACGGTAACGGTGCTCCAGGTGCACCAGGATGCAGGATCTATTTCTGCGCCGCGTACATCACCTACTGAGCACCGTCCCTGCAGCGGAGAGACGAGTCTGGTCGCCGGACGCCTCAGATTTAGATCTCACAGTCTCATCTCTGCTCCGTTTGACTCTTTCTGCACCTTTTTTCCTCATCTGTTCTGGTATTGATTGGACACGACAGGAGCGGAGAAGCACGACTCGTTCAGTTTAACGGTCACGAAGCCGATCGGCTTTGACACGATTGTTCAGCTGCTGCACACAGGGTTATCTTTTTATTTCATTTTGTTAACACAAAGGTGAAAAAGACACTTTAGGGAGATGTGGTTGAGGTGTTTTGGGAGGAAAAAGACTGTTTGAACCATTTAAAACCCTTTATGATATTCTACAATATGTTTTATAATGAATATTGAGCAACAATAACTCAGAGTGTCTCTTTATTCAAACTGTGCAGAGATTTGTTTGTTTTCTTCCCTAACAATCAGTTTGGTGCAGCCGTTCTCTCCGTCACGGCCGACAGTCCAAACTGACTGCAGGCGAGAGACGTTGCAGACAGAAGTGAATTGTTGTGAAATGCCGGATTGATTGTTTCAGCGCGGCGGCGAGGCCGTTCCACTAACAAACACATTTTGACATTATTGATGTTCAAAAAAGGCGGAAAACAAAAGTGTGAGATGTCCCGTTCTGTCTCATCACCGGCGCAGGTTGACCCAGATCCCTCGCTGCTGGTCCTACATTAGACATGAGGACGCTGCGCTCGTGTTCAACTCGATTATGCGGCTGACAGGAGAGCGCGGCGGGCTCTGTAGGCCATGCAGCGGGGACTCATGAGCTCCAGTAAACCGGAGTCCTGTTTGATGTTTGCTTACAGAGATAACACAAGTGGGAAGAGCGTGTGATTTCTTTACATTGAAATGTAAATCCACCTCTGCAAACATGTGCGGTGGCTTATTCTTGCTGCATGCCCACAGACTCTGAGCTCTGTTTCTCTGAGTGTTTGGAGTTTAAGTCGGTGACGGTGATCTCTGGGCTCAGAGGAACACAGCTGCTAACATCACCATCCAGTGGCGGGTCTACACAGGGGCCTACAGGGGCCACTGCCCCTGTGAAGAAGCCCTTGGCCCTGCTGTGGCCCCTGTGTCAAATTAATAATGAAATGATCAATTTATAAAGATGAATGACGGAACAATTCTTACCTATTTTTTCTTCAAACAATATCGCATTGTACACAAAAGGAACCCAAAATGTGTACATTGTGTAGTTAAATAAAAACAATAAAAATTTGTGTATATTAAAAAAAGATCATTCTGACTGTACTGCACTTTCAAAATAAAAACAAAAGTAATTGGTAAAAAAGAAAAAAAGGTTTAAAAAAACACCTCGAAGTGTATTAACATGATTTTACTTTTTTTGATGAGATTTTTCTAATTTAGCTTTGTGCATTTAGCATTTGTAATGCAATCGTTTGTGTGTGTGTATATATATATATATATATATATATATATATATATATATATATATATATATATATATAATTTCTTTGTGTTTGTCTCTGTGTTTTTTGTAATTTCTTTGTGTTTTTTATGCATTTTTTTTTTCATTTTTGTGTGTTTTTTTGTATTTTTATTATGTTCTGCACTTTCAAAATAAAAAAAAAAGGAATTGTACACAAAGATGAGAAATATCATTGTCGTATAAAAATAACTGTTCTTTTTTGGTAAGTCTCATTGTTTCAATCAATGTGTTTTGTGTCTTCCAAATATACTTAAATGAGATTTTTAAATAAGGTAACATAAAGGTTTTGAATGCTTAAATATCATCTTTGCAGTTTTTAAATATGCCCCTCTGATTAAACACTGGCCCCTACTTGGCCCCCACTGGTCTAGAACTACCACTGTCACCATCCTTTACTCCTGCAACACACAGTCAACAAAAGATCACATCTCCTTGCTGTTCCAAATGTGACTGTGTTTAATGCACTTCTTTACGAGAACAAAAGGGACTCAAATAGGTAGAAAAATCGTGTTGCATTGCTGACAAAAAGGCCGCGCTGAAGACGAAGAAACACAACAAAAATCCGTCTTCACCCCCCGCTGTGTGACAACCGCACAATCCCTGAGACGGAAATGTTTCTGTTTATGCCTCAATGTACTGTAATACATGAACAAAGATCACTTTAGTGCCATTATATCACGGCTGTGCTGAGCAGACAGGGAGCGGCTTGTCTCACGGGGCCGACAGCGGGGGCCCCGGCTTAATTCGATACGCTACGCCCTCGTCCTCGGCGTGGAGAGAGAGAGAGAGAAGAGATGCCCTTCTTGTTGCAGTCTAGAGCGAGCTTCATAACAAGACTCCATTTCACAAAGCGCCTCCAGAATCAGGCGACAAAACTGAGCTTCAGAACGACAAAGTTGCTGATGTGTGCCAAAGTACAGATACAGTTTACTGAGGAGCTCTGTGAGAGAAAATGGTGCTGTGAGATGGAACAAAGGAGCTCAAAGTGCCTCACATCTACCAGATAACACACACACACACACACACACACACACACACACGCACACGCACACACGCACACACACAGACATCCTTCAGTATAGTGGCACAGTTTATACTGCATACATAATAAGTCCAGAACAACACAAAAGAGTCTTCAGATTTGCAGTTTCTGTGAAATGAAGAACACATTATCCCAGTTTTAGTTGTGATTCCCTGTATACATGTTTTATTTATGTATTTATTTATCTATGCATGTAATTAACACTCATTGTGCAGCTAAAATATTAACTATTTTCTCCTCCGTGTCCGACCAGCTGCCTCAGAGCCTCAGAGGAGCTTTTGTTAAAGTCTCACTGTCAGAAGCTTCCACTCTCATTCCAGCAAAGTGATCAAGCTGCTTTCAGACACAAAGAGAAGTTCATTTTTGGCTTCCTCTGACTGCTGCGATCAATCCTCAGTCTCTGGCTTCTGACCACTGAGTCGATGGGCGACTTGTCTGAGTGAGTCTCTGACACTGATTACACAACTAACACAGAGCTCCGGTCCTCAGACCTCCAGTCTCAGACCTCCAGTCCTCAGACCGTCTCCTCTCTGGTCCGGTCTCACAGAATCACAAATATCCAACAGAAACATTTCCAGCTGCAGAAGATCCGTTTCAGTCTCAGTACGGCTCACAGAGCAAATGAGTTTCTGTTCTGTTTTATACACTTGTGTGTTGAAATATAATCTGAAAGCATCAGCTCTCAATTTCAATCTCAATCATTCTTATTTAGACCAGTTTTTATGCTCCACATATCTGGAACAAACTCCCAGAAAACTGCAGATCTGCTGCAACCCTCAACTCTTTTAAATCAAGACCAAAGACTTTTCTGTTTGCCACTGCCTTTACTGCACTGGAACTTTTATCAGCTGACTTTTAATTTTAAAATTTTACATTTGAATTAACTTTTGTATCTTTTACATTTTTTGTACTAAACATGGAGAGGCAGCGTTCAGTTTTAAACTTGTTTGTTGTTTTTAGCCTAACATTTTTATATTTGAATGTCATTTTATATATGTCTCTTTTAAATGCTTTTAATGTTTTGTGTAAAGCACATTGAATTGCCCTGTAGTAGAAAGGTGCTATACAAATAAACCTGCCTTGCCTTTCCTTTTTTACAGTTTAGTTTCACGGAGACACACAGAGAGTTATTTTTCCATTTACGTCTGCCTCCATTCAGAATGTTTTTCCTGTTCCTTCACTCATGTTTGAGCTTCAGTGTGCAGAATGATCTGTGGAGAAAACTTTCTCTGTGCTAACCTTTAATCTTAGTCAAAGGAGAAATGGACATACCTGCAGGGATTTAAACTGCAGGACGAGACATTTTTGCATATTTAAAGCAAGTGAATTTCCCAGCCAAGTCATGAGCAAAAAATGAAGTTAAGCAGCAGAGTTGGAGGACTTTGTGTGTGTCCCGAATTATCTGGAATTAGTGATTTTTAACCCTTACCCTGTTCTTTTCACCTAACCTTGACCAAGTGGTTTTAAGTTTCAGGCTTTAATTATGATAAAGTTTTTGTTCAACCAAAAACACAACAACAAATTCTTCCATTTTCATTCATTTAGTTAGTTTGGAAATCACAGCAGAGAATGTCTGCTGTGGATGCCACATTAGTTCAGATCTGTAAGTTATAGAATAACACAAACAGACAAACAAACAAGCTAATCTAAAGAGCTGACAGGAGCGACAGACCAGCTACTAAAAATGCTGTTTTTATTATTGATGTCAGGTGGCTTTGAAGAAAACTGTTTCCTGTCTTAAAGCACTGTTTCACAGCAAGGTAAAGGAATGAAAATACTCTTAAAAATACTCTAAATATAGCACACATTTAAACATGCACTGATTTTATTTGAAATACATTTTGCTGCAGCAGGACATGTCGCTCCCTTCAGAGCAGGGCCATATATCAATATAAAAAATATATCGATATTAATGTGATATTTAAACCTATCATATTATCACCTATATCGATATAGTTCAAATTTATTTTCTTTCTTTTTTTTTTTTTTTTTTATCCCACGATTTTTGTAACCCATTTTATCACCCAGTTTGTCCTATCTATCTTGATCCTGGGCGCTACCTAGTCTCTGTCGGTCTGGGCAGGGCCCTGAACTGAGCACATGCTTCCTCCGATACATGTGGAGTTGCGGACCGCTTCTTGACACTTGACAGGGGGAGATTCCCCGGTGGGACGTAGCGCGTAGCGCTGGGGACACGCCTCCAATGCCCACAGCGTCCTGGCGGGAATCGAACCCAGGACCTTCTAGCTGTGAGGCGAGAGTGCTACCAACTGTGCCACCGTGCCCCCTATTTTCTTTCTTTATATATAAATAATGCCCTTACTAGGATTTGTCATATTTAGTTCTTTTGTAATGTGTGTTATTCTTTTCTCATATGAATATATTTATTTCAGAAAAAGATTGGCCTATTTTATTTCATAGGCTATTTTTATTTAAGATATTTTTTTTATTTAAATAAACTTTATGGAGCTTTGATTTTTGTTTTTTGTTATACAGTATTTATGTTCACTTGAAATAAAAAGTTTAAATAAAACTACTTGTGACATGTCATTTGACGGAACATTTGCTCTTACTTTGCCATAAAAATATCAGGATATATATCGTATATCGATATTCAGCCTAAATATATCGGGATATGACTTCTGGTCCATATTGCCCAGCCCTACTTCAGAGCCACCAGACTCATTTGACACAAACAGTCGTTTTACCTCACAGACACCGTGAATCTGAGTACCGTGACACTGTGACATCATGATTACATCACAGATGTAACATGACGATCTGAAGCAGCTCAGCCTGAGTCACAGCCCTGCAGACTCAGATGGCCCCTCTCGCTCTCCTGGACCGGATTACATCTGAAATGTCACTCGCCCTGACCTCACCTCCTCCTCCTCCTCTCCTCCTCCTCTCCTCCTCCTCTCCTCCTCCTCTCCTCCTCCTCCTCTCCTCCTGCTCCTCCAGCGCTCTGCACGACCAGTTATTAACCTCCAACCTCCACTATCTGACGGCCTTTACTCCCACACTCATCCTCTCTCTCTCTCCTTTCTATCTTATCTCTCTTCCACTCGTCTTCCCCAGCTGTTGCATTTTGGCCTCATCTCCCCCACAAACACTTAATACATACTCTCTCTCTCTCTCTCTCTCTCTCTCTCTCTCTCATTCTCTCTCTCTCTCTCTCTCTCTCTCTCTCTCTCTCTCTCTCTTCCTTTCTGTCCACTGTCTCCATCCCCCTCTCCTCTCTCTGGAGACTTTAAGTGCATTAGGATAAGATGCTCTCTACCCCTCTCTCTCTCTCTCTGCCTTCCTTCAGGCTCTGCAGCTCACAGGTCCGGCTTCCTCACACACACGCAGACACACAGACACACAGACACACAGACACACACACACACACACACACACACACACACACACACACACCAGAGAGCCGCACAGCCTCTGAGTGTATTTTTATGAAGCCAGCTATTGTACGCTGCAGAATGATATCGAGTCTTCACATCCATTAGTGCCCATACATCCAGTCAATACCATCAGAAGCTGCTTTGTGGAGCCGAGGCAGGTGGTTTACTCACAACACGGCCCGACTTGTAGCCAACGGGAGTCAGAAAGGGCAGCAAACATCGATGAAAGCTTTTGAGGAAACACGATGCTCCAAAAGCTTCTATTATGGCTTTTTTTCTCACACAAGAAAAAGCAAAAAGAAAAGAGATGATGACATGTTTTTTTTTTTTTAACTCTGAGCCAGAGGACAGGATTTCAAGTAAACACAAAGTAATAAAGCAGAAGAAGCAGCGGGGAGGTTTTCCACAGGGCAGCAGCCAATCATGACGCGTCTCAGACTGACTGCAGCGCTGCAGGATTACTCTCTTATTACTGGTTTTCATGTGTAAAACATCTTGTTTTTAGGCTGCTTGGTTTATTAATATTTACCCTAAGTCAGTATTAAGCTGCTGATGGTGAGTAAATACATCAGCTGACCACAACAATTATATATATATTAATAATCTATAAATCAAACACAGAGAATTGATGGCATCCTTTAAGTAAAGATTTCAGTCCGTTTCCGGCTTCTATAATATGAGAATTTGCTGCTTTTTCTTTGCTTTATATTTTTTAAAAGTTTTGGGAGACAGAAGGAGACGTGCAGATGTCAGTGTGGAAAATATGTGATGAAAGATTTCTAAAGAATCTCTTCTTACTGGAAGAGAGTTACTGTATCTCCCAGGAAACTCCCCTGATAATTAACAGCTGCTTATATTGTTTTCATACAGCTTCATCATGTACTTTTTCTCTTTACAAGCAACAAAGAAAGAGCAGATGGTAACGTACGCCTTTTAAACATCGTCTCAGTTTTTTAACCCATTTATATCAGAACTTTCCAGGAATCTTTCTAAGAAAAGAAAAAAAAACATACATTTATTTTTTCAAACATTCAGTACATCAGAGTTACTGAAGCATACATACACATATTTGCATCTTTCTTCATGAATGTAATTAAAAGTATATTTGTGCTGAGCATGAACAAATAACTACAAAGTGGCAAAAACAAGTTGTGCAATGTGCTTATTTTAGAGAGAGATGCAATAATCTGTTTAACGTTACTTCATTTTAAATTTCCTTGCAGCAAGCATCCATAAGATCCCAACAAACAGCCTGCTGACCTTCCTGTTGGACATGTTTCACCTGTGACAGAACTAAGGTTGCAAAGAAGTTGAAAACTTTGCATGGGAATTAACAGGAATCTGAGGGAATAAACATGAATTTATGGGAATTAACAGGAAGTTGTGGGAATTAGCATAATCTTGACTAAAACAACCAATTTCATGCAAGTACACTTGAATATCTGCTATTCCTTAATCACATATCATTACTGCAGGGCTGCTGAGGCCATGCCCCCCATCAAGACCACGCCCCTACTGAGGCCATGCCCCCTGTATGAACTATGCATTCCTCCATCACGTTCAGTTAATTTACATGTTGGAGGGAGAGGGGCTCCTTGAATTTTTATTTAAGGAGGTTAAGTTTTAAGCAATTGGGTTACTGAAGTTCGGAAAAACTACGACATTGTTTTGTGCAGCAAAGGAAAGTTAAGAAGTAAAATAAATGAACATAACTACTGAAAGTGAGGTAGTTACGTTGGAGACATAAAGCTCCACATGCAGGTTAACATAGGAAACTTCACACAACAACTAGCTTTATACTCACTTGAGACAAACCTTACCAGGAGATAAAGATATTATAATGTAGGAAAAAAAAAATCATTTGACATCTCTAACAACATATGTCATTTACACCCACTGTAAAAGCTATAAAGTTGCAATGTTTTTATCTTCAAAACATTATAATCAGCAATATTGTCATAATACTGGAAAACACACACACACACACACACACACAGAGGACTTAACCCTTAATACAGAATGAAAATAAAAATTCAAAAGTGGCAAAGATTAACTTTTTTTCATGGTTTTCATTTTTAATGAATAAAGTGCAGCTGCTGCGTGTGTATCTATACTGCGAAAACATCAGTATCAAAACCATATTTCTGACACTCACACTCACACTCACACACACACACACACACACACACACACACACACACACACACACCAACCAAGTTCTATTAATTAACAAATTGCCTCACAGCAGCTGGCTGGCAGTCTGATAAAAAATCAGCCTGAGGAAGAGGAGCTGAGCAGAATTTGGACTTGATTCTGAATAATCTGCAGCCAGCCCCATCTCAGAGGACAACGACTCGAATCAACTCGAGGAGCTCCCCGAAGAGAGAGCTGCCTGTACACACATCAACCAAAACAGCTCCATCCTTCATCAGCAGGAGGAAGAGAAGGAGGACAGGAATGGACAGAAAAGAAAAGAGGTAGAAGACAAAAAAAGCAGACAGAGGGAGAAAGAGGAATTCTGTCACTAATTAATAGGTGTCTGAATTTCAATTAACGCTGACCTCAATCTCTGTGAGGAAGAGAGAAAACAAGAGCGAGAACATGAAGATGATGGAACAGAAAAAAGGAACGCTTATGTAAGAGAGCATTTCATGGAAAATATTTTGTTTTTCCCGTCGCTCTGCTGACGCGAACAAAGCCTCCATTCTTCAGCCGATCTCAGCTTCAGCTCGGACTCAGACCTGCAGACATGCTGCTTTATTTCACACTTTCTCTGTTTTAAGATCTTCTGCAAGCTCCGAGTGTTAAACTACAAACTGTTGCACTAATCCTGCGAGGTTCGTGTGTCGTTGTGTTGCATCGTGCAGCAGCACTTAATGCAATCCTGCATGTAGTTGTTGCTGCTTACATTCAGATGCCTGTGAGGAATCAGTGTCCCTGCTCTTTAAAGACGATGTGAGATAGATTTTCTCTCAGAGCTGCTGTCTGTTGGCTCTTACTGTTGTTTCTCAGGACGTGGTTCACCAAAACAAAACCACACTGGGACTCAACATTAACTTGCATTTGACACACGGTGAGAAAGAAGTCTGTGAGAAGCTCAGGCCATTGTGATTCTGTCGGATATGCAAGTTAAATATGTGTCCAAACATGAGCCGTTTTTAGGAATATGATTACATTTCATATTCTCTGTGTTTCTGCTGTGTTACTTGTTATTCTTTGTGCTGTTCCTGCATGTTTGGTGCAGGTTTTCGACATGCTATCTCAATATTACTGTGGTTTTATGATGTGTTAATGAACAGATGGAGCTCTGGATCTTAAACATAACCTGCAGCATTAAATGCACACACCTGTGATCTCTCTTATCAAGCCGCTCTCTTTGTGTCCAACTGTGTGAATGAAAGTGAATTCAGGAGCTTTAAAACAAGTGAGGAGAAGTCGAGTGCACACTGATACTGTTTTATAACACAGAGAGCCATTAGAGTGAGCAGCAGCAGCAGCAGCAGAGGAAAGCACAGGAGAGTTTGTAGACATGAAAGTTAAAGTTACAGATGGACGGACTGACGGATGAAACAGAAGAGTGGAAACAGTCGGACAGCAGAATAAAATGTCAAGCAGTCAAACGTGGAGCTTTGTTGTCCGACGAGGTTTGTGTTGTTAAAGAAGCAAATCGATCAGTTTGGTGTTAAAGCCTCGACTTCCCCACAGACTCTCCTCTGAGCTCCGTTTGAGAGGAGCTGCTTCTGGAAGTGGAGGTTCAATAAACAATATACACACACACACACACACACATATATATATATATATATATATATATATATATATAGGAAGTGTTTCCTGTGGTGCTGCAGCCTCATTAAAGATGCTAGTTGAACATCTGAGTCTCAGCTTCAGTGTGAGTTTGTGGTTTACACACAGATTACAGCTGTTAGTCTGACTACAACTAAATATAAAAGTCTTAAAACGTGTCCAAAGTCAACCGAATCACCATTACAAATGTAAATGTACCATTATGTAAAACCAACATTGCACCAAAGTAAACTGTTCTCATTGTGACTCACAACGTCCATCACTGACACGTGACAACACTGGAAATATCAAAGACTGTTTGGTTACGGTGAGGCACCAAAACCACAGGGAAAAATAACAAGGTAAGGCTAAAAATAAATGTGGTTTTTTCCACATAAAACTTTTAACAACTGAGAGAAAACCACTGCTTCCAAATCAAACATCCACCAATAAGACGTGAGCAGCAGTTTGTTGCTCCTCCTCCTCCTGAGTCTGTGACATCATATTTTGCTTCATCACTTGACAAAACATTGCAGATTAACATGTGGTTTGGTCAAAACTGAGAAGTTACCTGCATACAGAAAACAATGAGGTGAAAAACATTTAGGGCTGCAAAAAACAATGATAAAAATAGTTGTTGATTAATTTAACCATCGATCAGTCGGGGTCGGGCTGCAGACTTTGAGACACTTTCATGCACATCTTAGTCAATGTTTAATGTTAAAAAATCTTTTTAATGCTATATATACAGGGGTGGAAGTATTCTGATCCCTTATTGCAGTAAAAGTACTAATACCACACCGAAATAGTAAAAGTCCTGCATTAAAAACTTACTGAAGTAAAAGTACAAAAGCATCAAAATGTACTTAAAGTATCAAAAGTGAAAGTACTTGTTCTGCAGAATGGCCCCAATCAGATTGATTTATATATTCTAAATATATCATTGGTTTTTACAATATTTGTACTTATGCATTTATGTAAGCAGCATTTTATTTGTCTCAAGGTAGGGCTCATTTAAACTACTTAATATACTTTTATGAGGTTTCATTTAAAAAAAGATGTTTTTTCATATCTCAACCTGAAAAGTAACTAAAGCTGTCAGCTAAATGTAGTGGAGTACAATTATAAAGTAACATAAAATAGAAATACTCAAGTAAAGTACAAGTACCTCAAAATTGTACTTAAGTACAGTCCTTGAGTAAATGTACTTAGTTACATTCAATCACTGTGTATATAAGCTATACATTTTTACAACTGAAGAATACAAATTGCTTCGGGCCGACACCGGAGATAAATTCACAGTAAAATGTAAAGAAACAGCTATCTAGTTTGGTATAGTTTGTTTGTCTCAGCCACAGGGAGCAGACTGCCTGAAGAGCCACAGGAAGCTCTGAAACTGCAGGTTCCCCAACCCGAAATTTTCTATAGCTACACTGATCACTGAACCCAAAATGGAAAGAAAACAAATGGAAGCTAAACTAACCTGTACCTGAGCTTCTGTCAGACAGTTTAGGTGAATCCTTCATTTCTGCTCAGCACAAACTGACACAAATTCTCATCATAAATATGGAAATATTCTGGTTATTTCTCTTCTGTTCTCAGTGCAGAGCTTCCTCCGTGTTCATTTATTAATTCCATGTTTTATTGAGGTGGCCTTGCTTTTACTTTTTATCTGCAGTTAATAACTAAAACAACACGGTGAGTTTCATGTAACTGTTAATGTTTCAAAGAAAATTGTACCAGGAGATGCTGAATAGGTTTTTTAAAATCAAATGCCAGAAATGATCAAATTTAGCTTTTTTGTCCGATTAATAGTCGATTCATCAAAGTCATAATTGACAGATTACTGATTATGGAAATAGTGGTTATTTGAAGCCCTGAAGACATTAGAATGCTCTGTAGATTTTATATAATTCATATATTGATTACAGCTCCTCAGAGTTATCGCTGGTTCAGGACGAGCTGCTCATCAGAGACGTCTCGTCTCACTAAACTGGATTTAATCAGTAAAATCAATAAAGGATCACAGCCTTCATCTGGAGTGTTCCTCATGGACACTAGTGGGTGTCCCTGGCGTCTCACACACACGCAGAAGCTCCAGAAGCTGCAGGTTCATTCTCACGTTTCATATGTTCAGAAACAGGCGAGGAGAATCTGTTTAGGATCCGAGAAGTGGCAGCGATCGCCCCGAGCTGCTGCTGCATGAGAGGCTGTGATCAATATCACAGTCTTTGATGATCGCTCTCATATATGAGCCCAAACACACACAGACACACACAATCATCTATCTGCGATTAGCCACACTTATACGAGGCGGCGTGCTGCAGGCTGAGTGCTCGCCATCATCTTTGAACTCTGACTGTTGATGAAACAGCTTTAATGCAGAGCAAAGCATGTTGCTGCACGCTGTGTGTTTCTGTTTCCATACGGTAAATTAAACTGTGTGTTCCTGTGCATGTGCTGGCTCTCAGCCTTGTGTGTGTGTGTGTGTGTGTGTGTGGGGTCACGTGTGTTCTCTAACAAGCCGTGTCAACTCTTCCCTTATCTCAACAACCACTGGTGCATTCCTCGATGTTAACAACAACAACAGGCCGTCGGCGCTGGACTCTTTTCTCCTCGCTGCCGTTTGTCCGCCCTATAAATAGACCATTACTTTGAAATGTAAGTATGCTTCCTAAAATCCCCACCCCTCTCTCTCACACACACACATACAAACACAAGAGTGGTACAAGCAGCCCACCAACCCAACAGCAGAGCCCAGATTAAACTGCTTTTTAAAGCTCGTCTCAGGGAGAACGGAGGAACATCAGAAGTTCCACTTACTGATTTACACCAACTACTATCAGAGAACATGATATGACAGCAGCAGTGTACGGTATTATGAATGCACATCGGTTTAGTCCTCGAATATGTGTCATAATTTGCATCGGAGATCATGGTTTGCATTGGCAATCAACAGGAAATTATAAGAAAAGTTCACAAATTCTCTGATTCCAGCTTCTTAAAAAGTAATATTCACTGGTTTCGTCTTATTGCGTTATAAACTGAATATTTTTAATTTTGGACAAACCAAGACTTTTGGAGAGACACCTTGGCCCCTGGTGAATTAGGTTTGGCCCTTAATTTTAACAATTTTTGGATATTTTATGAGCCAAACAATGAACCAATTAATCAAGAAAATACAGTAAAACAGATTAATTGGAAATGAAACCAGATCAAGCCACAGCAATAATACATTTCTTAACACTTGTGTTGTCAATTTGCAATGTCACCTTAACTAAAAAAGACAAGTGCTTATGGACGCCCATAATAAAAGTAATTTATTTATTTATTTGTGTATGTATTTTTCATCTGTGGCAACCGGTGTGGGGAAATAAAAGTTCTGTATTTCTTTTTAAAGATGAAAAATAAATTCACTGCTGTCAAAGATGAAAAAAACAAACTCTTTTGGCACTCAGGTGTCTGTAAATGCACCTTAAATAAAACCATCTTTGTGCCAGAATGAAAGAGAAAGCTTCTTATAAAAAAAAGAATAAAAGGAAAATAAATAAAAAGCTCTTTTCTAAATTATCATTTTGTGTCATTTGGTGAAATCTTACACATTCTACTTAAAAAATAGAGAAAGGAATATGTATTTTATTCTGAATTCAAAAGAAATTTTCACATTTTCAGTCTAAGTAGCGCTTTTGCTTAAAAAATTGAGTGCAACTGTTAGAGAGACTCTTTTGTCTACTTGGAAGTCTCTGTTTTTTTGAAAATGAAGTGTGGAAAAGTTTCTCCTCACTCAGTTAATTAAGTCGACTGGTGAACGAACCATCTTTCATATATACCAGCTCTGATTAATAATTAAAGAGGTCTGAGCACTAGGTTGAGGTTCTTTGTCATATATGATGCATTACAGCAGCAGAGCTGATCTGACGACTCAGCGAGACGTTTCTGGGGCGATTGTGAAGACGTGACGCCGCGATGGAGAACAGGAGAACGTTACGGCGACATCCTCGACTCAGCAAGCAGAAAGTCTTACAGGACGACAAAGGAGGACCCTCACTGGAAGCTGGCCTCAGATTTTCACCACTGAGGTCACAAGTTCAACACAAAAACTAAACAATAACTGTTACTTTTGTAGTCAGTGAAGAAAATGCTGCAAATTTATATTTATTTTCCTGTTTTGTCCTGGGAGGACATCTTCTGTGTCTCTATTTAAATAAACATATTGTAATTCTATGTATGTACAGTATACAACTATGACTTGTTGTTATGTTTTATAGTTTTTTATGTGTATGACTGTATTTGTGCTCTGTGTGGACAGCTGCCAAACTAAATCTTGTATTTAACATGAAATGACAATAAAGCATCTGATGAGATATTGGCCGTAGAAATGTTTGCCTCGGCACGTCACCATAAATACGACATGCTCATGTCGCTCAGCGCACCAAAAATACATTAGAAAGACTCAACTTTTTCTAGAAATCACAATCCGCCGACTGGAGATAATTCACAGAGCTTGTTGTGAGCAGTTTCAAGTTGGAACTAGACAATAAAGAAAATTATTTTGGCATCTACTGGAGAGACAACAGACATCTGTAGTACACAGCAGCCGCCACCAGGGGGCGATCTGTCTGTCTGCTGCAGCTGAGCTGAGGAACACAGAGACTTACAGGACATTCAGAACTACAGGGACTCTGTTTAATCCTGATGATAAAGATGAAGCCAACATGGACAAAGTTGCTTTTTGGGCCATTTCTGTCTTTTTTTTTGCCAGTTTAATGGACAGAGAGCCACGGCAGTGCTGTTTAATGCTGTATACCGCCGGGAAACATCGGGAAGGTATGTAAAAAACTATAATGCCTAAAAAAAAGATAGCTTCACAACGTGTTATTTCTGCACAGATTTATTTACACAACGCGTCATATGGCAACTATTATAATGTATATTATGTATGTAGCCTATAAAATAACCTTTAAATTGATAATCAATTCTTCGTTTTAGTCACTTTAGTCGCAAAATGTCGATGAAAGCTGCTTTTCTTTGCATTTGATCACATTCAACTTAATATAAAAAATTGGACCAAACACAAAATTTGAGGACGGTATTTTTCACCATTTTATGTTATTTTATAGACGAAACATTTACTGATTAATCAAAAGATCATTTGCAGATAGTTGTAGCCTTGTTATAAAGTGAAATAACTGTATTATCTATGAATCCAAACAGTCTTTGATCAGAGGGCTCATGGTGACTGTGCTGTACATTAATGGCTCAGTGGCAGAGAAGGTTACAGCAGTTTTTTCTATGCGATGGATCCTTCAGGGACTGACATTTGCATCGTATCCCCCGAAAATACATCACAGGATTACTGTGCTCAGGATTATCTGCAGCTGAGTATTATAGCCCTCCAGTGAGAGCGCCAGGCGATCAGACCTCACCAATTACTGAGACACACTTTCCCATAAAGACACCAACACCCTACACACACCCTACACACACACACACACACACACACACACACACGGCAGAAGGCAGACTATAGTTTGAGTGTCTTCTGCCTCCAAACCAGGCTGCTGATGTAACGGCTGAACATCTGTGAGCCTCGGGGAAGACTCGGCCATATGCCACCCAAATTATGGGAGCTGATGAGGGATGGGGGGGTGCAGACCAGAGGGGGGGGGGGGGGGGGGGGGGGGGGGGGGGGGGTGCTGTGGGTGGTTGAGTCTTCCACTAGAGGAGGGCTTATCAGGGGGGTCCGGGAAGCCTCTGGGGGCCCCACCTACAGCGGGTTCGAGTTACTCCAGTGAGAGAAATAGAGGAGAAGCTAATTCAATTTCCAATTTTAACAAAAAAAACTCAGAGTTCAGCTCCTGTGTATGAGGGTCTCCTCCAGTCCAGCAGCAGACCAGGGGTCAGCGGACCACTCCGGAGAAAGTGTGTGTGTGTGTGTGTGTGTGTGTGTGTGCGCGAGAGAGAGAGAGAGAGAGAGAGAGAGAGAGAGAGAGAGAGAGAGAGAGGACACACCGCTGCTTCACCAGATCTGACAGACACAATGTTTCTAATCGTTGTGACCCTGAACGCATCACAGCGCTCACTTTAATCGCAAGCATCGGGTCATTATGAAGAGTAAAACACACACACACACACATACATACACACACATACATACACATACACAGCTGCAGCCGCAGTCACATCTGAAGTTGAGCCCGATCACACCGCTGAACACACACACACACACACACACACACACACACACACACGCAGAGCTCCTGCTAATAACACTTTCCAACAGTGTGAGTCTCCTCCGGCACATGGCTGAGCCGCAAAAACATTTCACAGAAGCGATGCGATCTAAGACCTGAGGTGTTCTTACCGTGAGGAAGAAGAGGAGGAAGAGGAGGAATAAACGATGCGGAGCGGATGAAGAAGAAGAAATTATAAATCCTTAGTTGGTGCCCGCATTGTCGGACGGAGAGGAGCAGGAGGAGGAGAAGGAGCAGGCTGCTACTGTGTGAGGGAATAATCCGACTGTCAGTGACAATAACCCGGAGAGCAGAGGAGGAGGAGGAGGAGGGAGGAGGGGAGCGAGGGGGGAGACCCCGTCCAATTAGAAACAGCGGGATTGATTGTCACAGGAAATAAGGCAGTCAGTGTTCAGCGCTGCAGCCTGTCAGGACGGGACAGCCGCTGATTGGAGGACGAGTCTCTTCTCATTTTAATATCCAAATATGAATAATAATGCATGCAATAAAAAGAGACACATGCGTTTATGATCACGTGATTTAAGCCTGAGAAGTGAGAGTGGAGGTTTATATGTGAGGTTTCCTTCAGTGTGATGAGCTCAGATTAGTGCCGCACATTTTCATATTCACAGCTGCAGCTGCTGCCCCCTGCAGGCTCGCACCACTCATTAATGACACTTTGTTACTGTAAATCATCATACATCATTATAAAATATACAGCAGATTTCATCAGGTGAGACTGAAGACACTGTTCTCACACATGTTTGACGTCATGTGTGTAATATGAGCTGCACAGGTTCATTTGCATGGCAGGTAAAGTGATGTCAAGTCAGTTAGGGAACTACAAAAGTATTTATAATTCAATCTATAAGTTTTTATGACTGAAAACTTGACTGAAATCTGTATTATGTCAATATCAAAAGTTGTTTTCCTTTAAAGCTTTATTCATCTTAAATAAATCATCTACAGATTGTTTACATGAACAGCCGTTAACATTATAATTTCTCAGTTTTTTAAGTTTTAGTCTTCATTCAGTTCATTTTTTTTCTTTTTTCCACACAATAAACAATTTAATTTATTCTTTATTTAAATGGTAAGCTATTGACTGACACTGAACACAGTATTTATTTTTAAATAATTTATATTTATTTTTAATTTTATCATTTATTATTTCTACAATTCATTGGCATTGTAATACATGTTTGTATAATGTATAATATTATTAACAATTTAAAATAGTATTTAAAATGTATTTATAATATAATATACATTTTCATTCAAGCACATTTTTTTTTACTAAATCAGCCACCAACATTGTTATTAATTAATTTATTTCCTCAAAAGTCCCATGTCATTCAGGCTCTACTTCCACTATTTGACTTCTGTATGTGCAGCTTTCTCACTCTGTTTCATTTGAATGCAAGATGTGAAACAGGATTTAATCCTATGTGTGGACCATCAAAATTCAGTTTCTGAAATCCTTCCTATCCTGTCAGAGATACAAGTGAATAAATGTTGAATCGTATCATGTTTGTGTAACTTGTGCATTAATATTCCTTTGAGTCATGATGGTGGGAGCAAGAGGAAATATTTGGCTCTACATTTTCTTTATTATGAACTTTCTTTTTTGTCTCTGAAATTTAAACTTGGATGCACTTTGTTTTATTTCATTTGATGTTTGATTAGAAGATTATTAACACTGAATAAATATCCCTCCTCTGTGTTTCTGACTCGGACTCGCAGGAGTCAATAAAACAAGGACGTGTGTTTCCTGCTGCAGGTGTGTTAGATCACACTCTGACAGGATTACTGTACATGTGAGGCCCAAACAATAGAAACACTATTTATAGACACGTGGCCCCGTGCTGCCCAAACCCTGAACCATCAGCAGCCGCCCAGGCCCCATCAGCATAATGGGCCGGTATGTGAGACGGAGTGTGTGTGTGTGTGTGTGTGTCCTGCTATTGTTAACACTGTTATATTAGGAGCAGCCGGCTCTGACTGTATGTGTGTGTGTGTGTGTGTGTGTGTGTGTGTGTGTGTGTGTGTGTGTGTGTGTGTGTGTGTGTGTGTGTGTTGTGTGTGTGAGACGAGGAGCAGTGACATGTTGAAGAGGCCCTAAAGAGGATGGAGAGAAATGGCTAAACAGGTGACACACACACACACACACACACAGGTTGGAATGTTCCTATTATAACTATGCTGACAATAGGTGCAAGGAGATACAGAGGTGAAATATGTCTTGAGAGCTGATATTATTCAGTGTTATGCTGCCCTCTATTGCCCAAAACTGGCATAACTATACAACAAAAGTGAATCCATAACACAATTAAAATGCAGAATTGCATCTATTCACAACATCTCAGGATGAACTGTGGTACCACGACACTGACATCATTCATCTCCTGACAGGAAAACATCATCATAACAGCATACAGCGTCTCACTGTGCAGCACTGCTGTCTTCGAAGTTGCTATTATTTTATTTTATTTAATATTAAACAAAATTCCATTACAACAAACAGAAGGGCAGCTCTTTAGTGCATGAGTTGTTTCTAAATTAAATTAAATTAAATTTCTAAAGTAAATCAGAAATGCTGCAGATGATTATTTAAACTAAAGTGAACCCAGTAATGCAACACAAACAGCTTTATATATATATATATATATATATATATATATATTTTATATATTAATATATATATATATATATATATATATGTATATATATTTATACATCAAATATATTTATATATCAAATATATATATATATATGCATATTTGCATATATATATATATATATATGCAAAAAGTCTGCATTAATACTATGCTTTATTAATCTTAATAACCTCTCAAAGCAATTTACAACACAAACCAGCTTTCAGTCAATGACACACACATTCATGCATGGTGCAAAGTGTGCAACGTGTGACATGCAACCTGCTGAGCCATCATATGTATGTGTGTATTCACTGAACATGCACGTATAAAGCTATGATAAACAGAAGCGTTAGTCAGCCACACGGTCTCATCTCCACCTTATGTTTCTCCCTCATTGCCCACCTGACACGTCTGAAACTCATCTATTAATAAAATGAGGCCCAATTAGCATTTTATGTGTATTTATTTGTATATTTTTATGCAGCAGAACATGCAATACTGTTGTCTAACTTGTAATATTTTTGTTAGATCTGTGAGATTTGAAAATATATGTACAAATGTGCTAAGTGCAGTGTAAATAAACAGAGTTTCCTGGCGACGGTTGACTTAAAGTTAGAGAATGATTCAGGATGTTTAAAGTAGAGTGAGTGCAGAGTGTGCAGCTGTGCTGAGGCGGCAGCAGCAGTCAGGTGGAACTGCTCCGTACAGAAACTTTACAGTCTGCAGGTTGTTGAGTGTTTGTGGCTCTGCAGTCCAACACACTGGAGCGGAAATTAAACATCGACTGAGATTAAAGTGCTGACTCTAAACTTTGAATGTTAATTGAACAATTAGCTTAACGGTGCAGAAACAGAAAGTCTTTTTTTCCTTTATTTTGTTTAAACTGTTTCTCAATTTGAGGACATTGTCTGATTTTAAAGGTCCAGCTGACGCAACAATCAGGAAGTTTAATGAGCAGCAGTGCAGCACGCTGTCAGCTGATCTCAGAACAGCTGAACTCGTTTCACTGTTTTAAAAGGACACAGAGGTTCATCACAAGGAGATCACAGATCAGGTGTAGAGGAAATGTTATGTTTATCATTCATAGTGAATAAAATGATCACCATACAGTACAGATAGTGCTGACACACACTGAAATCATTTCATCACATTTTATTTCGAAAAGCACATATAAAAATGCTTACCCTGCACTTTTTTGTTTGCATAAACATTAAATGAATAATTGGCAATACCCCAAGTAAACCATGAAAACCAAGACAGCTCCATGTGGCCACGAGAGGGGACTGCACTTTTATACAGTCTGTGCTCAATATTATTTACTGAGTTTTTCAAACTGACTCTCCCCCTGCACCCTGTATACCAGGGGTCAGCAACTTTTATGGGCAAAACAGCCACTGTTGGCTGAAAAATGGGAAATAATGTCTGAATGGAGCAGCAAACCTTATTTTAAGCCTTACAATGACGATAAAACAGCCTACTAAGTCTAAACTAGCCCACCAGCTTTACTAATAGGTCATAATGAGCATTTATTAATATAACTGTGTCAGAGAGCAGTGAGAACCAAAGTGCAAAGGAGATTTGGAATCAGGAGATTTGGAATCGAAAGCTAGCCTAGCTAGGAAAACTTAAAACTATACTTGAAATTGGCAAAAGTTAGAGGTTAAGGTGCTGTGCTGTAGACTTTCATAAGCTATAATGTACATTTAAGTTGACCTAAAAGTAAAAATGCCATTTATAATCTGTACATTTTTTAAATCAAAGAATGCAAATATCTCTGGGTATTGTAAGTCGTATTGTAAACATTTTTGGTGACAGACACATGGAGCCACTGCAGATGGCCTGAAGAGCCACATGTGGTTCTGGAGCAGCAGGTTGCCGACCCCTGCTTTAGATGGTACATTAACATAAACCTGCACAGTCCTGTTTGCACATCTCCTCCCCTCATTTGCACACATATTTGCTGTTAACATATTTTAATATATTTTTTAAATATTGTTTGTATGCTGACTTTTTCTATTCTTTGTATTTTCTATCCATGCTGCTGTTTTTTTTTTTTAACTTGCAGCATTTTTTACCTTAATACATATTAATATCTAGTACTGTGTTCTTTCACACCAACACTCAGCAAATCCCTTGAATGTGAAAACCTACTTGGCAATAAAAACAATTCTGATTCTGATCCATGATCAACTGATGTTAATGAATGTAAAAAAAAAAACTGTCTCCGTTTCTCAAATTGCATTGGGTCCCAAAATTTTATTAAAAAAAAGGAAAAAAAAAACCTTTTCAGGGGAGCCTCCCTGCTGTGTCCACCTGCCTAAGCCGGGTGAACAGAAATAAATAAAATATGGATATTAAACAGTTTATTTCAGAGTGTGAGTTTCCTGCGCGACCAGCAGAGGGCGCTGTCTGACCACGAAACAAAACCCAATTGAAGCGATTCTTTTTTTCCTGCAGCATGAAGAATAGTGTGTGTGTGTGTGTGTGTGTGTGTGTGTGTGTGTGTGTGTGTGAGCTGCTGTATCATTGCTATGAATGTTGGCCTCTGCATTAGTTTTTTTAAAAACATGAAGAGGAAGTTTTAATGATCATAATCTGACAAAAGTGTTGACACTGAACTTCATCAGTAAAATGTTCAACAAACAGCAAACTATTTCCTTAATTTCAGCTCTGAAAGACACAATCTGCAGCCACAGTTTTATTCACTTTTTAATGGTTTAATGTTTCCACTCACATCATTTAACGGACGGCTGCTTTTTATGAGTTTGTTGTTTATTACTTTCTGATATTTTATTTGTCATGTTGTGTTTTTCTCCTCAGGGTTTTTCAAACTTCACTGGATTCATTGCTTTGTTCGCCACCTGTGCTCACACATAAACCTCCAGAGTGAATTCAAGTCTCAGTCAGCAGCTTTTATGTATAGTAAATACATTAATGTGTAGCAGGAGAAACTCTTTCTTCATCATTTCTGTCCAGTTTTGGGGATCTGTCACTTCCCGAACTGCACCTGAAACCTGATTTGTTCTATTTCGGGTCATTTTAAACAATGTTAATAAATCAAATATATATTTACGTTTTGGAAATTGAATTAATAAGATCAGTTATTTATTTTTAAATTACATTTTTCAAGCATTTTCACAGTACAGAAGAAAAATGTTGAAATTATCTCTATATATAAGATATATATTTTTTTTTTACCAAAACAAGGGAAAAATGTTGAAGGGAAAACTAAATATTGTGTTTTTTATTAGCTCCATATTTTAAACTTTCTTTCCTTGTATTTAACATTAAATATTTTATCTATTTCATAGTAAAACCAACAATAATGTTATTTTTGCCGTTAATTGTTTCAGCATACCAACAGGTTTTTCATTAGCTCCATATTTAAAAAAATATCTACAAAAATATGTATTTAATTAATAAAAAAACATTTTGAATCTTCTATTTCACAACAATTAAAAACAAAATTGATATTATTTTAATGCCATAAATTGCTTCAACAGGAAGTAGAATAAATCAGGTTTCAGGTTTTGATCTGGTCTTGATGAGACATATTATTTTATCTTTAATGCTGCTGATGAAGAATAAAGACACAAAGACCCCCGACAGCACAAAGTCACCACTCCTCACAGCTTCGTTTCCTCCACAACCAGAGCAGGAAAGTCATAAAAGTCTAACGGAAAAACAAAGACGGCGCAAAAAGCAATTTATTTGTCTGTGCAGGTGAAACAAAGAAATATCTAAAGGTCTGAGAGGAACATATCAGCTGCAAACAAACAGGAAGGAAAACAAATAAGAGAAACGTCAACATGTCAAACAGATTCAACATGAAGAATGAAAACACAATCTAAAGACAACAGAAGAAGAAGAAGAACAGGAGCAGGAGCTTTAATGAAGTCTGCATCAGGGGCACCAGAGACCAGGTCCAGAAAACAGGTCCAGGTCCAGGTTCAGGTCCAGGTCCAGGTCCAGGTCCAGGTCCAGGTCCAGGTCCAGGTCCAGGCCCAAAAAACCTTATTTTGCTGTTAATTTTTTCAGCATACCTCAGACAGGAAGTGTAACAGGTTTTTTATTAGCTCCATATTTAAAAAAAAACATGTATTTAATTAATACATTTTTTTTCAAACATCACTGGTCCAGGTCCAGGTCCAAGTCCAGGCTTAGGTTCAGGTTCAGGTTCCAGCTCCGGGTCCAGTTTCAGGTCCAAGTCACTGTGAAGAGACTTTAATGAAGTCCACCATCAGTGTCACCAGAGACTAAGTCCATGTCCAGATCCAGGTCCAGGTCCAAAGAACAGGTTTAGGTCCAGGTTCAGGTTCCAGGTGCAGGTCCAGGTCCAGGTCCAGGTCCAGGTCCAGGACACCAGGACACCAGGACACTTTAATGAAGTTGACCATCAATGTCATCAGTGACCAGAGACCAGGTCCAGGTCTAGGATGCTGTGGAGACACTAATGAAGTCCACCAAGAGTGTCCCCAGAGAACAGGTCCTGATCCAGATGCAGATTCAGATCCAGATCCAGATCCAGATCCGGATCCAGATCCAGATCCAGGTCCAGGTCCAGGTCCAGGTCCAGGTCGGTGTGAAGTTTGTCTAACTGTATCCATCAGTTTCGACGCGACATCGGTTCCAATCAAGATTATAATAGTTTGGGATTTTTCATTCGTTTTAGTTTTGATTTGTTTTCAAATTCAGTTAGTTTTAATTCACTTTTAGGGTGAGTTTGCTAGTTTTAATTAGTTTTCTCTTTTTTGAAAATGCTTGGTTTAGTTTAGTTTTTATTATTTAGTATTTAGTTTTTTTAAAAGTTTTTTTGTAATGGTGTATTTGTTGGGTGCGAGATTCAAAAAAGTCACAATAAATGTTGCCTTTATTTCCTTTGTCTGATCCATCTCAGCCAATAAGTTTATGAAGTCATAAAACCAGATAGATTAAATAGGTTTCACATAAACCAAAAAGGTTTACGTATGAAAAAAGTTGACAAAGACAAAAAATATGGACATTTTCACAATAATTTTAGTTAGTTTTGTAACCACACAATACAGTCTCAGTTAGTTATTGTATTTTTAAAAACTCTCGTTTTTATTTTTATTTCTTTTCATTAACTATAACAACCTTGGTTCCAATGTCTGCTGCTAAATCACTCTCCTGCTCGATGAGGCTCGGTGGGAGCAGCCGGGCCTCGCCACGATGAACGCCTCTCTGTTAGTACACACATCCACTCTGAGAGCAACAAATGAATAAAAACAGAGATCCCACGCTCTGCCAGGCTTACACATGTAACTAATCCGGCTTTCTCTTCTGCTGCACAACAAACACGACAAAGCAGTCGGGACTTTCTGCTCATGGCAAACATGTGTAGAGCTCATCTAAATTAGCTGCTAAATGATTTATAACGCATCCTTGTGTTTGATTTGATGCACAAAGCGGATGTGATGAAACAAACCGCTCAATGCAACTGATGCCCAAAGTTTAGACGACCAAAGTAAACTGATATTTGCACCAGAGAAGCAAGTACTATTTAATACATATCATTTTGCTGTTTTGTTTCACTCTCTGAGTTCTGAACAAACGACTACATCTGAGCTCACCTGCTCTCAGTCTGATAATGAGTTAGTCACTGGGGCAAAGGTCAATATTTCTGGGTTTCCTGCAGCCAGCGAACATCTGGATAAAGGAAAATGGATGGCTGGGTCAAGAACATTGTCACTTTATTAAATACACGTTTATCAGCACTTATCATCCCATTACTACGGGCGAGTGGGGGTACACTTTACTGTCTGGTTGTTATCAGCTCATTTAATAGATGGTCACTGTTTCATAACATTTCAGTCCAGTTTTTGTCCAGTTCAGGCTATAAAACGTTTCTAAGGTTAGGGCTAAAAACATCCTGGTTCGGCGCTTAGAAAGAAATATAAATGCGTGTAAATGGAAGTGAAGTAGTGACACTGGAAACATAAAAAAAGCTCTGCAACCAAGTTAACCATCAACCTAACAGGGTCGAGAGGATATATCAGTGTTTTGGCCACATGTTCAGTTATAGCATTTATTTTCTGTCAAAGTTTTAGTGGGCTCAGTTTTAGGGTGAGAAGATGTTGGTATCATATTAGACTAAAGACTGGGTGGTGGTGAAACAATGCTCCAAAATAGGAAAAATTTTAGGCAGGGAAAACAGGTTCTCTGTGTCCCCACAAGGTTCCTCTTTACATACATATCCACTTTATGCTGATAACATGCAATTTAAGTCAAAAAAACACATTGTCTCCAGCAGTAAATCATTGATTGCGCCTACTTATTTTAATATTTCTACATACTGGGGTCCCTAAACCATCCCTGAGACTCAATAAGCCCAGTTTCGTTTTCGTGTGTTAATGTTAGTCCCTGTAGTCACCATTGTGTTGCTGTGAGACCTATAGATTCCTATGGGTATATTGACAATAAGGGTGTTTCTAAGCAGTTTAAAGAACTAAAGTGGTCACCATCCAATCTCCAAAATACATAAATCTCACTTTAAATTAAATTCGCACTTATTTTGGTAGAAGCTACTTTGAGTCAGTGCTACTCAACAATCTAGAGCAGCAAAACATATGAAAATGTTTGTTTTATTTCTGATTGCGATGCATGTTGACATGGTAGTCACTGCTTCAGCTGCTTCAGTTGAAACATCTGAGGTGGATTATTGTTGGATGAGAAGCTGTCAAAGAAAAAAACAACATAAAAGAAGAAACTGGCAGAGAGGGATTTAAATTCAAAGATTACTGTGAGTAATATTACAGAAATGAGTGTGTTATTCAGGTGATCTGAGATCAGAGAGAGTCTCCTCTCAGTAACGTGACCACTCTAGAGATGATTGCTCCTCTGCAGCCTTAGATTAACTCCTTACTTCCCCTTGAGAGATGTGAGGTTGATGGAAAAGCGTCTCACTCTCTCTCATCATGTTTACCTTCTGATAATCCGTCAGGTCTGAGGAGCAGCTGACACATGAGACACATTAACTCTTTCAGGTTGTGTACTGAGCTGAAGGAAACACGAGGACAGTAAAGTTCAGTTAATGTCTTTAGGACTGAACTCCAGGAACACAACAGCAGGTTAGAGATTCAAACATGAAACGTCTCAGAAGCATGTCTTCATAGTTTAAAATCACCTTTTCTTTAACACGATCAGCACGGACATGCATGTGTTGATTATTTTAACCCTTTCACTGCCTGTCACACAACCAGTCCTGCTACTGAAACGACAATCCGTGTATCATTCGATCTTTCCATTTTCAATTGGCAATCAAAATCAATGAATGAAAAATTGACTGGTTATTTTGTTATTTGTTTCCTATTATAAAACAAAAAACGAAAAAAATTCTTGTTTTGTCATATTTCAATATTAGGCTGGGATCAAAAATACGAAATGGAAAAACGGGCACCAGGAATGAATTTGATTTGAATATTTAATTGGTCGGGTTTATGTGTCCCGGAGGTTTGGCTGCGGTCAAGTGAGCCGTCACTTGCTTCTCCGTTGTCAAACCAGCCGTCCCTATATAATAATAATAATATATAATGTAGTGACCTGTATTGTGATATTTACATAAAATATGTAATTCATTATTTTCCTCAGAGGTTCAGGGTTGAGGAAAGATGGTGCTTTGGGTTAAACTAATTTCTGTGTTAGAGTGATGGTAAATAGAAACCAAGCTGAGCGCAAAATGAATACTGAAAGTGAACCGTGGTCTCCAGTGTTTAAGTCAGATGCTTTTTTTCCAACTGAAGCACTCCTGCCTCTTCCCACTGTCAACATGGGACAATTGTTTTTATTCAGCCACTTAAAGACACTTTGCTTGGACACCACCTCCACTTGGTTAGGGTTTGGTAAAATATCAGGGTTAAGCTTGAAAAACAACAATTCCGGACTGAACTTTAAACAACAAGAAGAACTTCTCTCCTGATTAAAGTCCTGACTTTGATGGTCCCATCGACCTCCACTTCCACCCACCTGACAGCGGACAAATGAAGCTTTTGACATCATATTGCAGACATGTGACTCAAGTCATTTGCACCAAGTCTCAAGGAAGTCCAAGTGATTTGGTCCAAGTCACAAGCAAGACTCAAGTCTTTCTATCTTGGGTTAGTCTAGTCAAAACAAGTGGAGTCCTTAGTTAAGTCAAGGCAAGTCCTATAATTATTCATCTGACAACAGCCATTTAATGCAGCATTGAATAACATACAAAACATTTTAAAAAGTGATCAACAAACAATGACTCAAGTCTTTGTCATAATGCTTTGTCTTCAGAACAAAAAACAAACAAACAAAAAGTATCGATGCTTTGCAGAAACATACTCTGCTGACATTGTTTGCATGCTCAATTAAGACAGTGAACATTGCAAACATTATAACTGCTTTACATAAACATGTTAGCATTTAGCTCAAGCACCACAGAGTCTAACTACAGCCACACTTAGTCCTGTAGTTCCTAACATAAACAGTCTTGATATGGATCCATCACATTCACTGTGACAGAGAAACAAACTAAATAGGACATTTCACAGTTAAATAATAAGTAATAAGTATTAAATAATAAGCCTGTTACTCCTCTCTGCTGGACAAACTGTTTAATGGAGACTAAATTAGCATAATGTAAAATGGTTTGGAGGACAGTCTCCTGTTACTTGGTTTGTTTGTAATATTTTTGTAAAGAATTATGAGGCTTTCTAAATCTTGTTCTTTGTCACATTGTTTTTTTTTTCATATCCTAGCTCTGTTTTCAGCAGGGTTTGGTTTTGAGACTCTGTTTCAGACAATAATGCCAAATAGGAAAAAAAAAAATGCTATCGCCTGCAGACCCCTGAGTCACTGTGGCAGGTTGATTGAAAGCTGCTGAGCTTTGGACAGAAACTGATCTCCACCTGCTCCACAAGCATCTCTGTATCTGAGCTTCAGCCAATAGAGGGACTTTTTAAAAATCTGCAGGATGGAAACAGTATCAAAAAGTCAGAGGACCTGCCACATATTTATGTTTATGTTTATAATGTAATTTCTCTTCTCCTCTCCATCCTTCATCGCTCCTGTGGAAGTTGTTTCCTCCAGAGAGCGTTTGTTCTGGGAACACCGGAGGCCTGTGAGGTCTGTTAGCACCCGACTGGAAGCTCCCAGGCTTTCTAATGGATTTGTTCTAATAAATTGCTAAAATGACTTCTGGTGTTAGGTTTTAATGCTCCTGTGAGCTGCTCGTGACATATTTCCAGGTACTTCACAAAGATGTATTATTGAGAGAGTACTACACTAAATCTCATTATCATTAAAGTTATTATTTCCAGCATGCTGCGGCTGCTTCCTGAGCCAGCTTTCATTTCTTCCAGCTTTCATTTCTGTTCCAATGTGTCGAACATTTGAAAATCAACTCAGAAGCTGACAAAACTGATTAAATGCATCCTGATAAAATTCATTTTTATCCGACTATGAAGTATAATTATAGTTATTGCCAACATCTAGACCAGTAGATTTCAAACTATTTCGTAAAGTGGAATATATTTCCTGAAACACTTTACAGACTCACACTGCAGTGTCAAATATGTCCAGACCCTGCTGACACAGCCACAAACAGAACAACAGCACTGGATGTTTGGAAGCTTTAACATTGTTATATCATTGTTGTAGAGGTGTGAATCTCCAGAGGCTGGACGATATGATTTTATCCCTATACTTGAGTCACGATACAATATTATTGCGATTTTAAGCATTTTGCGATATGGTGAGTATTGATACAATATATTACTATTTAACTGTTTAATTGCATTTTGTGTCCACAAAATTAAATTCAATCAATAATTGTTTTATCAAATAAGAGAACATTTTCCGTTCTGAATTGGGAGGCAGCCATGTGTGTAAAGAGGAGACTAGTGGGTAGCATGAGGTCAGAGGTCACATGACCGCTTTGAAAATCACCATGAAACATAAAAAAGCCGAACTTTGCAGCGTAATGTTGACAGTTGTCCAACACGATATCCTGACATATTTGTTGCCTATAGATTCCTTAGATCTTCTTGTTTCATATGTTACTAGTATCTAAATATGGACACTTGGCAGCCATGAATCGTTATAATATCACCAAGACAATATTGCTGTATCGATTTTTTCCCACCTCTACTGTGTTGTATATTTTTTTTACATCTTCAGCTCGCACAGGAAGTGAACAGGCCACCAGAAAGACTTGACAGTGTGCAAAGAAAAAAACCAACAGAAGATACTGAGAGAAATCAAGAAGCATTCAGCAGACTTTGAGCATTTGGACTTCACCTTCCACAAAGACAGGCTTAAACATGTTTACTGAACAAACAGGTCATAACATCAGCACCTCTACAACTCTGGTGACGTGCAGAAAAACATCACCTCCTGCACCAGATTTAATAAACGATGAACCCCTTTTCCAGTCTGCACCGACCCACAGAGACAAAGAGTTAACTGCATCACAGTCACATGTGTGTGCTCATATAGAAAACAATATGCACAGGTGATGCACAGGTACAGTATTTGGATGTGTTGTAAAGGGAGGATAGTATGTCGGGTCACGCTGCCCACATGATGTCTGCCTCACTGAACTGCTGTGGCTCGTACAGACGCACTGTCCACACAGAAGAACTGCTGCTGCTGCGCCGCTGCCTGCTAACTGCACTGAGTTTACCTTGATAACGGCCATAAATGACTCATGCAAGAGCCACTCGTACACACAAATTTATTCTGAAGTTTATGAACTTGTGGCATTCATCAGTTTTCTTGGAACTTGTCTTTGGCACAAACACATTAAACAGATCTGTTTTAGGAGTCGTGTACACATTTTTACTAATACATTGTAAATACTATTTAATTTGCAGTGATTTTTAGTTTGAAAATCGATATAAATTATAAATGGTGAAGTAAGTACATTTTGGAGCCAATTCACACTATTTTCCGTCCTGCAAATATTTCAGAATAAAAGCCTTGTGTTAACAAATGCATGGATTCTTTCCACAGATATGCTACAGGGCTTTTATTATGAAACAGAAACAGAATTTTTTTTAAAAATCCCTATAGAAACTGTAACTGGAGTGAAAGGTGCAATGTGGCTTCTACAATGTCAATATGACTGTCAAAACATAATTTCACTGTCTGTTTTAACTGAGAACTGCTGAAAAAGTAGCCAAGACATTGAAACTTTCGATGTTTTGGAGTTGAAACACAGGCTGACTGTGGCTGCTCTGAGCTGCAGGTTCAAGATGTTCTTGCATGATTTCATACCTGAGAGCTTTCAACACACATTTCCAGTCTGAACCAAGTAGTTGTAGCTCAATTTAAACTTTTAATCTAAACCGAACCAGATCTAAACCAAAGGAAAACCAGAAAACCTGATTTCTTTATGCACTTCCTGTAACAAATGGTTTTAAATGTTGCCCTACGTAAGTCAGGACAACAACAGCATCACAGCATCCTTAAACTGCTGCAGCTCTTTGTTCTGGTTCAGACCTCAGCTGGGTCGGGGTGTGGGCGTCTGAAGGCAGCGGAGGAGAATGTGACCCTGTGACCTCACATCTATATGAGGAAGGAAATTAAAAAGAACAGACATCAAACTATCGAGTTCAATAAAAGTTTGTCTCATGCAAAACATCATCCTCCTCTCCTTTGAAGCTGTTAAGTGTTAAGTCTGTTGAACCTAATTCACTTTGAAGTGTGTGCATGCGTGTCATTGTGTGTGTGTGTGAGTGTGAGAAGCTGCTTTTGCTTATAGGTGTGTACACGGGTTGCATAAGGGTGTGTGTGTGTGCATGGATGCTTTAGCAGAACACACACACGTGGATGTGGCGTGTGAGATCGACCAGCGATGTATTAAATCAAAGAGTCAAGGTTGGTCAGCACATCAAGGCCACGCTGGCTCCATCTCACTGTTTAATACGAGGATAACGGCTCTCAGGCTGCGTGGAAGGAGGCCGGCCAGGGAGTCGCTTCAAAGACACTCCTAATGCCGCACGGCCCCATGGGAATCCAAATTACTGCTCGGGGCTGAACTGAAATCCCCAGTTAGAAGGAAGAGGTGGAGGCGGGCGGATGAGGAGCGAACGGGGACGATGAGGAGGAGGAGAGAAGAGAAGAAGATCACAGACTACTCGTCTTTTAGAATTCAGACACAAATGAGCAAAATATGTAAACACTTGAAAACAAATCAATGTGTTGACTTCACAGCCACCACTCAGGTGTTATAGACAGCATCACCTCAGATCACCTTATCAAATGCAATTCACACTTTGCCTGCCAGAGTCCTGCAGAGCAAGCTCACCCTGTTAACTTCTCTTCAGTTTGTACAAATAACACAACTTCAGACCTTCAGATTACCTGCAATGCATCTGTGCATATGATCCCCAGTGTTTCCGTTTGGAGTGAGTGACGTCTCTAGCGGCCATAGTAATTTGGAGTATAAAGTGTCAGGGTGGGAGGGAGGGGAGGTGGATGGGTCAAACAAACCAGGACTTTCACCAGGAGACGTTAAAAAAAAGAAAGGAAGACACGAAATGTCAAAAAAGACACAAAATGACCAAAATTATGTAAAAAATTACCAAAATAAGATGCAAAATGACAAAATGACACAGAATTTTACCAAAAGAGGCAAAATTAACCCAAAATATGTAAAAAATAAATAAATAAAAAAAGACCAAAAAAGAAAAATTGCAATAAAAGAAAAAAAAAACTACAAAAAGACACAAAATTAACAAAAAATACAAAAAAATAAAAAAACTACAAAAAGACACAAAATTAACAAAAAAAGACACAAATTATCAAAAATATGTAAAAATGACCAAATATAGACAACAAAAACTGCAAAAAAGACACATTACCAAAAAAATACCAAAAAGGGTGTAAAAACGACAAAAAAATACACAAAATGACTGAAAAATAATGTAAAATGAAAGCCTGAGAACCCGGTGTCCCATGTTTTACCAGAATGCAGCATGTGATTCAAACATATCTTAACTTTCTGCATCACATTTTACTGAAATATGTCCCTTGGATGCCAAGTCAGATTTTGGTGTATGCATTGTACATAATTTGAAAATGCAAAGTCGTGTTACTTGTACGCAGATTGGTGAGTTCGAGCTGTTTTACTGGACCTTAAACCAGTGTTTTGGTGCTTCATTCATCAGTATTTTAGTGTAAAGAAGTGCTCGTCACATGTTTACAACGTGATTAAAGTAATTGTATCACTTGTCACAGTGAGAACGGGTCGCAGTGCGGGGTTATAAATGTAGATATTAAAGCTATGGTTTGCATAAATGTAGACAACATTTATTCTGGTGACTGGTTGGCAGCAGAATGTGGTATTCAAAATTTACACTGGGATTTGTGAAAAAAAACCTTTACATACAGACTCTTGTTCTATATCACTCTTACTTTGTCTCTTAGGTTTGTATGTACAACCTCGATAAGGGAAAAAACAATGCACAGATCTGCAAATCCTATGAGACCTTCATGCTGTTGACTACAGAACAAAGATATCTAATGCTCAAGGAAACTTTAGCTTTTTGTAGATGCATATAATCATTCTACAGAGAACTTTTTGCAGCCTGATGATGCTGTCTGTGCAGCAGCGTTCATGAGATCTTTTGTCTAATCAACACTCTTCAATCGCTTTATAACAACTATGTTCCGCTCTGTTTGTTTCATTCACAAAAATGTCACCAAGAACCAAGAACTGAAACAAGCTATGAAATAATTAGAAAGAATTAACGCAGCTGCCATCAGTGCTGTACTGAGATAGAAATAAAGCAACAATGATTTCATATTCAGTCAGATGATATGATAAGTTTGGAGGCAGTGATGAATAAAGCCGGCGTGGTGCATTCTGTGTGTGATGCTCAGTCATGCTGCCTCGGTGTCAGATCATGAATATCAGGTGGAATATTCTCTCCTATTACAGGTTGAAAAAGGTGTTTATTCCTAAGTACTGTGCAGAAGAAATGAGATGTTTTATTCATTCTTTTGCGCAGCCATCAGAAACTCTCCAGCTCTCCTCTCTCGTGCTCTCACCATCCATTGTCATTACCATTATTGCCTTCTTCATCATAATCACTGTCACAGTCGACATTATCGCCGCCGTGATTACTGTCATCGCCGTCGACGCAGCCCCGACAATCACCATCATGAAATGAATAATAAGGAACAATTTGCCGCAGATTCAATCTTAAAACAAAAGTGTCATTTTAAACACACCGGTGAGTCTTATTGCAGGCGACACACATTCGTCTTGTGTTGGGTGTTAATGCTCGGAGCTCCTCCTCAGCTGGAAACTAAATCAGACCTGTTTGCTTTCTGTGGGCGTCTTCATGCTCGCTATTGTGATTATTGCTGCGTCGTGAATGTAGACGATCTTCTTCATCATAATCTTTGTCTTGAGCCTCATTTATTTCGTCAACAAGAAGCCTCTCAGCATCATCAGCATGACATTACATCGGTCTACGGTGGACCTGAGAGCTCACAGCGCTGCAACTTAAGAAAACACATGCAGATAGACAAAACACAAGCAAATTGAGAAAACATCTTCATCAATTTTCAAGCACAGTATTTAGAAAACGTGCTGCAAAGACCACAACACAACACAATAAGAAAAAAAGAGCTGCAAATAGACCACAACACAACAGAAGTGTTTCCAGAGGACACATCTGGACAAGCATGTGATATTATCACATAATTTCAAGATAATGATAATTTCATGTTATAACAATCATGTCGTGCTAATGTTAGCGGCCGATTGATAGCATGCTAACATTAGTGGCTGATCATAGCATGGTAACGTTAGCCAGCGATGTATAGCGTGCTAGTGGCTTAGTGGGCTAGCAAGACCAAGACCAACTCGGTGGCACTAAGAGAGACCAACTAAAACCTGTATCAGTCATTTATTTGATATGTTGAACTGCAATGTTTAACATTATAACATGAAATTATCATTATCTTGAAATAACGTGATAATATCACATGCGTGTCCAGACATGTGCATCACTTTTCAGTGTCCTCTGGAAACACTTCTGTTGTGTTGTGGTCTTTGCAGCGCTTTTTCTAAATGCTGCACTTGTGTTGTCAAATTGATGAAGATGTTTCACAATTTGCTTGTGTTTTGTGCATTTGCATGTGTTTTCTTAAGTTGCAGCGCTGTGAGCTCTCAGGGCCACCGTAGCCGTCAGCTCTCGGCACATATTGGAGAATATATATCTTCATGTTCCCTGTGCAGCACCAGATGCATACATTTAAAATATACACAACAATAAAAGGACAAACTGTAAATCCATTTGTGTCACAGCAAAGTTCCATTAAATTGCTTCGTGGATGTGAAATAAAAATACAAACTGAATTTATTGGCAGCTATCTGTCTGTCTGTCCCTGAACCTGGAGGTCTGTGTATGTGTATGTGTGTGTCTGTGTGTGTGTGTGTGTGTGTGTGTGTGTGTGCAGCCACTCTGGAGAATCTACCGGCTGTTATTTCGGTTCAAGGTTTTTTCTGTATTTTCCAGCTACCCAGGCAAAAAAAAATACACTGAAGTGTCCTTCACATTTCAATTAATTTAGTATTATATCGTTATTTACCATGTGCACAAAATCAGTAAACTAAATTGTTATTGTTGGTGAACTGATACATACATACATATATACTAAACTACAATTAAGTGTATTTGACTGTACTATTATAGGACGCCATTTAAAACCATTTAAAAATACTAAAGTACATTTTTTGTAGCTTTTAAAAATACGCTTTATTCCAGCTTTATCTCAACTTGAAATACATTTGTATTATATTTGAAGTGGACTTAAAAGTAATTCTTACAATATCATTATAACATATTTGTAATATATAATAAGCAATATTTGAAAAAAATAAACTCAATGTTTTTTAGCTGTAAGTTTATGATCAAAAACTTAAAATTCATGGGAAAATACTTGAATATTCTCTGAAATTATAGTCGTTATCTGTGACAAAAGAAACTAAATTCTTAGAGATTAAAGTGTTCAATTTAGAGGAAATGTGTGAAAGAACCACATGGTTTTCAGTGTTGTTTGGTGTTGAGCCAACCATGAATTTGTGAACTTTTAACAAATGTATCACTTTAATTTCAGACATTTTCAGAGGTTTTCTCACAAATGTATGACTTTATAACCTCAGAGAATTTATTAGTGTTTTCTCAGAATACTACCCACTTCTCTGGCTTCATGACTCATTAGTTTTCATTTTATTTTTCATGCCAAACATTTTTCTACAGTCTGATTTGACCGTTTTATGCACAGGTCTAATCCCGAGAGGTTTCTATCAGGTGAGAGAGAGAGAGAGAGAGAGAGAGAGAGAGAGAGAGAGAGAGAGAGAGAGAGAGAGACACACACACACACACACACATATACAAAAAGAGGAGACCTTAAACAGGTTCAAAGCACAGAGTGAATCATGCTCATCTCACACACACATTAGTGGGTCATTATTCAAGTTCATAGCACAAAGAATCACACACACACACACACACACACACACACACACACACACACACACACACACACACAGTACTGGGTCAAGGAGTCGTGCTCACTGTTCTGGAAGAAGAAAGCCTGTTTATAATCTAGTGAATAATATTCAGTAGGTCAGATAAAAGAAGTCTCACATTCATTGAATTATTTAACCTTCATTAAGCGTAAAGAGTTCGTTCAGGGATAAACCTGCTCAGACTGACACTTTTGATCTGTTACATGGATATTTCTTTGAACATCTGCTGGTTATTATTAAGTATCCTGTTAGGAAAAACTATGTTACACGTCCCTTCACTGTGTCTGACTCTTTAATATTTTTATTTTTAAATCGTCTCAACTGCTGTCTGTGTTCCTCTTCTCTTCCGTCTCCTGTTTGTGTGTATTTCTGGAAGGTGTGCAGCTTTAATCTCAGGCAGACAACAGAAACCTGGAAGTGAGGAATAAATAAGAGATGCTCCCCTCCGTCAGGCTCCCCTTCATTTACTGTCTGCTGTGTTCAGGAGGAGGTTAATACTCTGTGTGTGACAGCTTCACTGTGAAGACGGATGGTGCTGCAGCACAACACACATGCTCAGCAAAAACTAAGTGGTACAAATAAATAAAGAGATGGCAAAGGAAGGATTATTACTGAAGTTCTCACCTCCTACAGGCTTCAGGCTGATCTGGTTAATCTGTGTCAGGGTTTCTGTGGAGGAGAGATCTCTCAGCCTCCAAATAAAAACAAACCAGAGCTTCACTGAACCATAGATGGTTTAATAGTAATGGTACAGCATGTTAAAATAATAAAATATAATTATAGAATCAACTGTAGCTGTGTTTCCATTAAAGTTTAATCGAATTTTAAAGGGAAATTTTGAAATGTGCATTAAAGAAAATAATCCATCAGCTGGCTCAGAGCGAATGAACAAAGCTGCAGTAACGTCTTTTGGTCAGCAGGTGGCAGTGTGATGTGTTGCTGTAGGCTTATCCATCAGTAAACAGGAGAAGAGGAGATTGAGCAAGAGAGAAAAAATAACTATAAAATTTCCTCAGGGGAAATTCTGAAAGGGCCACGGGGGCTACTGCTGGTGTGTGTACACTATGATGAGATTCTTCAGAGATTTCAAACAATTAATACTAGTAATGTTATGATACTATATAATATACAAGGAGCACACCTACAACAAGCATTTCTTTTCAAATATTTATTTATACAGCAACCTATGCCCTTTAACTTCAAAATGTGTGTATGGGTGAAACGTGTATCTGGAGGAGTTTGCGTGCTTACGCGCACATTTGTGTGTGCAATACAATACAATCACAATTCTTTATCTAGAAAGTAAACAACTATTTATTTGAGGCACATATTTTAATTTGTCAATGATTTAAACATGTATTTGGTGCTTGAGTTGATAAAATGCCTCATCACAGTGCTTGTTTTTATATTTTAATCTCAGTATTTCTGGTTTCACTCTGTTGTGACTGAGATCTGGTCCACATGTTGGCTTTGCCCCCAGAAACAGCTGTGCTCCTCTGGCTGCATTTCAGCTGCTTCAACTATTTTATTTCCAGATGAGTGAAACTGAGCTTCCCTGAGCTGCTGCAGGAAATGGAATACAGCCCTGACTTTGTGACATGAGCCACTTATAGACAGAGAGGAAGTTCTCAAAACAGTTAAATCTCACTGATCAATGAACTCATCTGCCCGCATCATCTGTTTATTATGTTATTATTCATATTACTTGTTGCCCAGACTAACAGAGACAACATGCATGACAACAGAAACAGTAACATGCACCTGTAGATGTTTTTGAGGGATTAGAAATGTTTTCCCGGGGGACTTCCTGGGCTCCGGAGAAGCACCAGGGATTGTTTGTTGGACAGGACTGCTCTGTTGGACATGGCAGAGGACAGACAGGACTGGGCACTGAAGGAGGAGAGGGGATTGTTTGGGAACGCTGCCACGGAGCCGGAGAGACGGAGAGAGACAGGCTTGGAAGAGAGACGAGGAACCTCCTGAGAGACAGAGAGCAGGGTCGGCCCGAGGAAAGACCAACCAGGCTGAATGATATCAGCTCAGTTATATTAACATACTGAGGAAACATTGTTCATAAACTAATCTGCCAATTCTCTAAGTGTTGTCCCTGAACCTTTTTTAGTTCCATAAATTAAAAGACAACATATTGAGAAGAGTTTCTGATCTCCTCTTTACTTTGTTTATCATTTCCTTCCATAACAGTGAATGTTTTTAGGTTAAAATCAGACATTTATCTCAAATGAATTGAAAATCAAGGATTACCTTCCAGCCCCAGAAACTCAGATACATCTACATAACAAATATTCTGACATGAACATGGATTTATGTCAGCGTGACTGAACAAATTGAATTTTTGCCAGAAATTCCAGTCTGTCCACCTATATTATATAAACAGCATTTGCTGTGTTTATCCAGTCGAGATGTGTTCATGTTCTTTGAAAAGCTGGAAATTTCAATTGTCAGTGATACCAAGCATGTTATAGTCGGCACGAAAATATTCCTGCATCCCAGCTTGTTCTTTTATTTATGAAGATTATACATGGACAACTTTACCGTTAAAACAGTAGATATAATGTTTAAAAAAGAAGAACTAACAGGTAGAAGGAGAACTAACAGGTTAGAAGGAGAACTAACAGGTAGAAGGAGAACTAACAGGTAGAAGGAAAACTAACAGGTCTGAGGTAGAAGGAGAACTAACAGGTAGAAGGAGAACTAACAGGTAGAAGGAGAACTAACAGGTCTGAGGTAGAAGGAGAACTAACAGGTAGAAGGAGAACTAAGGTTAGAAGGAGAACTAACAGGTAGAAGGAGAACTAACAGGTTAGAAGGAGAACTAACAGGTAGAAGGAGAACTAACAGGTAGAAGGAGAACTAACAGGTCTGAGGTAGAAGGAGAACTAACAGGTAGAAGGAGAACTAAGGTTAGAAGGAGAACTAACAGGTAGAAGGAGAACTAACAGGTTAGAAGGAGAACTAACAGGTAGAAGGAGAACTAACAGGTAGAAGGAGAACTAAGGTTAGAAGGAGAACTAACAGGTAGAAGGAGAACTAAGGTTAGAAGGAGAACTAACAGGTAGAAGGAGAACTAACAGGTAGAAGGAGAACTAACAGGTTAGAAGGAGAACTAACAGGTTAGAAGGAGAACTAACAGGTAGAAGGAGAACTAACAGGTAGAAGGAGAACTAACAGGTCTGAGGTAGAAGGAGAACTAACAGGTAGAAGGAGAACTAAGGTTAGAAGGAGAACTAACAGGTAGAAGGAGAACTAACAGGTTAGAAGGAGAACTAACAGGTAGAAGGAGAACTAACAGGTAGAAGGAGAACTAAGGTTAGAAGGAGAACTAACAGGTAGAAGGAGAACTAACAGGTAGAAGGAGAACTAACAGGTTAGAAGGAGAACTAACAGGTTAGAAGGAGAACTAACAGGTAGAAGGAGAACTAACAGGTCTGAGGTAGAAGGAGAATGAACAGGTAGAAGGAGAACTAAGGTGAGAAGGAGAACTAACAGGTAGAAGGAGAACTAACAGGTTAGAAGGAGAACTAACAGGTAGAAGGAGAACTAACAGGTAGAAGGAGAACTAACAGGTCTGAGGTAGAAGGAGAACTAACAGGTAGAAGGAGAACTAAGGTTAGAAGGAGAACTAACAGGTAGAAGGAGAACTAAGGTTAGAAGGAGAACTAACAGGTAGAAGGAGAACTAACAGGTAGAAGGAGAACTAACAGGTCTGAGGTAGAAGGAGAACTAACAGGTAGAAGGAGAACTAAGGTTAGAAGGAGAACTAACAGGTAGAAGGAGAACTAACAGGTTAGAAGGAGAACTAACAGGTAGAAGGAGAACTAACAGGTAGAAGGAGAACTAACAGGTCTGAGGTAGAAGGAGAACTAACAGGTAGAAGGAGAACTAAGGTTAGAAGGAGAACTAACAGGTAGAAGGAGAACTAACAGGTTAGAAGGAGAACTAACAGGTAGAAGGAGAACTAACAGGTCTGAGGTAGAAGGAGAACTAACAGGTAGAAGGAGAACTAAGGTTAGAAGGAGAACTAACAGGTAGAAGGAGAACTAAGGTTAGAAGGAGAACTAACAGGTAGAAGGAGAACTAACAGGTAGAAGGAGAACTAACAGGTAGAAGGAGAACTAAGGTTAGAAGGAGAACTAACAGGTAGAAGGAGAACTAACAGGTTAGAAGGAGAACTAACAGGTAGAAGGAGAACTAACAGGTAGAAGGAGAACTAAGGTTAGAAGGAGAACTAACAGGTAGAAGGAGAACTAAGGTTAGAAGGAGAACTAACAGGTAGAAGGAGAACTAACAGGTTAGAAGGAGAACTAACAGGTAGAAGGAGAACTAACAGGTTAGAAGGAGAACTAACAGGTAGAAGGAGAACTAACAGGTCTGAGGTAGAAGGAGAACTAACAGGTAGAAGGAGAACTAACAGGTTAGAAGGAGAACTAACAGGTTAGAAGGAGAACTAACAGGTTGGAGGTAGAAGGAGAACTAACAGGTCTGAGGTAGAAGGAGAACTAACAGGTGGAAGGAGAACTAAGGTTAGAAGGAGAACTAACAGGTAGAAGGAGAACTAACAGGTAGAAGGAGAACTAACAGGTTAGAAGGAGAACTAACAGGTAGAAGGAGAACTAACAGGTAGAAGGAGAACTAAGGTTAGAAGGAGAACTAACAGGTAGAAGGAGAACTAACAGGTAGAAGGAGAACTAACAGGTTAGAAGGAAAACTAACAGGTCTGAGGTAGAAGGAGAACTAACAGGTGGAAGGAGAACTAAGGTTAGAAGGAGAACTAACAGGTAGAAGGAGAACTAACAGGTAGAAGGAGAACTAACAGGTTAGAAGGAGAACTAACAGGTAGAAGGAGAACTAACAGGTAGAAGGAGAACTAAGGTTAGAAGGAGAACTAACAGGTAGAAGGAGAACTAACAGGTTAGAAGGAGAACTAACAGGTAGAAGGAGAACTAACAGGTTAGAAGGAGAACTAACAGGTAGAAGGAGAACTAACAGGTCTGAGGTAGAAGGAGAACTAACAGGTAGAAGGAGAACTAACAGGTTAGAAGGAGAACTAACAGGTTGGAGGTAGAAGGAGAACTAACAGGTCTGAGGTAGAAGCAGCAGAGAGTGACGCCGCTGACAGAGAAGCAGCAGATTTTTAAAATAGAAACTCCTCTGGATGGGGAGAGGAGCAGTTGGGTGACAGGCTGAGAGCCCACAGATGATGGCTGCTGGTGCTCCGGTGGCTCTGCAGCTGATTTGCTGAAGGCTTGGCAGCTGACGCGGAGGGACTGGTAAACTGGGCTCAGGAAGATGAACACCAGGGAGCAGGTCTGCAGAGGCTGCAGGAAACAGGACGCGGCCATCTCTCAACAACTGATGCAGGAGGGAAGTTCATCCCACAGCAGGGCTCAAACTTTTAAATGCTCTTAAAAAAGCAAACATGACTAAGAAGTTGTAAATGTTACATATTTCTCTACATTATTTTCATAAAATAAATAAGCCTTTGCGCTCTGTTGTGTTTTAAAGGAATGGAGTGTTAAAAAAATCAGAATCAAAGTCTGATAATAACTGATAACAGCCTTTTAATGGGCTGATACAACTAAAAACAGGAGCCATATCACACCAGGTAAAGGCTCCTTCAGAACCAGACCAGGACTGGACTGGACATTGACTGAAAACAGTGGAAGTCGTCGTGTGATATCACCTGTTTTTTTTTTCTTGACTGCTGCTTTACACCTGTCAAGCTATTTTTCTGCAAGATGTAAAAGCCCACATTGGTTATAGGGTCAGAATGGTGGTACGTCATCAACTAACACAGGGGTAGGCAACCCACGGCTCCGGAGCTACATGTGGCTCTTCAGGCCATCTGCAGTGGCTCCATGTGGCTGTGACAAAGAAATGACATGAAATAAAACAAATGAATGAATGGAATGAATTGATTCCTAATGTTTAAATTTCATCCATCATTGGTGTAGGCCCAAAGCAATTTGTATTCTATAATTGTAAAAGTGTGGAGCTTATATACAAACTTCATGTCTTGTTTCTGTGTTTCCCTTTTGATTCTAAATCTCCTGACATATTTCTTTGGTGTCCAGCCTCTCATTTGCACTCTGGTGCTCGCTGCATTCTGACAAAATCACATTAATAAATGCTCAATATGACCTATTAGTAATATTGGTAGGCTAATTTGGACCTAGTAGGCTGTTTTATCTTCATTGTAAGGCCCTAAAAAGGTTTGTGGCTCCAATCCGACATTTTTTCTGTTTTTCTGGCCAACAATGGCTCTTTTGTTAGAAAAGGTTGCCGACCCCTGGACTAACACAAGCAGTAACCGTCCAACTCTTCAGAGTGTCTCTTAGTCAAACTGAATACTAAGCAAGATGTTTTTAAGCGATTGATATAATCCGTTTTTCTATATGTGGTTGAAAGGAGAAGATAGTGGAAGAAGTGGAGTTCAATGCACGTGTTTTAACGCACACGTCGGATTCATCTCCTTAATGCAGCAGAATGAAAACAAGTACAAAGTTGTCAACACGACCAAAATATAATACTTCAGTGTGGTCAGTTTATATGGTCAACACAGCTGAAACATCTAAACTCCAGTAATCAGAGGCGAAGTCTTGTTCCTCAAATACACATTCCCAAGGATCAAGTTTACGCTGAGCTTGTGAGAACATAAAAAAAACACTACGAAGCTTTAAAGCAGATGTAGAGGAATAAAAGTATAAAGTGGCATGAAGATATAAATACTGAATTAAAGAACAAACACAGAAAGTATGAAGCTCTGTAATGTTAAAATCTGGTAGATTTCTGTTTTGTTTACTTTGGCACCGGTGCAGGTGTGTGTTTTTATTTAAAGTTGTCTCTATTTTCTTGTTTGTTCATCCATAGTAACTATTTGCCATTATTATTATTTATTTATATGAATGTCTTTGAGATTATTACTGTAAAATGATTTGCTGCTGCTGTGGCGTTAATGAATGTTGAAACTAATGTGGTGATAATTAGCTGATGTTGAAGTAATATTATATTAAACCCTCTGTGTGTGTGTGGAGTCACTGCTGCTCTCTCTCTGTCTGGGTGTTGTTCTGGCAGACAGGTAGATGCCCTGAAATGTAAATGTCAGAGTGTCTGGGGAAACATGGCCTCAGTTGATGGAGTATATCACTTCTGCAACAGGTTTTCCATCCTCTAGTGGCAGTGAAATATATTTGGATTTGAATTCATAAGAGTGAGAACGAAGCCAGATTGAGACAAATAGATTTATAGATGCTGCTGCGATATCGAGCAAATGGGTGATTCAGGCCGTGCTGACATTCAAATGGTGGAAAACAGGAGGAACAGAAATAGAGGTGGGAGAGAGAGACGAGCCAGAGCATAAAAACATGCAGTAAGCGCAATAATTTAATAAAAGTAAAACTCTACAAACCACAATTTGTTTGATTCTGTGAACCCAGTCTTCCCCTCTAGCTCATATTTTCTCTCCAGCCTGTCAAATTAGTGCTGTTGCCTTTACATATTTAGCTTTCTGCACCCTCAGTAGGATGTGAAAGGATAAGAGCGAGCTAGTGATTCATACTCGACACAGCCAAGCACAGAAACAGGACTAACTTCGCCCGGGGGCATCTGCTGGTTTGTGAAAATTACAGAGATCTTCAGTGATTTAAATCCTGTGTGAATGTGACAGAGAATAAACTCTCATGCAGATTTCTCACTGTACTCTCCTGACAGGCTCACTCATTATTTCAGCTGCAGTGTGTGAAGGACTGGGCCAGGGCATTTAACATTTTACAGATGCAATTTTCAGAATTATTCTTTTTCTTTTCTCATGTTTCATTTAATGTCAGACGACACGATTCAGAGATGATCTTTTTTGTCATGTTATAAACATTTTTACTGCAAATTGGATTCTCTGAGTTTCTCCTGCAGGGGAAAACTATTAATGATACTTTATAATGTTGATCTATTAATGATCAGAGAGGTTTTCATTTGAAAGTTAACCTGGATAGCCACCTGTGTGAGGTCAGGTTTAGGCAACAACCAGGATTAACCCCTCGTGGTCATATACTGTGGTTATATTTTGCTATAAACATCTTTAACCTGATAGTTCAGAAGATCTGCACAATCAGTTTCAAGATTAGTTTCACCAAGTCATATCCGACCAAATCTCTCCCCTTAATGTCCAGAAAACTGTTTTTGCAGAACATTATGATGTAACCTAGAGGTTGACCTTTGACATTTTGAATATAAAATATCATAATTTCTTCCTATTAGACAATTGTGTGAAATTACACAATTAAAGTGGGCACAGAAACTTCCTCAAGGTTGTAGTCTTACATAGCCAGACCTCTCTCCACAGCTCTGTGTCAGTGCTGGAGAGACACTATCATTCCAGGATAATATTACTCCTGCTTGTTTCTTTAAACCACTATTGTCATGGCCGTGCTGAGAATGGAGCTGCAATAGATCACAGAATGAGAGATTTACATTTTCCAATGGTTAAAAATACTTTGGTTACGTTTAGATTGTGTGTTTGGTTGAATTATAATAAAGTCCTCCTGCCTGATGCTTTAGGGCATTGAGACTTTTCCAGTATTTATCTAGAGCATGATCTTCTCCTGACCAAAACAAAGTTCTGCCAGCAGCTAAATATAACCACAAACATCCAAACCAACATGAATCATGCTCGAGTTGCTACAAGCTGAAGTTGTATTTATTTATGAGAACGAGTGGGTCAGCTGTCTCTGAGACAGCCTTTTGTTTCCTGTTTGCTACCAACAGTCAAGTCTGTTTTTTTACTTCATTAAAATGCGTATTATTGTAACCCTGATGAAAAAGGTCATCAGAAAACAGACTTCCCAACAGTGATTTCTTCCAGTTTTAGTGTCATCCTGCTCAGGCTGTTCGTATGGTTTCTCATGAAAAATAATGCATTAGAATTTTAGGTATCCCACGAAATAATAGTGACAAAGCAATCCAAAATTAGAAGTCATGTTGCCTGTTTGGTGGAGGAAGAGTCAAACTCTGTCTTTTAAAAAAGAAACCAATGTTTTTATCCTGTTGTTGGAAGTTTTGTCCAAAAGTCGTGTTTTTCAGCACGAACCCTGTTCTTTCCCCAACTAAATCGACAGAATGGACTTTTTCAGTCTAGTCATGTCAAGTAGAGTTCTTAGTTACAACCAAATCTGCAAACTTAACGACATAACTGATGACCGTCTGTCAGCAACACCCATAGACTCCTATGACTATGCAGTTTCTGTGGATTTAGGCTAGAAAAGCACTGAGCTAGGTTTAGGGCAGAAACCTTCCTGGTTCGCCTCTAAAGACAGTTTAAATTTTAAAAGAAGTTGTAAAAAAGTTGTTTCCTTTTGTTTCGACGTGGGACATGAACCCCGTTCTCCTGGTGAAAGTCCTCCGTTTGTTGTGTATTTTGCCCTATATTGTTGTTTTTGAGGGGAGACTTGTCTTTATATTCCCTAACCTAATCTTTTAAGCTGTGATGCTTAAACAGAACTGTTTTGCAGGAATAAAAATGTGTGTAAAACAGCGATCATGATCTGTTTTTTTTTTGCTAAAGTACTTAAGTACAATTTTGAGGAACTTGTACTTTTGTTGATTATTTCCATTTTATGTAACTTTATACTTCTACTTCTCTACATTTAGCTTTAGTTACTTTTCAAGTCAAGATTTAACATGAAAAACATTATGTATTTAAAGTGATGAGACAATTCATTTATAAATTAAACCTCATAACAGTATACTAGGAAGTTAAAATGAGCTCTCTCTTTACAAAATTAAAATTCTGCTTATTTAAATGCATCAATACAAATGATATAAAAATATATTTGGAATAAATGTAATAATCTGAGTGGGTCCATTCTACGGAGCCCCTAAAGGGACATGGTGAAAATAAAAAAAAACTTTGGTATCTCGTGAGCACGAGAAACATTTCTCGTGCTCACGAGATACTTTCTCGTGAGCACGAGATACTTTTCTTGTGAGCACGAGATAGTTTCTCGTGAGCACGAGATACTTTTCTCGTGAGCACGAGATACATATTGCATGCGCGCATGGTGTCTGTAAGAACACCCTCTGCATTTCAGCTTGTTTCTGTATGAAAACGACATTACAGGAGTTAGTTCGGCTATATTTTGACCTGGGGCTTCATTATAAGGACATTGCTGCTTTACTTGAAAAAAAAAACGACAGTTGTTTTCCCAAGATAACGATATAAATAATTCGAGATCTTGAGAAAACAAAACAATAGTGTAGTCCAGACGCGTAGCCAGTAATGTAATGTAATGGATTTGTAACCCGGCCCGTGTGGGATGAGCCTCTCCACACCCTGGGACTCTGCGTTGTGCTGTTTGTGATGATGAAGGGCGGAGGAGGGACCAGTCGGACACCGGTGGTCGTTATATTGCGGCTCGGACCGCGTCGTGCTTTATTTCTCACAACGGCTGGCAGCTCAACCTTAAACAGTACAAGTAAACACTGGCGTGAGACAACAGAAAGATTAAAGGCTTGTGTTGTGTCCTTACTGGTTTCCACACTAACTGTGCCGTAGGCTATGATCTGCGCAGTTTCTGTTACGCGTGAGCTGTCCGTGGTACTGAAAAAACGTGATAATTAATGTGATAAATTTCTGTCTGATGCAGGTCTATGTTATGCTATACATTAACACTTTATCGAGCCTACTGATTGGGTACATCTGTAGTCGGCACTTTGTGCAATAAAATGATTTATTGTGCCGTGCGATAGAGCCGATACGCATGTTTTGTCTTTACTGTTGTATTGTGTACAGCCTTTATAAAGCTCTGTCGGGAGAGCTTGTGTTATAGGCAGTGTTTTGCTGTCATTTCCTTTGTAATGCATAATGTTGCAAAGTAAAATAGTCACTATTTTTCCAGTTTGTCTATATTTGTCATTTTTATAGTGCTACATTTTCACGAGTCCTTTTTCTGGGAAAAGATGGCCCATCCACTTTGTACTGGCCCACCCGAAATATTATTTCTGCCTTCGCCACCGCGTGTCTCCATGGATACCAGATGATGACTGAGAGATGCAGATCAGCAGGATTGCGGGTCACTAGAAACTTTGTGTGTGTAGTGCAATCCGTTTTGGACCCAGAGGGAATACTACCAGTGGCGAAGGCAGAAATAATATTTCACACAAGCTCTCCCAACAGAGCTTTATAAAGGCTGTACACAATACAACAGTAAAGACAAAACATGCGTATCGGCTCTATCGCACGGCACAATAAATCATTTTATTGCACAAAGTGCCGACTACAGATGAACCCAATCAGTAGGCTCGATAAAGTGTTAACGTACAGCATAACATAGACCTGCATCAGACAGAAAATTATCACATTAACGGCGATTGTTTTTTCAGTACCACGGACAGCTCACGCGTAACAGAAACTGCGCAGATCATAGCCTACGGCACAGTTAGTGTGGAAACCAGTAAGGACACAACACAAGCCTTTAATCTTTCTGTTGTCTCACGCCAGTGTTTACTTGTACTGTTTAAGGTTGAGCTGCCAGCCGTTGTGAGAAATAAAGCACGACGCGGTCCGAGCCGCAATATAACGACCACCGTGTCCGACTGGTCCCTCCTCCGCCCTTCATCATCATAAACAACACAACGCAGAGTCCCAGGGTGTGGAGAGGCTCATCCCACACGGGCCGGGTTACAAATACATTACATTACTGGCAACGCGTCTGGACTACACTATTGTTTTGTTTTCTCAAGATCTCGAATTATTTATATCGTTATCTTGGGAAAACACCTGTCGTTTTTTTTCAAGTAAAGCAGCAATGTCCTTATAATGAAGCCCCTGGTCAAAATATAGCCGAACTAACTCCTGTAATGTCGTTTTCATACAGAAACAAGCTGAAATGCAGAGGGTGTTCTTACAGACACCATGCGCGCATGCAATATGCATCTCATGCTCACGAGAAAAGTATCTCGTGCTCACGAGAAAAGAATCTCGTGCTCACGAGAAAGTATCTCGTGAGCACGAGAAATGTTTCTCGTGCTCACGAGATACCAAAGGTTTTTTTTTATTTTCTCCATGTCCCTTTAGGGGGTCCGTACCATTCTGCATAACGTGTACTTTTACTTTTGATACTTTAAGTACATTTTGATGCTGATATTTTTGTACTTTTACTTTAGTAAGTCTTAAATGCAGGACTTTTACTTGTAGTGGAGTCATTTCGCAGTTTGGTATTGGTACTTTTACTGAAATAAAGGATCTGAATACTTCTTCCATCCCTGGAAACAACAGCATTTGTGTCACATTATATAGGATATCAAACTGCAGAAAGGGCTGCAGGTTTTAAAAGGAATAATGTTCAGATGAGAAAACACCTTGAGGTGGTGTGGACAATCCAGTTTAATCTGCAGGACAGATATGTTCAGTAAAATAATCTTGAGTTGAATAGAAATGTCTCCTCAGTGAAAAACCTCATCAGGCTGATTTTATGTTTTTCTGCTGTTGTAATTAGTAGAAAACAAACTTAATTTCTCACAGACTTGTTAGAATTTGTTGTTGTGTTTTTAATCATTCAATCAGCTTGTTATTAATTGTGAATTTCAAGTAAAAACAAAATGAATAAAAAAAACACACAAGGCTCCCATGGTAATAAATTCAGAATTCATTATTACATGAGGTCCCAACTTGACAGCAGCCGGTGGGAATAAGGTTAAAGAGACAGGCGCAGAATGAGAGAGAGTATTAGCAATTAACTGATGTCGAACATAAATGAAAGTGATAATGAAATAGAAAATATGCAAAGAGAAACAGATGTGTGTGAGTGTGTGGGCGAGTCACATTTAACAGAGAGAGAGAGAGAGAGAGAGAGAAAGAGAGAGAGAGAGAGAGAGAGAGAGAAAGAGAGAGAGAGAGAGAGAGGATTCAGGGAGCGGTGATGGGCAAAGAGGAGGTGTCACCCATCTCTGCTCCTGATTAACTATTTACAAGTTAAGATTAGAGGTGGCATGCATTATTAACGTAGCACTCACTGCTGAGACACACAGAAATTTAAGGGGGGGGGGGGGGGGGGGGGGTGAGAGAGAGAGAGTGAGGAAAGAAATGGAGACAGAAAGAGACGCTCATGGGGGAGTGAGGGATGATGGCTCAGACGAGGTGAAGAAAAGAAGAGGAGGGAGGAGAAGAGTGTAGAGGGATTCTGGGATGGAGAGAAGATGATAAGGGTTTAGTTGGAGGGAGATGGAGGGAGATGGAGGGAAGGTAGGGGGGAGATAAAACAGCAGAGGGAGGAGAGAGGACATGCCCAGTGGGCAGCAGGAGAGAGAGAATAAAGGAGAGAGGGAGGAAGGAAGTGGTGGAGGTTGACAGGAAGGAAATGATACAGGCTTAGAGCAGGAGAGGAGGGAGACGCGGGGCAGGGATTGAGGCGAAGGACTAGCGGCTCACCAGGGACTCAGCGAGGACAAGACAGGTTTAGCTGAGGAGAGGAGAGCGAGCCGGGGATTCTGGGTGATAGCAGACGGGAATGACTCAAGTGGTTGAAATGCAGACTGAGGACAGATAGGGAGGGGAAATGGGAGCGGGGCGTCAGCGGGGAATAGCGAGAAAACAAGACGCTCCCAGTGGAGACGGGACCACGGCAGACCTTCTAACTGGCTTACAGAGATCCAATCCTCTCAGGTGCTCTGTGAGCTGCAGCCTTCATCATCCAGGCCGCTTTTTAAACCAAAAGGTCAGTTTATTCCTGAGGAGGCTTCAGCAGAGACATTCACTGAGACACATTTGATCCTCATTGTAAATCATGAAGGTTTTTTTTTTAAATCCCCGCTCTCTTCACTTGTTGACAAAAAGCCATTAACCCTTTGCGACAAACTGCAGCTAAACGCTCAGAACAGGAGTCAGAAGGCTGCAGCTGGTTGTTCTCTTCGAGGTTTGAGCTTCACTCTGCAGAATGATCTGCCTGCAAGAAGGCTGGTTCTTTTCTTCTACTGAAGAAGAGAAAGTTTCTTTGTGCTCACCTTAAATCTCTCACTTTAACATGTATATAAATATGAGCTGAAGGCAAGTGGCATCCCTGGAGCTGACGAAGGGAAAGCCAATGTGGAAGTGTCTTAAACCTTCAATCTATCCAATGTCCAGCAGGGGGCAACTCCCCTGGTTTCAGACAGAAGTTTTATTCAAGTCTAGTGAAATATGATCCTACTTCTCACTTGATTTGTGACCTCAGTAAACATTCTCATATCAGGTTTATGGTCTCAATTGTCAGTTTAAAGTCTTCTTCAGTCGATCATGATGTTCATTTAGTAAATTATGGTCCCAGTGACTCAAACAGAACAAACAACAGGGGAGGGGTTAGGGCGGGGCTACAGCATGATTCCCAGGTCACTGTTTTCACTTCTTTAAGATTAACTGGAACATTTTGATCATTGATATTCTCAGTGGTTTTGTAGCCTAAATCCACAGAACTGCAGCTATTTACAGCAGTGAACCGTATGTGTATGTATAATGACGTGTGTGTGCTATTTTTAGAACGTTCCACTCTGTGAGCCAACGCTCATAGGAGTCTATGGGTTGTGCTGACAAAAGCTATTTTCTTTGTTTAGGTTGCAGATCTGGTTGGAAAACACACCCAATCAGGCGTATGGTGCTGTTTCTGCAAGATATCCTCTTAGTTAGTTAGTTATTTAGTTAGTTTATCTGGCATCCAGCAGGAAAACTAAAAAAATGCAGGTCAAAGTGACGGACAGCTTGATGATTTACAGACCATTCCCAACTATTTATTTCAGATTTCAGACCCTGGTGAAAGGAACAAGTCCACAGCAGACACAGGATACAGAAAGTCACTGCCTTTAGAGAGAAACTGCAGATTGAGCCAAACTGGAATTTGCATCTCCCACAAGTTAACGTGTTGAAATAATGAACACCTGACAGCAACATTGTGTCAAATAAAAAGCTTTATTATTGTTCACAAACTTCTAATGTGTCAGAGTTTCTTTTCATGCACTGCCAGCAATATCTACCCAGTAATTAATTAATATTCATATCCCTATAATTATAATAATTAGAAGTTGTTTTGAACGACTCACCCTCTCTTCCCTCAGCGATTCTTCCTTTACCTTTTAGTATTTTTCTCTCTGTTCAGAAGTCCCTTTGGCCTCATGAATGTATCTCACTTTTACATAAATATCCCTCCTGGTCATTTTAAATCATCCACTTTCTTTATACATTTCTTGTTTTTCCAATTGTCTCTCTATTCCCCTCGTCCCCTTTATTCCATCGCCTGCAGTCTTTCTGCCTTCCATAATTTTTCTTCATTCTGTCCTTTATCTTACCTCCCTCTCTGCCTCACCGGTGCCCACCTCTCCCCCTATCTCACTGCCCCCTCTTTTTTAATCTCCTCTCTCTTTTTCCTCCCTTTTCATGCCTGTGTGTATTATAATGAGTAGTGTATCTACAGTAACGTGATCCCGTGTAAGTATGTGACATGTCGACATGTTTCTGAGCATTAAAGACAGAGGAAAGTATTTAACATTCAGCTGCAGGTCTGCAGATTATCTAAGGAGTGGTGCAAGTTACACATGTTTAATTCCTCTCTTTTGTGTTTATGATACATGGCGAAGGATTCATAACGATGTAGTTTATGAATGGAAACACTTGTATTACAGAGATAAAGAAACCATTTATTTGCATTGGTTTCTTCTTTTAAGACTTTCCTGATAAAACAACTCCAAAGGTAATTTGTTCATGCAGCTTATTATGACCCATATTTATGGTTGTCAGGTGGCGCCCTCTAGCGGCAGTATTAATTATGACAGGAGCAAAGAAGGAAGTCAAGTGATGCAGTATAAAGATCAACAAAGGCTGTGGTGGCTGGACGAGTTAAACTAACACAAGGCTTTGACCTTGCAGATCGCTGTTTGTGTCCCGAGTGAAACCAAAAGTTAACGTTGGCTTATATTAACTTAACACATTGATTCTCCTTAACCGCCTATCCGGGCTTGCGGGGGCTGGAGCCAATCCCGGCTGACATTGGGTAAAAGGCGGGGTACAGACTATCACAGGGCTGACACATAGAGACAGATAACCATGCACTCTCTCATTCACACCTACGGGCAATTTAGAGTCACCAATTAAACCAAAGTGCATGTTTCTAGACTGTGGGAGGAAGTCGGAGGACTTGGTGAGAACCCACGCTCACACAGGGAGAACATGCAAACTGCCCACAGAAGAGTGGAAGAACAGGTGTAAGTCAAGTGTGCTAACCACTACACCACCATGTAGCCCTAACTTAACACAGCTACCCTTAAAAAAGTCATGGACGTCATGAAACAGATGTACTTATTAAAACCCAAACCATGCACTTTTTTCCTAAACCTAACTGAGTAATTTTGTTAAAGCAAACCGAACTGAGACTGTAACCACATATTTAAAACTACGACCATAACATTCAACTACAAGGATATGATGATGTCCAGCAACCAGTTAAAGTTCTTATCAGGGCTGGACTGGCCGGCAGGTCTTTCTGGCCGAACAACTTTTTTTTTTGGTTGACTGGCCAATGGTTGAATTAAACCAAAAAAAGATAGAGGTAGACGGCTTAGAGCCAAGGCCCTCTCCTCCTAGGGGCCCATCGGCTGTCAATCAATCAGTCATGCCACAGGCTATATATAAGTAAGGAGAAGAAATCGTGGAGAAAGTAGGAGCAAAAAAAACAACAAGATGCTGCCAAATATGTTAAACTAACTGACATGTGTGGCAGCAGCTGGACCTCTCCCTGCAGCTGCAGCCATGCTGTCCGCTGTGTAGCGTATCCGGATGAATTACTTCCTGTCGCTAAACACATGTAGCTTTCAAAATAAGAGCACATTGAAGCTTTAACAAGAAAGCTGTAAAAATATGACACCTTAAATAAACATACAAGAAGCTTCATTCTCCTTTATAATCATTCCCTACTGTACAATCAGGTAGACAAACTCATTATTCTAAGATCAGAGATTAAGATCAGTGTATATGATGGAATAGTGGCATTCGAATGTGTGAAAGGGCAAAAAATATGGGTTTTTACGGGAAACATTTTCTCCAGGGGGGAATGCCACCGGACCCCCTTAGCTAGATACTTTTTCCCACTGGCTGGCTGCTCCATGTCTGAGAGGAAAGCCCTGATTAAGGTGAGCACTAGTTGGTGTGTAATCATTTGGAAGGTAAAAACGCCTGAGCTGTTTTTTGTGGTTCTTATTTAGTGGATGCTGCTGTGTGTCCTATTGGAGGTTTGGAGGACTTGTTGCTTCTGGCTGACAGCTGATCCAGTCTATCAAAATGCTGTTTCTGCCTTGAAAATATTTATTTCAACCCCACAGAGACGAGTGTGTGATGATAAACAGATACATTCTGTGTGTATTTCTTTTAAAATGAGTGTATTGCAGTTGAAGGACATCTCTCTCTCTCTTAATCTATAAAAACATTTCCATGCAGGTGTTGTGCATTATTCTTGATCCAAAGTCCCTTTCAGGGAAGCCCAGAATCACAGAGAGGAGGTGCTAGCTACAGGGAGCTCCACAGCCATAAAGCTTTTATGGGTTTTATTTTCTGCCTTTACTGCATCAACATTAGAGTGGAGAAAGATCAGATAATATGGTGCTCTTGACCCAGGGGGAACGGACGGCAGATAAAAAAAGATGAGGAGGACGAGGTGAAAGAGAGAGAGATGGATGTATGGTGCAGCGTACACTAAATGAAGAATAGAAATCTGGTGTTTAATGCCAAGCTGTTTGTAGGTGTCGTTTGGCTCGTGAGTTGAACTTAATTCAGTGGAGCGTCTTTAATGAGAAGTTTAACAGCCTCAGTGACGTGCACACGCTCACTCATCGCTTTTATCATCCAACTGCAGGTTTCTCTCTCCGCAGGAACCACGAGGGAATATCAGCTCTCTATTTTAATCGCCTCCCATCTAACAGATTCAAAAACAGTAATAATTGAAAACATATTCCACCTACAGCACTCCAAATACATTAGAAAATACTCTGAAATACTAAAAGACAACATATTTGCTCAGAATATTTGTGGAAACATCAACGCAGCTCTGCAGGATTTGTGGTCCAAACACACACAAGCACAGTGGATTAACACTCACAGCAGCTTGTGTACACTTTACCATCACACATGAACACTGAGCACACACACAAACACACACATTCGCATGAACTCACTGAAGGAATTAGAATGAATGAAGCTCTAAATGTCTCTCTCAGTCTCAGCATTAGTCAGCGGCTGAGTCACAGTAGCAGCCGTCCTCGCCGAGCCTAGCTGAAGGATCTCTTTAATCAGAGTGAATGTACAAAACTAAAAATGTATTTTGTTGTTTTGAGTTTCTCAGCATTAGTCAGGAGGAGATTATAAAAGCCTGTCGTCAAGCAGACGGAAAAACTAAATATGAAGAGAGGATGATTTATTTCTTTAGGTAAACTAAAGGTGCATTTCAACAAGTCTGCAAACAAACCTTAATGACTTAATGAGCAACTTAAATAAAATGTTTATGATCCGACACTTGTGTTAATAAGATGACATTTCCACGGTGGTTAACCACGGTGTTCCACAGGGTTCTGTGCTTGGACCAATTTTATTCACCCTTTATATGCTCCCTCTAGGTAATATAATTAGAAAACATTCAATTAACTTTCATTGTTATGCTGATGACACTCAGTTATATATATCAATCAAGCCAGGTGAAACTGATCAGCTAGCCAAACTTAATGCATGCCTTAAAGACATAAAAACCTGGATGGTCCACAACTTCCTAATGTTAAACTCGGAAAAAATGGAAGTGATTGTACTGGGACCCGAACACCTCCGAAACTCATTATCTAAAGACTTAATTAGCATCGATGGCATTACCCTGGCCTCCAATACCACCATAAGGAATCTCGGAGTTATCTTTGATCAGGATCTGTCATTTAACTCCCATATAAAACAAACTTCAAGGACTGCATTTTTTCACCTACGTAATATTACAAAAATTAGACACATCCTGTCTCAAAAGGATGCAGAAAAATTAGTTCATGCTTTTGTTACTTCAAGGTTAGATTACTGTAATTCCTTACTGTCAGGCTGCTCCAATAAATCCCTTAAAACTCTTCAGTTAGTCCAAAATGCTGCGGCTCGTGTACTAACAAGAACCAAGAAAAGAGATCGTATTTCTCCTGTTCTAGCTTCGCTGCACTGGCTCCCTGTAAAATCCAGAATTGAGTTTAAAATCCTTCTTCTTACTTACAAAGCTCTAAATGGTCAGGCACCATCATATCTTAAAGACCTCATAATGCCATATTACCCTTCTAGAGCACTACGCTCCCAAAATTCTATGTTACTTGTGGTTCCTAAAGTCCTTAAAACTAGATTGGGAGCCAGAGCCTTCAGCTATCAAGCTCCTCTCTTGTGGAATCATCTCCCAGTCTCAGTTCGGGAGGCAGACACCCTCTCTTTATTCAAGAGTAAACTTAAAACTTTCCTCTTTGACAAAGCCTATAGTTAGGGCTGGCCAAGGCCTGCCTTGGACCAGCCCCTAGTTATGCCGCTATAGGCCCAATCGGGGGACACGATACACGATACGCCCTCTTTCTCTCTCTCTGATGTCCCAATAATACATGACACAGGCTTTTATTTTCCCAGAGTACTCGCACTTTTCTCTGCTCTCTCTTCACAGGGTGTGGAGCTGTGGTCCTGCTCCATCACTCCTGCTGGTCTCACTGCTGTGGATCTGGTTTGGCCCCAGATGGGAATGTTCCTCTCCTGGTCCACTCACCATCACTACTGGCCAATGGTGGCGCATCATCACCTGCTGCTGTACATTTTGTTTTTGTTTTTTGCTAGCCAAAACTAGCATCCCAGTTAATGCTAACATGAATTAGCAGCAGCTTCTCTCAGTCAGTTTGAGGTGTAGAGAGGCTGTAGTCAGTGATCAGATCCCTCTCGTTCCTCCACAGTCAAGATATGGTCTGCTCCCTGTATCGGAAACAAGATGGCGACGCAAGGTGGCGATGAGTGTAACGCTGAACTCGATGCCTCTAACGGGCAGTCCACAAACCAATGGGTGATGTCACGGTGACTACCTCCATTATTTATATACAGTCTATGGGAGGAAGGGAAGGGAGGAGGATGGTCCAACAAACAAAATACTTTCACCAGGAGGATGGGGTTGACACAAAAAGACCAAAGAAGATGTAAAATTACCAAAAAGATGTAAAATTACCAAAAAAAGACATAAAAATTACCAGAGAAGACACAAAATTATCGAAAAAATATGTAAAAGGACCAAAAAAGACACAAAGGGCCAAGAAATTACACAAAATGACCAAAAAAAGACACAAAACGACCAAACAAGACACATTTCTAAATCAAAGTCATAAATCACCAACAAAAGACAGAATGAGAGCAGGAGAACAGCGTTGGTGTCCCATGCAAAACAAAAGTTAACAACTTTTTACATCACCCTCTTAACTCCTTCTCTTCCAGTATTTCCATCATTTATTCCCTGTTTAAACTTTTAGAGTCTAACCAGGAAGGTTTCTGCTCTAAACAGCTTGGTGGTTTTGTAGCCTAAATCCACAGAAACTGCAGCTTTTTTACACCCATAGGAGTGGGTGGTGCTGACAAACGGTCTGTTCTGTCGTTTAGGTTGGAGACTTGGTTGCACTTCAAACAAATAATGTTTGTTTCTCATGTTGGACATTCTTTTAAATGTATATAATTCATAGAATTCACAGAAAGTTTTCAAACTCTTTTTTATATATTAATTTATATATTAATATAAATATCTTCTGAAATATTTTTTCTAACCTTATTTATATTTATACCTTATATATTCATCCAAACCAGTGAACTCCTCAGAGACACACTGGCACTGAAAACACATTGGCCCTCATTTATCAAAGCAGATCTGAGTGTATATTTCATCTTACGACAGGGTTCACGTGTGATTTATCAAACGATCGTATCTCTCCAATCACAGTGTAAAAATGATCGGCTGTTGATAAACGTGGCGGCTCGAAACAAGAGTCATTTGAATATCCCGCCCTAATATATATAATATATTTATAATATATACCTGATTCAGATGGCTCGCCTCCAGAGTTTATGACACCGAAGGACACAATACAGCCAAAAAGAGGATTTTTCTCAAAGCCAGCTTAATTAGCAAAGTGCACCGTTACAAATAACAACAAGAGCGCAATACACATTTTACAGAAATACGCAGCAACGGAGGTTTATGAAATAAAAGTAATTAAAGTTATAAACTCAAACAAGTTCTGTGAATATTTTACATTCAGAGCACAGCCTTAAACGTTTTCACAGCTTTTTGGCTGAAGGAGGAAAACAATGTTTTAAAGTAGGATTTTAATTAAAAAAGAAGAGAAATTTCTCAGAGGCTGAAAGTGAAACGCTGACGTCCAACAGCTGCAAAACAACAAACTTGTTTTGTTTAGCAGCATAAAAAGTGAAAAGGAAGGAAATCAGTGGTGCTATCAGCAGAGTAGTGGACTATTAAACTCCCGGCGAGGTTTGAGTAATTTAATACACTGTGATATATAAAGCCTAATAATCAATATGATATCCAAATATTGTTGTTATTATTATTATGATGGAGAGATGTTATTCACTTCTTTACATTTAGTCAGAATTCTGTCCCAGTCAGAGGAGCGTGTGGCAGCGCTGATTGGAAATGTTTCTATTCAGGCAGAACCACTGGTGAAGGAGACGCTGACGCTCCGGTGTCCAGCAGGAAATCGGTAAACAGCAGAAGACAACAACATTTAATAGCCTCAGCGCTTATTCTGATTAAGGAATTTCACAGTTGCAGGGTGAATATATTTTAAATTATGTTTTAATGATAAATGATGTCTTAATATGTTTTGCTTTGTCACCATTAAAAACTAAACATGCCAGAGTTTATCAGCTCCAGGCATCGATACAATAGTCTAAGATTAATTCTCCGACTCAGACATGTGGACTTCATGCTGACTCAAATTCACGTACATGAGCTGAGAGCAGACGTGAGATCTGATCGTCTCCTCTTTACGCTCACTTTCTGTCGTACGGTCATTTGATAAATAAGGGCCATTGAATATGTGCTGAGCCACATTAACACAAGCTACTGCTGTTATCTGCTCTCAGAAAACTTAAAGACATTCATTTAGACCGTCAGTGACTCTAGTCTGTTGCTGCTGATTGAGAAACCTTTCGGACATGAAATTCGGACGTGAAAATGCTGAAACACACAGGACAGTGAGAGCTGCAAGCCTCAGGGCCTCACTGACTGCACAGGTGAGCTGTAATTACCTTAGTCACCTCTAGGTGGGGATGTGTCATTGAAATATCAGAAGCACCTCTAATACACATGTGCATGCTCTCGCTCTCTCTCTCTCTCTCTCTCTCTCTCTCTCTCTCTCTCTCTCTCTCAGACCCAGATTCACTTTCTCATTCAGACTTCTGTGCACAAACACAGATCCTTCCTCAGTGTGCCAAGGTCGTGCTGTGTTCAGATTTTGTGGGTTTCTAATGATAACTGTGACTTTGACAACATGTTTTCATTGGTTTTGCAGAGAATATTAATGATTTCATGTGTTATTTTTAATGCATGTTAGGTTCCAGTAGAGCGTTCACACTGAATCCAGATGTTCTCCAACAAACAAGCAAATGAGACTGTAAAATGAAAAATGTTCCTTATGGTCTCAATCATTAGTTACAACTGTTCTCCCATAAAGCTTGGTGTTTATTTAGTAAATTATGCCATTTAGAGTTAAATAGACCATAAAGCTCCACCCTCTCACTCAAATATGGCCAGTTTTGGCTCCAAAAACGAGGACAGCCAAAATGTGAATAGTGCGATTATTATTAGAAGAGCTTTACCTCGTGAACCCTAAATGCTAATTTCAGAATCTGCTCTGTTGTTCGACTGCATGTTTTCCACTCACATGCAAGTGTTGCATCATGGTAATTGGACTCATTATGTGCTGATTAGCAAAGCCTAATCTCAACCAAATGTTGTTTTACCGCCATTTCACCAGTTTATCTCAGCTGATTGTTTTAATATCTACTTTATTTTGTTCACGTATCTTTTTATAAATCTCTGCACGGCACAGAAAGAGAAATGAATTACAGAGTGTGTGTGATCACGTGCTGAGTCTACTAAAGCACATTTAGTCCATGAGAACACTTTGTGGTTTAAAACACATTTTAGTCACAGCAAGAAATGTGTGTTCTTTCACTCTTGAGTGCAACGTAACAGCTTGTGTTCCGGTGAAATTATGTGAATTTTCAGAATTTCTGAATAGTTCATGTAATGTCATACATGGTGGAGTTTTGGTTATTATGTTGGTGACAAAAGAGTCTCCACTTCCTCCCACTGTTGAAAAAATGAAGCCAAAATATCTCAGAAACAGAAGCTGCCATCCTGCACTGGTGACATCACTTGGAGCTGGAGTGTTATCGAGGTCATGTTCATACATCATCTGACCAATTACAAGTCAATCATGATGTTAAACCCCTTTTTATAGCATCAAAAACTAATCAAACTATAGATTGCATACAGTAGTGGAAGTAATCATTGTGACTCCTTTTGGTTTGTGGATTTTTGAAGCGTTTGAAGCGACATTTCAGCCGACTTGATTTTTTTTTTTGCAACCAGCAGTTGCACCAGTTGGTGTCTTTCAATTACATTGAAAAAGATTGAAAAAAAATTCTAAGCGACCAAAGAGTCCTAATTAACTTGAAACTGAAAGGATTGAAGTCCCAAAATGAAAACACAGTGTGCTATGGTAGCGACCTGTAAATCACAATGAAGCCCCGCCCTAAACCCTTCCCTGCTTCCTGCTCTGTTTGACTCTAACTGGGACCATAATTTAGTAAATGAACATCATGCTGGACTGAAGAAGACTTTAAACTAACGATTGAGACCATAAACTCATTATGAGAATGTATACTGAGGTCACAAATCAAGTCAGAAGTAGGATAATTTAACTATTGAATTACGAACAACTTTCTGCAACCAGAGGAGTCGCCCCCTGTTGGCCATTGAAAATAATGCAGGTTTGAGTCACTTCCACAGTTACTTCACAGAGGTTGCTGCTTAATGAAAACCAAGTTTATCAGAAAACACTTGAACAAATAAGTGATAAGAGCTAAACTTGACTTTTGACTCGTACTTCAAGTTTTCATTTTGGCTCCTATCACATCCACTAACATGGAGGAGCCGTCACGTCGTCCATCTTTACATACAGCCTGAGGTTGGCGAGAATAATGCATTCACATGCAGAACATCTGGCCGGTGTGAGTCTCAGGCCTCCTTCTGAAGTGATTTAGCCAATCAGATTTCAATTTGCTGTTAATGTGTCTTGGGAGCTGTCTTTTTAACGAGCTAATCTCCATCATTATATAATGTACATGCTCAATATGCATGAAAGACCAGACGTAAACACGAGCATATAGAGCAGCACAGAGGAGCTCTGTGGAGGTTTAGTTTAGCAGTGAGTTGGAACGAAACTTCCTCTCTGAAAAGTATCACTGAATAATTTCTTGTTTTAACATATTTTCTATTCTACAGATATACAGATTGTGAAAAACTCACTTTTCAGTGCTTGTGCACAAACATTTAGGTTTCTGAAGTTTCCACTGACACATAATGTGTGAAACAGGACAACCAAACTGTATTTCGTAGCTACTGACATAAGAAAACAACTTATGACTTGAGTATCTCTGCAGAGGTTCACCACATAAACTCTGCAAACCAATCGGAGCAGAGTGGGCTGTTTTGGGGAGCAGTCTGAAAGAGACTAAAATGGTGCTAAATTGGAGTGTGTCAGATGCAGAGTGAATACAGGTATATTCAGATGGACAGAATAAGACAAATAATGTGATTTTTAACATTAAAGCATGAAAAGTGTGTTCTAGTAAAAAACCCCAAACCCAAGAATGAGCAGAGTGAGTCAGCTTGAAGTGTTTATGCTTCTTTTTTTGCATGGTGGTCTACTGTAACATTTTGCAGAGTTACAATGCGTTTGCATGAAGAGCATTTAACTGTCGACCAGTTTTGTGTTCCTGTAAATTTATTTTTCCTCGGTGCTGCTGCTAATGATGCAGATCACGTCTCATTTATAATCCAGCTCCTTCTCTGTGTCCTGTGGGTTTAGATCCTGACTCATTTTGTGCTAAATGTGACTGTTAGCTGTATAAATATCTAATGTTAGAATAATGAAACATTTTTTAATATATTATTTTTACCATTTCATCTATGATTTTGTATCTTTGCAAAGACCAATGACTGAGACTTTTCTCCCAGGCTGTGAACCTGTGGGCTTTAGCCTCAGGACGGTCTCTTTGACTGTATTCCACTCCAGAAAAGGTTGATCTTCTTTCTTAAAGCAGTGATTTATTCTGGATCATTAGTCCTGTGCTACATTGAGACCTGCTCTGAAGGACCTGTGGATGATTCTGGGGAATTCATAACACCACTGTGCCCCATTTATTATAGCAGAGTAAATCATACAGGAGTAGTGGTGATCTAAAACCCACTCTGCATTAATAATATGTGTGGAAGTGGAGAGGGTCCTGTGGATGAGCGCCGGGGTCAGAAAGGTGTGTCTGCCCTCAATTACCCCCTCTCTGTATCTGCCTCTCCTCAGAGTGTGCAGGTAGACGAGCTGCAGAGAGATGACATCACAGACAGGATGCAGCGGCTCAAACTGTCTGCAATATGGACTTATTTCTGAAGAGTCAAGTTAGTTCATAAAACCCAGAGAGACTAAAAGATGAGAAAACATCCAGTAATGACGTTTTTAAGAGTCTTCAAGTCAAATACAATTCAAACAGTCCACTGCAGTTTGTGTCGTGACGTCAGTATGGCTAGTATGGGTAAATAACACAGTGAAGCTGCTAGAAGACGATTTGTGTGTGAAAATATCAAACATGTTTGATCATCAGCATCTCCAGGATGCTGCTCAGATGAGGTCAGTCTCAGAGAGAGGGGGGGTTGGGCGGACGAGTAAACTGGGACAAAGAGACGCCATGGAACACATGCAGGTTGTGAAAATTCACCAGGATTTCTCTGGAAGCTGTCGGGGAACCAGCCTTCACTTAGTCAGCTCAGTCCCGTCTGAACACTGTCTTTGTTTTCTCAGATGAATGTAAATCGAGGCATCATATTCTCATGAACAGAGAAATTATGGATCCTTAAAAATGTTTGCACACAGCTGCCGAAGAAGTATTCGGACTTCAATTTAGGTGGAAATATTTGTATGAACAATGAAATCCTTTAATTCCAACTGATGCCAGACATCCTTGCTTGCTGTCAAAAGTCCAGTTAAGTAAGGATTCCAGGCCTGGGACCTTGGAGATGGTAGAGATGCTTGTGTGAAGCAGCTGGTGGCCTCCCTGAACCAAAGTCAGACAAACAGACAACAGAGCCGCATTTAACAGCCTCTGCAGACATCAGGGCAGAAGCAGAGCTGGTCTACTTGCTGCTGGACTAGTGAGTAGGTTTGCAAAAGCATGGAAAATATACAATACTTTTCTAGAAACTTTCCATGGGAAGTTAAGATGGGGAATTTAGGACACATTCAAAATCCAAATACCATGACATTTCAACAGATTTATTTATAAGTAGAAATTTATAAATTTTTAATTATTTTATTGAACAATTAATTATTTTATCTAACAACAAAAACATGAATGTTGACTTATATATTACTTGGTAGGGAGCGTGGCCTCAGTAGCCCTGCAGTAAGCAGTGTGTATGTGCATGTGATTGAGGAATAGCAGAGATACCCAGGTGCACTTGCTTAAAATATGTTGTTTTAATAAAGATAATGCTAAAATATGCCAACCTTCAAATTAGTAACTTCCCTGTTTATTCCCGTGCATTCCCATAAATTCCTGTTAACTCCCATGGAAAGTTTCCAACTTTAAAAATTCCCGGAATAAACAAAGAAGTTTTAATATTGGTTTTGATATAGGTTTCAAATATATGCAACATACATAAAATTGGCCCTTTTCATATATTATATGTACATATAGCTACCTATATGCACATATATGTGCACATACATATAGGGTCATATATGCTCACCTATATATGTACCCATATATGTACTTATATGTTCATCTTTATGTTCACCTTTATACGTACCTTTATGTGATGTGCAAGTTTCTTTATATGTAAAATATATGTCCTTTCATATGATTCACTAAGAACTGTTTATGAGAGCAGCTTGCAGGATCCTGAAGGAGCTAGATATGCATCTGAATGCGTGCAAACTTCTGCACTTCAGCCACTCAGTTACACACATGGATGTTAATCATCTTCACATACAGGACATTGCACCTAAATAAAAGCATGGATAATCATCAGAGTGTTTGACAATCTGCTGATATCTTGATGGTGAACTGTGATTATCACAAGTCTTTACGATCATTACCAGGGAAGGAGGACTGAGTGCGGCATTGAATGTCTCATACTTCTTAACAAAAATGCTTCTCAGGCATAAAGAAGCATTTCTTTGCTTTCTCCAGTTTCTTACAGCCGTGAGTATCAAGTTATTGTGATGAATTCACAAACTTTTCTGTTTGCCTACTTATATGAACAGGCAGTTTTTGTGATGAGCTGGCCTGCTGGATGCTGCAAGAAGATTCCTTGAGCACACATAACCTCACATTGACCTTAACTTTGTTTAGACAGGACTATTTAAGAATGGAAAAATATATCTGAATAAATCTGATTCCCTATGGTTTGCACTGGGTTTTCTGTGCTGAATAAATTAAAAAAAATAGTAGAGAAAAGAGTGAAAAGGCACAAGGTCAGGTGAGGAAAACAGGCAGGGTCTGCTGTGTTAAAATTTAACACCGAAAAATGAACATCTAAATAAATCAGCGCCGAAAGTTAGCAGTTCACTTTTTTTTCTGCAGACACAGTTTTCTGAGAACAAAAAAATAATGTAAGGTCAGAAAAGATTATGAATCAGACGAGCGGAGGCTTGGTTTTGTGTGATGTGGAGGGTTTCTGCAGAAGGTTGGAACCTAAAATGTGTTTACTAGTCATGTTGAGTCGGCAGGCTGTCTGTGAGCTATTTTTCATCTCCGCTGTAATGCAAATAAAGTGAAACAGCTTCCCTCAGCAGAGAGGAGCACACAAAGGTTACATCCCCGCTGATCGTTTTGCTCGTGTCGGCAGAGATACATACGGACTCATCATACAACACCGAGATGCAAAGAAACACTTGCAGAGGCAGAGTGAGACAGATGTATTAAACACACACATACAGATGCTTTTCTCTGCATAAACACACGTGAATCCACAAACACACACAGATTCTTGCACGTACACACCCCCGTGCACACACACAACATGTGCTCTGCAAAGCAAAGATGCTTCTGACGGTGTTAAACAAGCCCTTAAATCATCTTTGCCAAATGGATGGATGGAAGGAAAGAGAGTGAGGGGAGAGGAGGAAGCGATTTCCCCTCGCAGGCAAAATGCCATAATAAGTATATTGTTTTTCAAAGTGAAAACCTTGAATCCAAGTCTCATCTCCCCAGAGATGCAAGAGGCTTACTCTTCTGAGCTATTTGCAATTTCAAATGCATTTCTATGGGTGTGTGTGTGTGCATGAATCTGCGTAAAATATGTATGTGAGAGACAGATTCTTGGAGAAAAAGAAACAGAGAGAGATGGAAGCAAGGGACCATTGATGGGAAAAAAGACGCAATTATATTCTCTGCTTCGTTTTAATGAAGTGCAAAAGTAATTCCCTTATGAAAGCTGCAGTAATTGCCCAAACAGTCTTATTATGTGACAATCATACTTAGAACAAAATGCAGTATGAAATTGCGAGGGATTTCAAATCAAGGGGAATAATTTTTTGCAAGAAGCCTGACAAGTTAAGATAATTAAAATATATTTGTTTTTTATTTTTGGAACAGAATGGCTGCTCTCCCCCGTCTGCATGTCAGCGTGTCAAGCCGTCCTCTCTCCTCGCCGTCTCATCGGGAAAATAACAGGCAATTATACAAGTGGGAGATTTGGCTCATGTTCCCAAACAGGCAACATCAGAAGAGGAAGGACACAATGTAATCTCCGCAGCCCAACTCTAATCTGGACATGAGGATGATAATCTATTATTTGGATAGTTTTATGTAACATTTTGATGATGAAAAACAGCTTAAATAAGGCTGTTGTGGATAATAGGACTCTTTGGATATGTTTCATTCTAATGAGTGGAGCACAGAGCCAGTCAGTGTTTGAATGGATGATTCAGAGAAGCCTAATATCCAAAGCCAGTCACATCGCAGGGACACTTGAAGGAATAATCCACCCTTGAATACTCATAAACTGTATGCATCACAAATTTCCAAAGCAGTCTCGAGTTATTTTGTGAGAAACTTTTCGAAGTACAATCCCTGTCTAATCTGCTCCACCTAGTTGTAATTCAGTTTGTGATTTCTCCCAGCAGTCCTCGGAGAAGATGACTGAACCTGTCGAGCTTCAGCTGTAGATCACACTTGTAGGTTGAGAGAGCAATTAGTGGCAGTGATTACTGGTGATGGAAAGATTATTCCAGTCCCATCGTGCTCCTCACTTAAAATTCTCCATCTCGTGGCAGCACTGAGGCTACTGTTAGAGGAGAAATTATTTCCTCCTCGTCTGTGATGGATTTCTCCCTGCTTTATTGTTGAATGCTGATTTAGAATAATGAGGTGCTAAAAGGAAGCTCTTGCTCTTTGACTGATGCCAGAACCATTTATCACTGATGTCTGAGATGGCTGGAAGATTTTATGCAATCAAACTGCATTCAAACAGCTCTGCTGAAATCATGACAAAACAACTCAATGGATCTACAGATAAAAGGTTCACCACAAGAAGCAAATGGGGATCCATCCGGCTTAATGGGAGTCAGGACTTTGTTTTTTGTGGGCAGCGTATTTAAGGGCACGCCAGAGAATTATTGGGAATCAAGGAGGCAATTATTGGTGTTTCTCTGGAAATAAAACACAATAGACCCAACTGTTCGTCTAGTCTATCTTCACAACTTCTATAAGGTCCGTCCATCCCATGGAAGTATAAAGAGAGCTAATACAGTGTTGGAGGCTTATTCCCTATAGAATCTGCTCAGTGCAGCATGGAGCCAAAAAAGTTCCACTTCCATACATAAAAAATACCCGGATGGATCTATTAAGGGGGACTGGAGTTGGATGGGTCCAACAAATGGAGGACTTTCACCAGGAGAACGGGTTAATGCTCATGTGGAAACAAAAGTAAACCACTTCTTACGTTACTTCCGTTTTTTATGTAACTTCCAGTAATCACATCATCCTCGTAACTCCTTCCAGCATTTCCAGCATTTATTTCCTGTTTAAACTGTGGTTTTGTACCTAAATCCATAGAAGCTGCTGCTTTTTCACAGCAGTGAACCAAACGTGTCTGTATATTGACGTGTGTGTTGTATTTGGAACGCTCCGCTCTGTACCATGAGCCGCCAAATGCTCATAGGAGTCTATGGGTGGTGCTGACAAACGGTCTGTTCTGTCGTTTAGGCTTGACACCTGGTTGGAAAAGAACTGGGTTAGGATTGAAAAACTCAACTTTTGGACAAAGATACAAACACTGGTGGTAGATGTTGTAGCTATTGTTCCTGTGAAGCAACACACTAAAGACTGCTACTTCCTATTTAGCTACACTAAGTTGAATGTGAATCAAACGATTTGATCTTACGGCTCTTCTAGACTTTCAAAATGTTATCGGACCAGATGGATAAAACTCTGACAGGGAAACGAGCCATTTGGTGGGTTGTGATATTCTGATTTACAGACGTTTCTTTACCCAATGGTATCACACGATGCACACAGTTATTCCACAGTTTCTCCACTATGTCAAATCAGCATCAAAGCCCAGCACTCTTCCTGAGCTTCCATTTTCTTTACTTCTCAAAGGTTTATTGGGGGGCGTGCGTGTCTTTATCTGGATTGAATATCCAAGGACAGAGACTGTCCTTTGCTGTGTCGACTGTAAAGTCCCTTGAGACAAGTTTGTCAAATTAAGCTGGATAAATAAATTGGACTCAAGATCACCAGGTGCTTAAAAAACAGGAAAGAAGAAGCAAGATGACACTGAGGTGATGTTCAATTATCATTAAAAGCCGATATGAACATAAAGTAGATGTTGGAAGATATTGAGACAAAGAGCCATCACTGACCTGACAGACCTGACAGACCTGTGTCACCTCCATATTTCATGCAGTGTAAGGGGAAAAGAAGAATATTCTATATGAAGGAGCTGTTCTGTTCTTGGCCATATACAGCAGGTGATCTTTAAATTAATCTGGGACTTAAAGGCTGCCAGTGCAGTGAAGCCAGTAATGAAGTAATATGAGCCCTGCATGGGGTCTCTGCAGAGTCTGACTGCTGCTTTCTGAAACTGTAACCAGCTGTAATGGCTTTACTGTCCAGGTAGGAGGAAACATTCATGCTTTATTACATCCGAAAATCTTGAATGAATGCCAGTGATTGTGTAGATGTTGATGCTATATCTAATATTGGCAAACTGTAGCTTTTTCTGATTATTCCTGCAGTAAAGTATCCTACATTTGAAGTATTGGAATAATTTACTGCACTCCAGTTTGTTTTATACTGACATTATTCTGATTGCCGGAATTTATGATCATTTTGTCCAAAAATGAATAAAAGATGCATCAAAAACTGCAAACAATGTGTCACATGTAGCACCGGTATCACACCACTTATTGCGCCACTGGACCAGTTCTAGGCTCTAAGGAGTGGGGAGCAAAATGATTACACCAGAGACCGTAGCTTTAAATGTAGAGGCAGGCAATTTACTGACAATATGCAAACATGTAAAACACAGTACAAAAACAAAACAAAAAATTACCCTGCAGGTTCAAATATTGAGGTAAGTAGAAAAAGTATTTCACTCTCTTCTATTTTCTTTAACCAAGCTAGGTTAAGAACTATTTTTGATCAGTCTATTTTTGTTAAATTTGACCGGTCTTCCAATAAGTTTCAAACAGGTAAGTTAAACCTATTTTAGATCTCCTATTTTATTTATTTTTTATCATGAGTTAACTCTATTTCTTCCAGTTTCAGTCTCTTCAGTCTCAAAATCAAATGAAAATGGACCTCAATTAATTCAGATCACATTCAAAATCATGAACATAGAATTCAAAATAAAAGCATGACACTTTCAATCAGTTCAAACTCAAATGTGGTTCAACTATGTTCAGTTCAAGGAAAAGTCTCAGTCCGAGTTCAGTTCAATAAAGAAAATATAAGTTCCCAGTTCAGTTAAATCCCGACACTCCTACCACTCCGGCAGCAAGCAAGATTTCCTCACTGAACGGTGAGAGATGAGATGAAAGTCCGGGTCTGGCTCGCCATCTTGTCCGTGGAAACGTGGATGTGCACGCCTGCACGCTGCAGATCACTCGTTTTTCCAACCGTCCAAAAAAACCTGACCTGTGTAACAGGTCATAAACAAAATAAACTCTTCAAGTTACACAATAATTGTTTTTCATTTCTCTGGAGTTATAACACTATTGCTGCGCTACTTTCTGAAAATGAACACAGCTACGTTGTTAGCATTAGCTCTCCGCTAACAGTAAAAAACAATGTAACAAAGTAAACACAACTCACCAAAATCGGTGTAGTTTAGTACTTATCTTATCCCCGTCAATTCACGATCAGGTAGGTGTCATTCACAGGTTCTAAAATCAACTTTTATAAACCTTTTTCAATTGTTGTTTCTATTAATTTATCGCCGTTCGCTCGCTCCGATCTCTCCTCTGCTCTCTCCTACAGGTCTCTGCTCCTGCAGCGTCACTGAGGTGCTGCGACTAGGCCCTTAAAGGGGCAGCGACATGAATTTACATAGGCACACTTTTAACATCAAGTTAACATTGTATTACATTTTTAATTAACTCAGATGAACTAGCATTAAATGAATCCTTTTTAAATTAACTCAGATGAATTAGCATTAAATGAATCCTTTTTAAACATATTTATTCAGCTTTTTAATGTTATTTATTCTTATTTATTTATCATATTTTAATGTGGGTTACATCCTCCCCTCTTTACCTAATGCACGTCCCTGTGCATTCTATCTAGACCATAATTTCATAACTCTGGGCGGGGTCTTGGAAAATGAGGCCCTTCAAGGGAGTCTATAAACACGTCACTCAAACTTTGAAGTAGAGACTGGACTATTGTAACTAACGGGTTCCCTAGCTCGGGGTAAGTCAGTCTTTTAGTCGCTTTTCTGTCTCTGATAGGCCTTCTTGAACATTCTCCTTCAATCTGGATGTCAGTCTGGTCCGTGGCACTTGCGTTCTCACTCTTTTCCTGAACAGGTTGAATAGGAGAGTGGCATTTATCCAGATCTTCCTCAGGTAGGTTTCCAGTTTCCTTTACAGAGGTCAAGCCTTCCTCTTCAGGATCAGGCAAGTCTCTCTCTACAGGATCAGGTATGTCGTTCTCTTCAGAATCAGGTAAGTTCAGGTCGTAGCCGTCTACTGGAGAATCCTCAGGGAAAGCTTTAGCTACGTCTGAAGGATTTTGCTCAACAGCAATCAACTCTTTGGGAGGTTCCGGTTCAATCCTTTCTGGCAAGTGTTCCATGGTTGCAGGGATAAGGTCGAACCCTAGTGTTTCCACTCTTAGGTTTCTGTGGCCATGATAGTGATATTCCTCTGAGTCGGATTGGGACTCATCCCCATCAGCTCCATTTGAACTGTCATTTTTAGGATGTTGTCGAGTCCTTGGTCGCCTTACTGCCTTTGGTGTGTTAGTCTCACTTTCAACTGTGGTTACAGGAAGGAACCCGCATGGCAGCAAGAGGTCACGGTGAAGGGTTCTTTGTGGACCATCTCTTGTCTCAGGTCTCACAACATAGACTGGGACATCTCCAGACTGTCTCAGAACAACATACACGTCGGACTCCCACCTGTCGGCCAACTTGTGCTTGCCTCTGAGACGAACGTTCCGAACCAAGACTCTGTCGCCTTCTTTCAAGGTGGACTCGACGACATGCTTGTCAAACCTTGCTTTATTGCGATTTGCTGCTTTCTTAGCATTCTCAGTTGCTACTCTGTAGCTGTCTTCGAGTTGAGATTTCAGGTTGCGGACATATTGCGAGTGAGAGCCTGGCTGGTGATTGACTGGTAAGCCGAAGGCTAGATCGACTGGCAATCTTGGCTGCCGGACGAACATCAACTCATAGGGGGTAAAACTAGTTGTCTCGTTCTTAGTACAATTATAAGCGTGTACTAATGGCTTGACGTAGTTTCGCCAGTGACTCTTTTTCTGGTTTTCAAGGGTTCCCAACATGTTGAGAAGGGTCCTGTTGAATCTTTCTACAGGGTTCCCTCTCGGATGATAAGGGGTGGTTCTTATCTTTTGAATGCCAATGAGCTCACACAGTTCTTTTATTGTTCGGGACTCAAAGTCGGGACCTTGGTCACTGTGGAGCTTTTCAGGGATTCCATAGTGGACAAAAAAGTGATCCCATAGGGTCTTAGCCACTGTCTTGGCTTTCTGGTTCGGGGTGGGAACAGCCACTGCGTATTTCGTAAAATGGTCGGTGATGACCAGGATGTCTTTGGTGTTACTGGAGTCTGGCTCCACACTGAGAAAATCCATGCACACAAGTTCGAGTGGTCTTGTAGCCACGATGTTGATGAGTGGTGCAGCTTTCTCTGGCATGGCCTTACGTCGTATGCAGCGGTTGCAGGTTCTGACCTTATTTTCCACCTCGGCTGACATTTTAGGCCAATAGAACCGCTTCCGCACGAGGTCTAGGGTGCGCTCTGTGCCCATGTGGCCCATGTCGTCATGGTGGCTCTTAAGGACTAAAGATCTCAGGGCTTCAGGCAGCACAAGCTGGTACTGAGTCTGAGCACCCTCTTGCCGCTTGCGATACAGAACACCATCTAAGACCTCAAGTTTGTTCCATTCTCTTAATAAGAGACCAAGCTCAGGAAGTTCCTTCCTCAGGGATGGTGGAGGTCTCTCTCCCGACTCCGCTTGCCTGAGTACTTCTCGGATACAAGAATCAGCTTCTTGCTTGTCTCTCAATTCAGCTGGTGTTAACAAGGGGACAACAGGTAAACCACCAAGCTGATCCTCATCTTCAAAGCTTTCTGGGAGAGCTTTTGGATGATGGGCAAGTGACACAACCAAGGTGGTGCTGGATGATATTTCCCCAGAGTGATTGCCAATCACTTGGTGAATCAAGTGCTTCTCACAGATGGCCTTGATGGTGTTTTCATTCAGATTTGCATAATCAGTCTCTGACAAGTGTCTTTTTGTGAATTGTTGTATCCTCTCCAACTCTTTTTGTGATGATGTGTCATCAGGTAATCTGCCATGAGGACGCCTGGACAGCCCATCTGCATCTTTGTTTTGTTTCCCGGCTCTGTATTGTAGCTGGAAATCGAATGTTGACAGAGCAGCCAACCATCTGTAGCTCGTGGCATCGAGCTTAGCAGAGGTAAGAATGTACGTTAATGGGTTGCTATCGGTGACAGCAAGGAATGGGCTCCCGTACAGGTAGTCTTGGAATTTCTCTGTTACTGCCCATTTAAGGGCAAGGAATTCTAATTTGTGCGCAGGATACCTGGATTCACATTTCGACAGACCTCGACTTGCATAAGCAACAACTCGCTTCTGCCCTTGTTGCTCCTGGTAGAGAGCAGCTCCAAGGCCCAAGGTGCTCGCATCTGTATGTAGAATGTAGGAAAGCTTGGGGTCAGCGAACCCGAGGATGGGGGCAGTTGTTAGCTTTTCGATTATGGTGTCAAACGCTACCTGGCAAGCAGGTGTCCACCTGTCGCCAAAGAGGTCTTTTGGATTGTAGTACTTCTCAGGACTCACTGTGGTTTTAGTGCGTTTTCTCAGCGGCGGATAGCCAGCAGTGAGTTCGTTGAGTGGCTTCACAATCTTTGAATAGTCTTTTACGAACCTGCGGTAATAACCGCAGAATCCCAGGAAGGTTCTTAGCTCTTTCAGGTTGCTTGGTTTTGGCCAGGTCTTTAATGCTGCTGTCTTGTCAGGATCCGTTTCAATGCCCTTTCAGATACAATGTGGCCGAGGTACTTTACAGAGGTTTGAAAGAACTTGCACTTTCCTGGTGATAGTTTTAAGCCAAACTCTTTCAACTGGTTGAGCACGCGCATTAACCTTTCCTCGTGTTCCTCCAGTGTCGAGGAGAAGACGATGAGATCGTCTAGGAAGACTAAGACTTGCTTCAAGTTCAAATCTCCCATACAACGCTCCATGAGCCTCTGGAACGTGCTAGGGGCATTAGTTATCCCCTGAGGCATCCTGTTGAACTCAAAGAATCCCAGTGGGCAGACAAATGCAGTTTTGTGTTTGTCTGCTTCCTCCATTTCTATTTGATAGAAGCCAGATTTGAGATCAAGCACCGTGAACCATCTGGACCCGGTCAACGCTGAGAAGGACTCTTCAAGATTGGGTAAGGCATACGAATCCTTTACTGTCTGGAGGTTTAATTTCCTGTAGTCTATGCAGAGTCTCACTTCACCATTCTTTTTCCTGACAATTACAATCGGCGAGGAGAAAGGTGACTCCGTTTCACGGAGACTTCTGCATCGAGGAGTTTCTGGAGATGGTCACGCACAGCCTCTATGTCGTGGGGGTGTATAGGTCTTGGCCTATGTTTGAATGTCGTCTCGTCACTGAGGGTTATGTGGTGTTTTATTTTGTCAGTGCGACCAAAATCAAGCTCGTGCAATGCAAACACCTCCGGCATGGAACTCAATTTCTCAGTTATCCTCTCCTTCCACTCGTTGGGTACAGGTGAGTCTGTGAAGTCAAAGTTGAGATTTGGTTTGTGGTCAGGTTTTGTGGGGGGGACTGAGTCGGAAGTCTTAACAGGTTGGACACTTTTAACAGCGTGTATCTCTGCTATCACAGCTTTTGGAGACAGGGTGATGTCATGGTGTGACTCATTCTTGAGCACGACTGGTATGCAGCATGGCAGCTTTGGTGGTAAACTTACCAGGCTATCTGTTACCAGGATGCCACCCGGCAGGGGAGCTGACTTTGGTGACCCTACCATCACCCACTTTCCAGCATCAGGTGTCCTGCAGCTCACTGATCCTTCGAGGACCTTGGTCTGTCCAGCTGCAATAGTCTCAAAATCTTTGCTATGTAGCCTCACCTCTCCCAGTCTGGAGTCAACAGACTGTCTTTTCCTGATTTCAAGAGTCTTTAAGACAACTTTGTAGCCATAGGGAAGAGACTCATAGTACTGAGGTGCGATGTCTGCGTACTGTTCATAAAGAACATCCAAAGTGTTTGTGCCTATCAGCACCGATGACAATGCGGAGCGCATATCAGGCACAATCAAAACCAGTGTGGGCACCTCAATTTCTACGCCAAGCATGCTCTTTGGGAACCTGATGGTGGCCTCAACATAGCCAAGATAAGGGACATCTTGACCGTTGGCTCCTTCTATTTCAAGTAGGTCGTTCAAGGAATTGATAGGTAAGTGAGACAGGTTCTCTAGATAGAAGGAGTTGGGGATCGTTGTTGCTTGAGAGCCTGAATCTAACAAGCAACTACAGTCTTTGCCACATACGATCACTTGTGCGGTGCATTTGGCTCCAATCAGACCTTTTGGCAGGGTTAATGACTGTCTTTGTGTATGTGAGCGCAAATAAGCTCTGTGCAGTTTCTTTTTGGGACACTTTGTCTGTGTTCCAGTCCCCGTTTGTCCCTCAACCGGAACTGGGTCTAGTTTAAAGGATCTAGCTTTGGGGTACCATGCTGAATATCCCATGCTGACTGCTTGTCTCTTAGCTGCTTCCTTTTTTCAGCTACAAGAAGGGGGTTCGGCTCACTTTCACACTGAGGCTTAATATGTCCGTCCTCTCCACATCTAAAGCAATACCAAGGCCTTGGTCTATTGCTTGTGTTATTGTTCACATCTCGGCTGTGAGACTGCAGCTTTTGAGATGTTGGAGTGTTAGCTGAGGACTTTATGTTAGCTGGATCGGGAGCTACTGGTCTGGCAGCTGGTTTAGGCTTTCTGCTGTCTTTCTGTGCGAAACGTGTGAGCTGGGACTGTAAATCAGCAATTTGCTTCTTTAGGTCTTGGATTTCAGACCTGTGATCAAGAGTTGGCTGAGATGAGTTGCAGCCTTCTTCACTCTGCTCATAAACACCTTGATAATGGGAAGACACTTTTGGCTTTGAAACATTGAAGTGCTGTTTCATGCGGGATGCTTTGGAAGTACGTTTACCTTCTGCTGTGTGGAGTAACAGGAGAAGTTCAGCAAAGGTAGGTGGGTTCTGTTTCTTTTGTTCTAGCTGGAGTTCAGCTATCAAGATGTTATCCCAGCAGCCTCTGACAAACTGTCTGAGAAGATGCCGATCAAGGTCACTTGCAGTTACACCTCCCCTCCTGAAGGTGGTGTTCAGCATCACCTGCAGCCGTTGAAGATAAGCTGAGGGTTTCTCACCATTATCTTGCATTGTGTTAAGATACTTTGCGAAAAGGTCATCTCCATCTTCGACAGTGCCGAAAGCAGAGTCCAAGATCTCCAAGTACACTTTAAGGGGAGATTCAGGTGTCAAGTGTTTCACAATGTCAACAGCAGGTGATAAGAGACTTTCAAGCAGCTTCCGTGACTTGTATAGTTCAGATTGTGTTGTGCTTTTAAGGAGAAATTCCACATTGGAACGCCATGTCTCATAATCCACTTCATTGTTGGGACGGGGGAAACGCCCAGAGAAGGGTCTGAGTCTCAATGAAGAGTGCGCTTGCAAGGCAGAGTCTTCATTTCTCACTATTTGCTCAACTATAACCTTTTGTATGTCGGGTGGATTGACATCAGAAAGTTTCAGAGCAGGCTGTGTCTTTTCTTTAGATGGTGTCGGTGGTGGAGACCGATGAAGTTGAACATGCTGCTCAGGGGCTGCACTAGGCAGGGGGCTTAGCTGTTCGGCAGCCTCAGGGCCATGTTGCTCTGGCATATCAGGTGAGTTCTGTTCCATATCTTCATGTTGGGTCTCTGGGTGATCCGGATCGACAGTGTCACTGATGACAGAGAGCTCTTCTCTGAGGACTGCTGCAAAGTCTTTACCAGTCTGTTTTGCAATGTCCTTTAACTCTGACAGGTAAGTCTGTGTAGCTGTTTTGCTAGCTACGGGTGTGTAGACACTGGCTAAGGCTCTAATGTAGTAGGTAATGTCTGTCTGGGTTTTACTGTCAAGTCTGTATGGCAATAAAGGTGAGAGTGATTGCATAGCTGCACCATACACATACTCTACAATGACCTGTTTGCCCTTTCGCTGTCTCAGCGAAATCTACAGGGATTATCCTTTGAATAGAACCATATCGTTTCAGGACGTCATATAGTTCTTCATCAGTTTCTGTACCGGCTATACCACTAACTATGACTGAGTTAGGGATTTTCACACTGCTCATTTGAATTACATCCATGTTGAATCACTGATAACAATGTTATACGGTCTCTGGTTACTAGTCTATGCTTTAAACCACTCCTGGCTTGCTCGCCAAATTTGTAGCACCGGTATCACACCACTTATTGCGCCACTGGACCAGTTCTAGGCTCTAAGGAGTGGGGAGCAAAATGATTACACCAGAGACCGTAGCTTTAAATGTAGAGGCCGGCAATTTACTGACAATATGCAAACATGTAAAACACAGTACAAAAACAAAACAAAAAATTACCCTGCAGGTTCAAATATTGAGGTAAGTAGAAAAAGTATTTCACTCTCTTCTATTTTCTTTAACCAAGCTAGGTTAAGAACTATTTTTGATCAGTCTATTTTTGTTAAATTTGACCGGTCTTCCAATAAGTTTCAAACAGGTAAGTTAAACCTATTTTAGATCTCCTATTTTATTTATTTTTTTATCATGAGTTAACTCTATTTCTTCCAGTTTCAGTCTCTTCAGTCTCAAAATCAAATGAAAATGGACCTCAATTAATTCAGATCACATTCAAAATCATGAACATAGAATTCAAAATAAAAGCATGACACTTTCAATCAGTTCAAACTCAAATGTGGTTCAATTATGTTCAGTTCAAGGAAAAGTCTCAGTCCGAGTTCAGTTCAATAAAGAAAATATAAGTTCCCAGTTCAGTTAAATCCCGACACTCCTACCACTCCGGCAGCAAGCAAGATTTCCTCACTGAACGGTGAGAGATGAGATGAAAGTCCGGGTCTTGCTCGCCATCTTGTCCGTGGAAACGTGGATGTGCACGCCTGCACGCTACAGATCACTCGTTTTTCCAACCGTCCAAAAAACCTGACCTGTGTAACAGGTCATAAACAAAATAAACTCTTCAAGTTACACAATAATTGTTTTTCATTTCTCTGGAGTTATAACACTATTGCTGCGCTACTTTCTGAAAATGAACACAGCTACGTTGTTAGCATTAGTTCTCCGCTAACAGTAAAAAACAATGTAACAAAGTAAACACAACTCACCAAAACCGGTGTAGTTTAGTACTTATCTTATCCCCGTCAATTCACGATCAGGTAGGTATCATTCACAGGTTCTAAAATCAACTTTTATAAACCTTTTTCAATTGTTGTTTCTATTAATTTATTGCCTTTCGCTCGCTCCGACCTCTCCTCTGCTCTCTCCTACAGGTCTCTGCTCCTGTAGCGTCACTGAGGTGCTGCGACTAGGCCCTTAAAGGGGCAGCGACATGAATTTACATAGGCACACTTTTAACATCAAGTTAACATTGTATTACATTTTTAATTAACTCAGATGAACTAGCATTAAATGAATCCTTTTTAAATTAACTCAGATGAATTAGCATTAAATGAATCCTTTTTAAACATATTTATTCAGCTTTTTAATGTTATTTATTCTTATTTATTTATCATATTTTAACGTGGGTTACACACAGGAGAAGAAATAGAAAAGGCCCCAGACATAAGCCCTGAGGAATGCCACATGCCAACAGGCCCGACACAAACAGTGAACCTGACGGAGACTGTCATCTATTATCTGTCAAACAAAGGCTGAGCCTGTCGGTGCTAGTGCCCGAGCCTGTCCATCATAAAGACACGTATAACGGGATAATAAAAGATTCAAAAATGTATTTGCAAATGTTTTTTATGATCTTAGATACTTGGAAATCTGTGTATCTGTATTTCTTGGTGGAGGATAAGTTTAAGGTCACACCTCTTTGTCTGAGGTTGAACGATTACAACATTAAAACAGTTCAGGACTCGCAGAGGTGAGGATCAATTTATAAACGTGAAAGCAACATCCACAGAGGATTGAGCAGGCATTGTCTCCAGATGGCTGGAGGACAATCTAACATGTGACACACTGTTGTTAAGCTCCTGTTGGGAGGCTGGGACAGGGTGATGGAGACAAAAACACAAGAATGTATTCATGTCAGAGTGTTATTTGCTCACTTTTACAGGTTTTTCCACACCAGAAATGCAAACCTAACTTTGTGCAGAATAAGGTTATTACTTCCAGACAGTTCAACTAAACTAAGTTTAAAATAGCAACGCAGGACTTTGCATCCAACGGGACTGAAGGACTGAGAGGAGGCAGATGCTAAGATAACACATGACTTTCAAAATAATTTGCTCTTCTCTGAGCTGACAATGAGTGGTGGAAAAAATGTGCAAACTAAATGTTTAAAGGTACAAGTTGACTGTCAGGTGACATTGTCAAATTAATATAAAGGGCGAAGAAGAAGAAGTACATGCATATTTAAATGTAAAAAGCTAAACAAATGCATTATTTTTTTCCATTAAACAGCAATTAATGTAGGAAAATCTTGCTACAATCTCTGCAACTTTCTTCCCGAAATCCTATATCATTGTTTATGTTATGAAATTGTCTTTTAGCTATGCAACATGCATGCAAAAATCAGGAAATATCATGAACAGAAAGTGAAGATTGAAATGTCAAAGAAGGCTCCTCAGAGTTTCAGCAGTTTAGCCAAATGTTGTGTGTTGTTGTCCTGCTGTTAGTGGGACTGATGACTGTGAATTTACATTATTATGGAACTAGTAGTAGACTGACCGACTTTTAAGAATACTGCAAGTTCCATCATGCATGTCAGACTGTAACCCTTGGCACCAAGAGATAAAAATATCACACATTTCACCTTTAACTGAACAATGTTTCAGCACTATGAGGTTGTGTAACACATCATGAAAAGATAAGCTATTCAAAGAGTAGAAATACTGAAAATACTTAAGAAACATTCACTAAATTACACTTCATGAGATAATTACTAGAGGTGTGAATCAGCGTATTGGCCCCACGATACGGTATTATCCCGATACTTGAGTCACAATACAATATTATAGTGATTTTAAGCATTTTGTGATATGGTGAGTTTTGATACAATATATTGGAATTTAACTGTTCAACTGCATTTTGTGTTCACAAAATTAAATTCAATCAGGAATTGTTTTGTTCAGAGGAAATTCTCAGTCAGTTCATCTCACTTCAGTCTTTTTATTTCACCACAATGAGAGTCAAACCCACAGACTGACCAACAAAGTATTCAGTCAAACTGAACTGAACTGATATCAAACATGTATGGACGACAACAACTGCAGCATTTCATCAAACTTTCACAAACAACAAGCTTCACTGCTAAACGTGTTTCTGAATGAAACAGAAAAAAAGACAAACTTTGCAGCATTATTTCCACAACTTCCGACACGATATCCTGACACACATGGAGCCTATAGATTCCTTTCATCTTCTAGTTTCATGTGATACCAGGATCTCCAAGAGATTCAGAAAAGTGAGCCTGCCGGCTGTCAGAATGCTAAATATCGATACTTGGCCATGAATCGATATAATATTGGTGCGCTGTATCGATTTCTTCCCCGACCTCTAACAAATATGTTTTATTTTTTAAACTATACTCAAGGAACATTCACTAAATAACATTTAGTGAGGTAGATATCGCATCAGTTCCTGGAAATAGTGCTGAATCTGCTTCAGTCATAGAAGAACCCGAAATGAACTCGATTTCTAACATCTAACAACACCACAAAGCTCCACACAGGGTTATAGGAGGTTAACGTCTGTGTTTACAGTGTTTGGGCGCTGATATCTGAACAAAAGGAAAATGATGAGCTTCTCTGTGTCAGAGTCTGTTCAATTAGCTGCGCAGACAAATTTAGAAAAATGTTTAAACACTAAACACAGCATCTACAGATCCAACCCAATTATTGTGTGAATCGACTCAGCCGTGCTCTTCTTATATAAGTCTCATTTTCAGGCTGCTGGTAATCCGCAGGAGAGAGCGCCGGCCTGCCAGCAACTTCTCTCTCTTTCTTAGTCAGCAAAGACTTTAGTTCTGTCTGTGTGTAAAAGGAACTTTACCTAGGTTTGATCTTCCCCCGCGTCCCACATGCCAGAGTCGTTAAGTAGAAATACTAGTTAACATTCATGTGCTCGGTTCGAGCACTCTGGCTGCTTCTGGGCTGAGTGGCAGTCTCTCAGGGTGCGTAAACGGGAAAAAAAGGGAAGACGATGAGAGAGTCAGTGAGGGGAGGAATGAGAGAGGCATTAAAGAAGTAAAGGAAGGAGTGAATTAAAGAGATGAGAGGAAGCTAAAGCCGACATGTATGAAAAGAGAGAGAGAGAGAGAGAGACAACAGCATGGGGGCAAATACCCCCCAAAAAAAGTTGAAAGAGAAAAGATGAGGCTGAAAGTGAGAAGAATCTGAAAACTTTGAAGAAGACAAAGAAACATCAAACGGGAAAAATATGAGCGAGGAGCGACTGAAAGAGACAACCGAAGATTGAGAGTTTTCTGTGGAGAGAAAGGAACGGGATCGTAAATTTCCTAAAGTCAAGTTGAACAAAGAAAGAAGTCGAAACAAAACAACAGGAAGGGAGGGGAGAGAGGTGGGAGGAGGAGCGAGGAGAAGATGTGAGAGGAGTGGGAGAACAGAAGATGGAGATGTTAGACGAGGTAATGAAAGAGAGAAGAAAACAATGTGGGGAAGGACAAGGCAGAGTACGGCAGAGAGATAAAGAGGAGACGGCGAGATGAGGACGGAGCGGAGCTGGAAATGAAATGAAAGCAGAGAGAGGTGCTGCAACGAGACAAGGACATGTAAAATGAAGAGGACACACAAGTCAGAGGGTCCTCTTCCTCTTTGCTCAGATAGAATGAGACTATGAGGAGGTAAGAGAGGAAACACTGGAGGCCAGACCAGCAGGAGACAAGGGGAAAGGAAATTAAATGAGGAGATGAAGAATAGCGGAGTGGTAGAGAAACTATATTGTGGCCGAGAAGAAAAGAGAAGAGTACTGAAGGAGAGGCGCGAATTGGAGCACAGTGAAGATGAAAAAAAGGGGGGGAAAAAGCAGAGGTGTGAGCAGACAGTGGGGCCTGCACACTCTGCAGAAAGTCTCGTCTGTCTCCTGATCAGCAGATCCACCAGGGATTAGCCTTAGCCCAAAAAACCCTCCCATGACCAAAGAGCTTCACTCAGGCTTTGTTAAAGACTTAAGCTCCAACTGAGACATGAAGAGAAGAGAGAGAGAGGAGGAGAGGAGGCACAGAGACAACACGTCCTCTGACCTCAACCACAGAATACAGTCTGCTCCCACAGTGACCCAGATATACCCACCCACCAGGACCTCTCCACTTGAAACTGATCAAACCAGCTCATGTTTAGGGTTCGGTTAAAAGGAGGAATTTTTTAATTAAAATGAAATGAAAAATCTGTTTGTGTGGAGAAAAAGGACAGACTGAAAAGATGCTAAACAGAGACAGAAATGAATGCATAGGAAGTTGACAAAGTTGAACCAAAATCTCGTGGACTTCCGAGGTTTAACATTACATCAAAAATCAAAATCAAAATTAATTTATTTATCTCTGAGGGTAAATCCAGTGAGTCTGTTAGCTCTGTTAGAATGAGACAGCCTAATGGCTGTAGGAGAGAAGGATCTTTTGAATCATTCCGTCCTGCAACAGAGAGAGAGGAGCCGTCAACTGCTGTTTTTTTGGTCCATAAAGGTTTTGTGTAGCAGATGATCTGGGTATTTCAAGATGGCCTCCAACATCTTGACAGTGCATCTCTCCACCACCTCCTCCAGTGTGTCCAACCTGGCTCCAACCACAGAACCAGCTCTTTAGACCAGTCTGTCCAACCGCCTTCATCTCTGTGTCTGATGCTGCCTCCCCAGCAGACTGCAGCATAAAACAACACACTACCACCACAGAATGATAAAACATCTGCAGCATCTTACTACACATGTCCAGAGATCTGAGCTTCAAAAAGAAAAAGAGGCGACTCTGCCCCTTTTTGTAGAGAGCGTCAGTGTTTAGGGACCATTAGTGACTATTGTTCTCTGCAGGCCTGGGATCAATTCTATGCTTCATTATATTTGCTGCCTCAAAAATAAACAAACTTCTGCCCCACGAAACCTAAAACTGACAGCTCAGTGTTACGGCTGGAGTTGTGTTGTGTTTGTGTGTTTTCTCTTTGACTCCTTTCCTGCACCTCCTGCTCCTCCACACCTGTGATCGACTACTGATTGAGTGGATGCAGAAGGTTAAAAGAGTGACGACCGGAGCAGACAGAGCTGGTGAGCCACTTGATGGTTGTGATCACTCTGTTCAGGTGTTTGTGGAGGATTGTGATTAAGAGGTGGTTCCCTCCCCCATACCTTACAGACCTCCTCCAATGTCCCTCCCCCACCTGCAACCTCAGATCTTCTGATGTCAATCTTCTGACCCCCATCACCAGGACCAAGCACCGCACTGTGGGGTACAGAGCCTTCTCCACTGCTGCCCCAACCCTCTGGACCTCCCTCCCTACTTACATCCACAACTCAGACTCACTCCACACCTTCAAAAATCAACTCAAAATCTTTTCAAGATGGCTTCGAAGACCTGACTCCCACCGCCAAACTCTCATCTCTGTTCTGTTTTCTGCCTTTTGTATTTGATTCAGTGTGTTACGTTAAGCGACTTTGGGTACCTTTAAAAGCACTATACAAATCAAATTTATTATGATTATTATTTATTTTATTTGGTTTTGTCACTTTCCGTTTGGGGGGATTAGTTTTGAGTACATTACATTACATTACATTTACTCATTTTACCTGCTTTATTTCTTTTTAACCCTGGGTTTTATTAATATCAATGGTTACTCCCCTAGCCCTAGAAACTGGGCAGTCAGTCACTTCCCTGTCTGCAGCTGGTTAACTTAGTGTGGCACAAAGACTGGAAACAGGGAAATACTTACTCTACTATTTAATGGATTAAACAGATGAGAAATAAAATATTAATCTGCGCATGATCTCATGGTAAGTCAACAAATGACACGCTCCACTTAAGGACAGTTTGCATGTCCTGTTGATGCATTTAAAGCTTTTCACTTCATTTAACTCTCTTTGGCTTTTGAAATGTTGCAAAATGCACGGACACTGACTTGCTAAGTTATGGGGGGAAAACATGGTGTTGGAAATGACGTCTTTACACTATGTATTATTATTATAACTTTGATTTAACCAGGAAGATCCCTTTGAGATTACCCTTGCCAAGATAAGCAGCAGCAAATACAAAACACAGTTATGTGTGATGAAATAAAGATGTGTAATTCTACGTTAGTTTGCAAGAAGACTTTGAAGTCTGAAATGATCAAAGGTTACAATGAAATTTGATTGAATTTGATTTTTCAGTTTAAGCTATCATGTGTTTTGTAACAATGTGAAATATTCAGTTAATGTGAGATGGTGCAAGATAGGCAAAAATAAGCCTTGGGGCTTCAGCCTATTCATTTTTCAGTTGCTGTCTGATGGATTCTTTTGTAAGGTAAAAACATGATTTTATTAAAAAAAAATGTTTTAACCGAAATAAAGCATTCATTCAGTTACAAACACAAACCATGGATAAACAAAAAAGGAGAAAAAGATTAAATTTACAAGCACACTGTAAGACTTTGCTGTAAATTTACAGGCAAATTCTAACAGTAACTTGCTGTATTATGATTGTACAGTATATTGCTGTGAAAACAATGCATTGTGGGAGTTATCATGATTGCTCAGGCATTCCAATGGTCAAAATGATATTTTTACAGGAATTTACTGTTTTCAGCTATAGGGAAAATAAAGCTGTTGTTTTCGAAAAGAAGAAAAGTTTTTTTAAATGTATTTTTTGTCTGGGCTGAAATAATCACAATATGTTGTTTTTCCAGTAATCCTAATATAGAGTTTAAACGTCACACTATTTTTTTTTCGTTACGAATTTCTCAGTAAACGGACCTGTATTTATATAAAACAAGTGCTGCCAATGATTTACTGTAATTTTACAGTAAAAAGTTTTACAGTGCAGATTATGAAAAACACGAACATGATGTGATGTCTCTTGTCGTAACCACACAACAAACCCAAAAGTTATACTAAAATAACTATAATCAATCAAACACTGGCTGAAAGTCCTGAACCTGTCAGACCTTCAGAGGCTCTAACGTTCTCAACGTTCGGGTGTTTAATATTTCATACCTTGCAGCGTGAGATTATACAAAAAAAGAAAAAAATTGCACCATGATAAGACATGAAATAATCTGGCGTGTTATTCTTACATATTCTGATAGCGGGCTGATCAGTGAGCTGCAGAGGTGTTGTTGGGTGGATTTAATAAGAAAAGAAATGAAGGAAAGTGAGATCTCAGTAGAGATGAAGTGGAAGACACGGACGAGGAGAATATGAGACAGAAAACAAGACTGAAATCCTCTGTTCTGATGCAATGTGTTTGATTTATGTCGTCTGTTTACTGTGTTTGTGTCTAATATCTCATTAATGCTTCTCTTCACACCTTCCCTCTCTGCAGTATGTTGGACCAGCAGGTTTCTCTCTTTCTTTCTCCCCTTTCTCCTTCATCTGTCTGCTTTTGTAGACCTCAGTAATGTTTCTTCTTCTGTCCTTCAGCTCTGTTATTCTTCATGATGTCCTCTCTCTGTCCATTCTGTCTTTTGAAAATGGAAAGCCTTTATGCTGCATGTTCTCTCCTCCACCTCCTCCTCCTCCTCCACTATAGGCAGTAATGATCCAGGCTGTTTCAATATATCCCTTTTCTTTCTCTCTTTCTGTCATCCCTCCATCTTCAGCATTGTTCTCTCTCTCCCTCACTGGACTTCAATTATTCAGCAGGGGATCAGGTGGCCTACTTACCCCTGACTGACACACACACACACACACACACACACACACACACACACAGATGGGTTCAAAAGCAGGTAAGCCTGAACAGAATATGAATTATTATATATGTATACAGTGCATATAGAAATCAGTGCGTGCACAAAAACAACAACACAGAGCATTTATATTCAAACACAAGTTCAAAAAGAAAATCACACACATCAAGTTCAGACAGAAGCAAACAAAATATATTCATAGATGAAAGCGAATGCAAATAAAGTGCATTGTACACATATATATGCATGCACACAGGAACACGGGCAGGACTCAGACGGCGTGCAGTCTGAAGCAGCTTGCACATTTGCTAGCCATAAATATCAACATGGAACGAATGAGAAACATATCCTCTCCTGCTGTGCGTTGACCCGTTAAACCGTAAAGTTCAACCTGACTGAACTTTGACACAAAATATCACGGGGCTCTGCAAAGGCCCGCCACCTGACCGTGTCGGAGGGGGGGAGGGGTCTGAGCTGTCAGTCAGGAACATTATACTACTCTCTAAAGAAATGTTTTAAAAAGTATCAATTCAACAGAGATTAGGAGATGCTGCTGGTCTGCAGAGACGACACAGTTTGTGTGTTGAAAAAAAGCTTTAACAGTTACAACTCAGGCATTTATACAAGAGACACGCCATGATATAACAATACCAATAATAATAATACATTCAATGTATAAAGCGCTTTTCTAGATACTCAAATACGCTTAACAGCAACAACAACAAAGCAACAAAGAGCCATATACAAATGAATTAGTGTGTAAGAAGGGAGAAGAACAACAGTTTGTCAAAGGTTGTAAGCAGAAATGAAGAGGTTAAATCTGTTATAATTTTATTATCTTTGACTGTTACCAACAAGACCACTCCTCTTCACAGCTGCTCTTAATTGTGTCGTTATCTGACATGATCTTAACAAACTGAGCAGCACAAAGAATATTTCTCCACAAATAACGTGAAAATAACAAGTAAATCCACTACTTAAGACTACTTTACAAAGTGTATTATTGTAAACGTATAATTGGTGTTTGTAATATTGCTTAAATTGGTGAAAGATGTCCACTTGCTGCATGCAAGCTCTGATGATTAAAGTGTTGAACCCTCCACACTGTTTTCTGCCCTACTAACTTTTTTTGCTCCGGCTAACTCAACCTGACTGCATTTTTACACCACGTCACCAAATCCTTTAACCGAGGAAGCATGGTCTCTACTTCAACAGGTTTTTTCACAGCAGACATGTTGGTTTGTAAACCAGATCTCCAACCTAAACGACAGAACAAACCGTTTGTCAGCACCACCCATATACTCCTATGAGCGTCTGGCGGCTCATGGTACTCGGCGGAGCATCACATGTCATTCTACAGACACGTACGGTTCACTGCTGTAAAAAAGCTGCATTTTATGTGGATTTAGGCTACAAAACCACTGAGCTAGGTTCAGGGTAGGAACCTTCCTGGTTAGGCTCTAAAAGACAGTTTAAACAGGAAATAAAGGATGGAAATGCTGGAAGTGAATAATAATAATATTAAGCACCTTTTAAAAACAGCAGCTTACAAAGTGCTTCGACAGAGAGCAGTTTATTACAGAGAGAATGATGCCTTAAGGCTAAAAACAATTCTTACGTTAAAAGAAAAACAATAAGAGACAGAGCAGGAACAATCACAAGACGTTCTCAGATACACAGAAAATTAAAGGTAAAAAGAGTAAAAAAGTAAAAAGTGAAGAAGTAGAAAGTAGTGGTGAGAAAGAAAGCATTATATGAAAGCAAGTATGTAAAAATGGGTTTTAAGATGTGATTTTAAAAGAAGTTACTGACTCTGCAGCTCGTTCCAGAGTCGGGGTGGTTTTCAGTTTTGTCTTTGGAACGGTCAGAAGGAGCCGAGGAGCTGAGGACAGCTCGTATGGGGTTAATATTTATTTATTTATTTATTTATTTATATAGCACCTTTCAAAACCAAGGTTACAAGGGTTACAAGTACAAAATACATTATCATGGAGGCAATACAACAATTAAAACAAAAATAACAACATCATCAAAAAACAGTGAATAAGTATTTAGATAAAATAATAGAATACAAAATTAAAATATGTGTAAAAACATTAGAAATCATTGCACAAATGCCTAAAACGAACAGGGAGCCAGAGCAAAGAAGCTAAAATTGGGGTGATGTGATGTCGTCTGTTAAAACCGGTAAGAAGTCGAGCTGCTGCGTTCTGAACCAGTTGGAGGAGAGAAAGGGATTTCTGGAAGATGCCGGAGAGAAGGGAGATACAGTAATCTAAACAGGAGAATATGAAGGAGTTACAAGGACAACGTGAGACACAGAAGTAACGTAAAAAATGTGAGAGAGGTAAGAAGTGATTTACTTTTGTTTCCACATGAACATGAACCCCGTTCTCCTGGTGAAAGACTCTGTTTGTTCAACCTATCCACCTCCTCCCCTCCCTCAGGAAGAAGAGACATGTGTAAAGTGTTTAACATTTAAAACAACTGCATTCCATATTTCTGTGAGTGATGTGAACGTGGTGTGTTCAGGGTCCCTCATACTGAAATAGGTCAATCATCAGACCTGTCCCTGAAGACAGAAACAGAAGACAGAATCTAACTCCAGTAAAATAATCTCATGATATATTTTCTGAATCTCAAGGACGAAGCCAGAACTACAGAGGCAAAATCAGTTTGATAGTGTAATGTAAGTGCCGTAGAAAATTCGAGAGGACACATCCTTTAATAAAAAAGCCAGACTCTTCGGCTGCACTGCAGACTCGGGCAGCAGTAAACGTGTGAAGGCTCATACTTTCCCTCCAGCCGAGCAGAATGGCATCTCATCTGAGAGACAAGGTGTTTGTGACAGGTGATAATGGAAGAGAATGTATGGAGGATAACTTTCTGCCTCTCTCTCCTATCACTGTGTCTCTCTCTCTAACCTGCAGGTTATCTGTCTGTCTCTTCACAGTCAAACACATATTATTATATAAAAAAAACAACAAAGCAAATGCACTCAGAGTGGAGACACTGGCTGTTTCTGAAGCATTTGTACATGTCGCAGTGGAGACAGAGATTATTATGAACATTTCTATGAGGTCACTTTCAGTTTCAAGTGCAAATAAAGTTTCTGTGCATTGCCGCTTAATGCACTTCTATTGCAAAGGTCCAAAAAAAGGTGTCTTTTTATCATCCAGATGAATGTAGGAGTCTTTTATCCCCTGATATTATGTGATTGTGTCCTTATTATCCGCTGCTTGTTGGCTGAGTTCACCTGTTATATTTTTTAGAACATTATGTGCTCTCCTCTTGTTATTTTCAGGTTTCTAACAATAAGAATACTCTCACTAATGGATGAGTTTGCTCCATTGTTACACCGAGGACCTGAGCATCTCACTCCGACTGTATTTCTGCAGTAATCCTCCATCACCTCTGCTCTGCTGCTTCAGTCAAAGGTCTGCCCGTACAACAATGGATCTGCAGTGTTTTATGGGAATGCTTAGGGCTGAGGCCTGCTGTAAATTTGCACGGTGTGGAGCTGCGGCTGGCAGGAACCCTGTCTCTGACACCCAGTTTAATGGTCCACCGGGCGCATCAACCCCGCTGATCGATCTTAGTCCTTCATTCTCTGCTCCTTCTCCATCCTTCTTTAACCTCTGTCATTCATAAGTCATACCGGGCTTTATGTCTTAAAGGCACCACGGTGAAATCACCAGCTGACCTCTCCTGCAGGTGCTGTTCTTTCTGTGTCTCTGAGACTCTCTGTCCTCTCTCTCCATCCCCGTATCTCTTCACATTCAGTCATGAGCTCACTTTTATCCACTAATCACTAAAACCACCCAGTGAAGTCTCGGGTTAGACTGAGAAGTTGCATATTCTTGGCTCTGCTCTGCAGCCTGTTTCCAGTCCTCCATCTGTCTCTCTTTCCATCTCGGGTCTTTTCCTCTTCACAGATTCTTTCCTACCCCTCTCTATCACCCAGTGTCTCTCCGTCTTTGTCCCTCTCCCCCTCCATTCCAGTCAAACATTCCAGCCAGAGCAGAGGCGACAGAGGCCTTGTGTTGGAAAGGCCACTTCAACAAGAGAGAGCATTGTTGGAGTTTCCAGTCGCTCTTCAGCTCTGCAGAAATACAGACGGCAATAAAAGCCAAGTGGGCAAAACAGGATTGTGATTGATGCGTGATGGAGTTTCTGTGCAGAGGCTGGCAGGAAAAGATGAAGGCGTTTTGTTCCACTGTTTTCTCTCATATTACCATATGGTTAGCCACATTCACAGTCATTGTTACTACCCAGAAAATAGTCAGAAAAGCTGCTTCTGCTGTGGACTGAAGGAAATGTTTACTAATTAAATGTGGTTATGTTGGTAAAGAGAGGAAGTTTGTACAAATTACACATAATCATTCCACATATTTCACCAACATTTAAATCCCATGAAACAAACATTGACTCAGATCGTTTATGTGGGATAAAGCTGCTTAAAAGAGTCAATAATCTAATAATCCATCAAATCTATCTAAACACAGTTTTGGTTCTTGTATTCAACATTTGGAAATTAATATTAAACATTTCACTGAACCTTTACCTTCAAAATCATGTTGTACAGGTTTAACCTTAGTTAGTGATGTCACCAACCTGTGACATCACTGCTGGGTGTGGTCAAAGGTGCAACACTCATCATTTATTGGGTATTAGTGATAAAAGGGCTAATCTATCCAATTTAACGCTTTATTTAAATTCGATATACATCATATGTTATTCTGACTTTTTCCCTGCATTTAAAGATTTATAGTTGAATTGTAATTAACATTAATTTTTACATACCTATATACATTAATTAAAACTAGAAAATTTCCTCTGGGGAAATTTTGAAAGGGCCACGGGGGCTACTGTCGGTGTGTGTACACTATGATGAGATTCTTCAGAGATTTCAAACTATGCCCTTTAACCTCAAAATGTGTTTGTTTGTGTGTGTGTGTGTGTGTGTGTGTGTGTGTGTGTAATTAAAATCACATAAAGTTACTGCGTGTGTTTGAAGCATGTGTATGCATTTGTGAGGAGTGTGCGTGCTTACGTGCTTATGTGTGTGTGTGTGTGTGTAACTGTCTGTAACTGTAATCACATCAAAGATCAAAGGCAATCAGATCAAAGCAATCAACAGAATTAACTGACACCTGTTCATAGTGACTGCATAGTGACAGCAGAGGTGGACTGACTGAAATTTCTTGCCTCGAACAGAAAGCATTTTTGGCAAAACCATAATACCTATTATTGATCCGAAAAGTTGGTTCCTGATTGGAACCAAAATAAAATAGCAGAAAGAGAGATTGGAGTCTTCATGTAATAGTTTTATATATCTACTTAACATTAATAATTGGTCTGTGCCTGTTTTTTGGAAAACCGCTTCAGAAACAGAGTTAGTTTGGTGGAAAAGGTGAAACCTGCAACAACACTGGGTCAGATATGTGTGTGTGTGTGTGTGTGTGTATGTGTGTGTGCGTGCATGCGTGTGTGTGTGTGTGTGTGTGTGTGTGTACTGTTTGTTTTGGGATTAATGATTATCCATATAAATGACAGACGTTTGTTGGGAGGCGTCGTAGTTTCAGTATGCGGCCTCATGCCTCTCTGAGTGTTTGTGTGTGTCTGGAGCCGGGGGAGGCCTTAATGACCTCATTTCCTGCTGAAATATATGCAGGTGCAGTGCCACCACATAAACCTGCAAATAAACCTTATAAACTACAGCACGAGGCCACACACACACACACACACACACACACACACACAAAGCAGCATCAACAATAATTGAAATACTCACAATATAAACCTGCATCACCTGCATCATATACTGCATATGGAAACGTATTTGCAGGTTTTGCATGAAAACAGTTGCAGGTTGCATAAGAGGACACACACACACACACACACACACACACACACACACACACACACACACACACACACACACACACTAGTGGGTGATGCAGGCGACAGGTTGATAGAAGCCTTCTCAGTCTCGGCCACTCTTAAACTTTAACAAGACCTTAATAGAAGAGCTTTCTGTTTGCTGAATCCATCCGTCTCACTTTTCTCCTGTTTTGCTTTATTCCAGTAAGTTATTGTTCCCTGACGATGATTCATAATGTTTATGAAGCGCTCTGTATTACTCTTACTCTGTCAGGCTGTTGTTCATTTATTCAGTTTGTATGAACCAGTTTTTAAACTGAATTATAAAATGATTGATGGCCGTGCAGTGACACATGCTCAGTAATCTACGACCCCGGCTCACACTAATTACATTTATATACCACTAATTTGTGTTAGCAAATATGTTTTTTAAAGGAAAACAGAACTCTGGCCTGGATATATTTTATGGCTCAGTTTTAGTTTTATTAAGTGAAGGAAGTGAAAAACTTTTTTATCTCTCAGAAGCCACAAATGCAACACTAACGTCACTGAATCCAGAGTCGGTCGGCTTTTAGATAATATTCTTTCAAAATTTTACATTAACTGATCATTTTATGATTCTGATTATTTAAGTGGTGTGAAACTAGAGTCCAACTTTTTTCAAACCATATATAGTTTTAACTGTACGTTAGCCTTGGGTTTACTAGAGTTGGCAAAAGGATGCTAATGCCAGTTAATTAGCCGTTTGTATCCTTTTCACAGATCTGTCACTTCCATCTCTTTTTTTTATTTTTTTATTTTTTTTATTCTAATTCAAATTTCTGAGCAATCACACAACAGTTGTTGGACACCACACAAGAAAAAAGTTCTGTCCAGGTGATGTGTCAAGAACATAGAAATGTGTTCTCTCTCTCAGGGCTGCTGGAACAAAATGACATTCTGTTCTTGCAGAAAGAACACACTTCCATATTCTTGCGGAGTATGTATTAGCCTTAAGCCAAATAAATATCAACATTATCAACCATCGTTATCAACACACCGTACTTCTGTCCTTCACAATAAAACACAGCACAGTGAAAATACAGACACACCCGAGTGTTCTTACTCCTTTCTCTCATCAGTTACTTTCATATTGTAATCAGACATGTAAATCTCCATGTACATCAATTAAATTTCACATGTTGATTAATAAATATGTATAAATGATTTCTACCTATGCAAAAACACCAGAAAGTGCAAATTTAATTTACATGTACAATATTCTTTGTGTTTAATGGCTGAACTATTGACTTGTTTAATTGTGTATACCTTTCTTATATTTCCAGTTTACTATATATCTTGTTTACAATGTATTGTTATTTTTATTGAGGCTCCTCTCTATTTTGCTGCTGTAATACTGGACTGGACATTTCCCCTTTGTGCGACTAATAAAGGAAGATCTTATCTTATCTAAACTTATTGCGGATGTGACCAGAGAGGGAAAATAGTACCGAACGGAGGCTGACCGGTGAAATAGTTCCTATAAATCAACTTTTTTTAAGTCAATTAAATTCATTCATATCATTGATCCTGGACTCATTCAACAACATAGAATGACCCACAGAGCTTATAACACTACGTCGCTTTGGCAAAATTTGGTGGAAGACCCACAGATTCCAGTTCATCACTTTCATAGGTGGCCGACAGATCAACTTTATGTGACATTTTTGCTACAGGTCACTGTAGACTTTCTGTTTTAAACAAAGACCTGTCATTGTTTAAATAAAACCACAGCAGAGTTTAATAATGCTTTAGTTAATAAAGCAGTGGGGAAACGAATTAAATACACTGTAGGCTGATTATTAACATTATTATTTGTACATGATGTCTCTTCGTTCTCTGCCCTTTTCCTTTTAGAACTCCTTTCTTTTCTTGTGCCATGCACGTATCATTATATGTAATTTGCCTTATGGCAGCTCTATTTTGTAGAAGGCCAGCGAAAGGTAAGACTGCTGTTAAAACCACTTACATTCACTAGACGGGTTCTCCAGAACATGTTACAGCCACAGGAGGCAGCTTAAAGGGACAGGCCGTCCAAATCTGTATGTGTGTGTGTGTATAATATGTGAATATGTGGGAAAAAAGTTGTTTTCCTGTTTAAATTCAGTGTTTCTTCAAGCAAACTAACAAAAACAACCTTTTTTTTACTAACTTCTTGCTGATGAGCGAAAATTCGAGTAAAGAGTGTGAAGTTTAGTGAAGACATCATTTCCCAAACAGCTATCTCTGTGTGCCACTTGGGGCTGCTAAAGTGTTAAGCTGCAAGGTGTAATTTGGAGAAAAATAAGATTATAACACTTTAGACTGAACCACTTCCTATGGATGTGTGTGCAGAGTGGAGGCTGGCTCAGCATGTTGCAGGAGCAGTGTGGGTTGCATCATGTTGTTCCCTGAGTTGCATCATTTATTCATTTAGTTTTGGTAAACAAGACGTGGAGCTGTGCATTTTTAAGCAGTGCTGTGTGTTGCTGCTGCAGACACTTTATATTTATTATTGTGCGTGTCCTGAGAGCCGGACACAACGACGAGATGGTCCGAGTCTGCACGTTAAATATCAAAGAATTAGTCTCTGGTGTAAAACTTTATATTTATTCCATTAAAGACATAAAGTCTCTGCTGCATATCCATCATTCTGAGCGGGTTTAATTGGTTATTGCCCTCACTGCTTCCTGACTGTCCTTGAGACTTACAGCACCTGAACCACACATCATCTCCCTGTGACATTCAGAGTTACGATGGTGATGAGTCAGAGAGTCAATGCAGGACTCTGAGAGACCAACTGAGAACACATGACTCATGTAACAGGCTGTCCTCATCAACAGTTTGTGGGTTTTCTTACGAGAAGTAAAGTATTGTATTTCATCGCAATCCCACAAATTTTCTCCTCATATGTAGCACTCAGTAGAGGCGTGAATCAGCAGAGGCCCCGACACGATTTTATCCGGATACTTGAGTCCCGGTACAATATTATTGCAATTTTAAGCATTTTGCGATATGGTGAGTATTGCGATACAATATTTTGAGATTTAACTGTTTAACTGCATTTTGTGTCCCCAAAACTAAATTCAATCAAGAATTGATTTGTCCAATAAGAGAAGATTCTCAGTATATTCATCTCACTTCAGTCTTTTTATTTCTCCAAATTGAGAGTCAAACCCACAGACTGACCAACAAATTATTCAGTCAAACTGAACTGAACTGATATAAAAACATGTATGGACGACAACAACTGCAGCATTTTATCAAACTTTCATAAACACAAAGCTTCACTGCTAAAAATGTTTCTGAACGAAACATAAAAAGCCGAACTTTGCAGCGTTATTTAGAAAACTTCTATGTTTTTTATGTTTTACTCAGCGTCCCAACTTCTTTGGAGTCAGGGTTGTATTTAAGCTTGTGAAATGTCAGTCGAGGAAGGTGCAGGTGTTAGGATTAAAGAGACAGAATATGACAACCAAGTCAGGACAATATTTTATTATGTTGATGAAAACAGGAATGAATGTACTACATTCAGCAATAATGTTCATGTGAGTTAATGTTCTTAAATCAACAACATTACTGAAAGTCTGAATCTGAATTTAGAACGACAGCTTCAAACTGAGACATCCACCCTTAATACAACAACTCCTCTGAGAAAATGACCAACAGCAGAATTCAAAACACAATTTAACACACACCATCATCTTTTCTTCATGATATTAAAACAAGAATTGTTAATATATACATATATTTTTCACACATATATCCATAGTGAACATTTTATATCTGTAATTATTTCTTGGATTTAAATGTTAGGAAACTTTATAATCTGACTGCTGAAACATGCAGTGACTGAATAATGGATTATTTTCTCTTTATTTGGATCCGATCAGCTTCCGCAAAGTGTTTGCTGGTCTTCACAGCTCCAAGCCCAAATAATCACATATTCAGCATCTAAAATATACACACTATCAATAACCAATAAAAGGCCAGGCAGACCGAACATAAAGATCAGAAACTGAAAAATAATCATTTTACATTTGAAAAGGTCAACAACAGTAGAAAAAAACGGAATTATCAAAAGAAAAAACAATAAAATTGAGTTTGTCTTTGGAATCAGGAGAACAAGTGCAGCTGAAGATGTTAATTTTGTGACTTTTTCCTTCAAGACATAAACAACATGACAAATATAATCATCCTGTTTATCTCTAACTGCTCTGTTCCACTGTCACATGGATCTTCTGTGGTAATATCTTTAGTTCAGACCCATTAGTAATATATGGAAACATCCTCTCAGTGAAAGTGTGTGTGTAGGTGTGTATGTGTGTGTTATGTAACCCTGTTAAAAAAAAAAGAAAAATAGAGAGAAATAAATAAGTTGAAATAAATAAAGCACTCATTTTATTTATTTATTTTATTTATTTATTATTTCATGTAAGAAAGAATTTTTTTTTTTGTAGGAAAGAATGTAAAAAATAATATCTCAAAGTAAAAATATATGTTTTGTTGAGTTTATGTACCGTGGGGGAAAATCCAATCAGTGCCGGAGGTTACAGGTCGACCGGAAGAGGAGAGGGAGCGAGGGAAGAGCAGAGAAAAGAAAAGGGGAGGCTGCATGGCGGGACGAGGCGACGGCCAGAAAAGACATTTAAAAGAAAAAGGGTTAAAGAAGGTGCATAACAGAGACATCGGACAGAGCATCTCGGAGTAAGTGCGCAGTGAACCTAACCTGTTGTCGAGAGTCGACATGAGACGGATTCCGGAGGGAAATGTCGCCGAGTAGCACAGCACAGCTAAAGTTAGCCTAGCTCATGCTAACTAGCCTCAAGCCCATCACCACTGAGAAGCTAACACAGCAATCCCATCGGTGAAGACGACTTTTGCCGCAAATGGAGCTGCAGGAGATGCCGTGCAGGTGTGTGTGAGTCTAGCACAGACAACACTTGGAGCAGGACACCTGGAGCTGGAGTGACTCGTCGTCGGAGGCCCACGTTCGAGCAGACCGCTGTTGAACCGGACGGACCGGGAGGATTCCAGTGCAGTGAGTTCAATATCATCGGTGTTTGTTTATTTCTGCGCCAGGCGCTAAGTAGCCATGTTGGTTTGAGGCTCCCACGTACACAAGCCACGTCTCAGGCCTGCAACGATTTACTGATTAAAGGGTACCCATTTTATTTTTATTCATTAGAAAAGAGTGCCGGCTTTAGGTCAGTAGTGTTTAATAAGTGACTATTTGCATATTGACTACTGTGTCTGGGTTTAGGAGAATATTATAGAGTGTTTTTGTTAGGACATTTTAAACAACTTAAAGGGTTAGTAGAGAATAAGTAGAACAGTTCATAAATAAGGTATTACAGCTTACTGACCTATTATAATTAATTAACCTAAAAAAGAAAGCGATTTCTTGAACGTAAAAGAACTTGGGGAGCGCACCTCATTAAATAGACCTAACGTCTAGAGGGCGCTACAGTTAGTATCAGGATCAGAGAACGACAGCTTTCCTCTGTTCCAGTCCAGATTCACTCTGATCCTCTGGAGCTGCTTCTGCACTCGAAGATCTGTGAGTCGATCTGTAAATGACAGTGCTGAGTGTTTACCGTGAAGGAGCGATATTCCCCAGAATCCAGACCCTATGTCTCCCTTCCTCTGGACAGACTCTGCTAACACACCCAGTGACCAAATTTCACTGTCTCCAACCTGGACGTCCCAGCTATGAGTCCCTGAGTTAAAACCCTCAGAGCCCAGAACAAAGCAGGATCTATCAAACCTCTCTGGATTATCAGGAAGCTGCTGTTCCTCTCCTGGTCTCACTCTGGTCAGATCTTCAGACTGGATGAGTCTTGGACCAGCAGTGTTTGTGTCCAGAATCAGAGGACTGTAGGAGACCATGTCTTTCATCTTGTTCCAGATGCTGAAGGTCAGGTTGCCCAGGTGTTTGGCCTTATCTATCAGAGCTCCTGAGAGCAGCTGTGGATCCTCCAGCAGGAGGTGCTGCTGGACTCTTTCCACTGCAGCCTTGTAGTTGTGGAGGAATGAGACGTGTTCAGCTCTCAGCTCGTCCTCTGTGGCTCTGACTGTGTCTGAAAGAGCTGCTATCTCTCTGCTCAGAGCCTCCATCTTCTCCTCCATCATCTGATTCTTCTGCTCCTCTTCCTCTTCTAGAAACTGGTGAAGCTTCTTAAACTGCTCCTTAATCTGCATCTCTGTGCATTGGGCCTGGACCTGAATGTGTTCTGCTGTTTGATCAAACTTCACTTTACCTTCTTTAAAAACCTTTAACTTCTTCTTTAAATGTTCCAGAGTTTCCTGAAGTTCCTTCCTGTGTTGTTGTGCAGCTTCATCGATGGGTCTGAAACTGTGGTTGGAGTGTTTTTGTGAATCTCTGCAGACGACACACACTGGCTGCTGATGGTCCAGACAGAAGAGTTTGAGTTTCTCAGAGTGCAGACTGCAGAGAGCCTCTGAAGCTCTCTGGTCTCTCTCCTGTAAGAAGGCCTCACACAGGTTCTTTAACACCAGGTTTAAAGGTGGTTCAAACAAAGATATTCTCCTACAAACTGGACACTCCTGTGTTTGTTTCCCTCTCCACCAGCTCTTCAGACAGTCTTTACAGAAGCTGTGGCTAAATGACAGAAGAACAGGATCTCTATAGATCTCATGACAGACCGGACAGCAGAGATCCTCCTCTGATCTGGAAGCCATTTAGTCTCTGAGTGAAGCTGAAAACACAGCAGACAGAAACAAGTCAGTCATGGCTCCCTCCTTCCTCTACTAACTTCACTGAAACTTACTTTGAGTCGTGTTTTAAGTCAAACTCACATTCAGTATGAGGAGTGTTGGCAGGTTGAAGCAGCAGTGTTGTAGTTTCCACTTTTCTCTCCTGTAGCTGAACTCACTCAGAGGAAGTTGTTAGTTTGGTCTGAAGATGAATCTGATCGTCTGTTTTTCAGTCCGTGTATCTCTTTAGTGAGATAGAATAACAAACTGTTTCTTGGTTGCTCTCAGGTGAGTCAGGGGTGTGTCTCATTCCAAAGTTCCTGTTTTTCTGCTCGACATGCAGACTGATGTGGGCTGCAGGCTGATGCAACACTTATGGTGATATTAAAAGGAGGTTGACTGTCGTGGGAGAGTGAAATTATAACTCAGTTAGCTCACCACTTTTAACAGTAAAAATCAATTATTCACATTCATCTTCACAGCGTCAACAGCGACCGTTACATTAAAGGATGAGGACATGCTGATCTCCTGCTACCGGTTAGTAAAAAAAAAAAAAGGAAATTGTAGTAGCAGTTAGTGTCCACTACCTTGTTACAGAAAAAATAACATTTTCTTTGCTTTTCACCGCGTAATATACAGGTAATGTGTAAAAGTGCTCATAAGCATAAGCTTTTAAAAAATGTATTGACATTAGAGGTGTGAATCAGCATACGTCACAATACAATTTTATCCTGATATGATATTATTGCGATTTTAAGCATTTTGCAATATGGTGAATAATGCGATACAATGTATCATGATTTAACTTTTTAACTGCATTTTGTGTCCCCAAAATTAAATTCAGTTAAGAATTGTTTTGTCCAATAAGATAAAAGTCTCAGTTCTGAATTAGGAGGCAGTCATGTATGTGAAGAGGAGACTAGTGGGAACCAGAGAGCCTGTTTTCTAGACAGCATGATGTCAGAGGTCACATGACCGCTTTGAAAATCACCATGAAATATCAAAAGAGCCTAATTAAGCAGCGTTATTTCAACAACTTCCTGACACGACGTCCTGATATACATCCCTATAGATTCATTAGTTCTTCTAGTTTCTAGTGTCTCCAGTGTATTCCTAAAAAAGAGCCTGCTACGGCCTCTGGTACAGCTAAAGCGTCAGACACTAAATATCGATACTAAATATCGCAAAAATATGCTCTTTCGATTTTGTCCCCTACCTCTACTTGACATGCAAATTAATCACACAAATTTAAAAAATGTCAACAAACTTGTGCGTAAATACCGTAACCCTGTTATTCATTACATTTCCTCACCTTCAACATGCTTCAGTTGCCTTATTTTAAGTAGTTCAGTATCACAATATTATCAATGCGTTAAAAACAGACATTATTTCATTTGTGGGATATCATACAAAGTGTGTCACAAAAGTCTAATGCATCTTTGTGATGGCAAACAACTGAGATGATAAAATGTTGAAGCTACTGGAACCTGTTTAATCTCTTAAACACATGATGACACACAGACAGATTCAGCCTCCTCCACCAGTCAGATCCATTCATGAAACCAGCTGCAGGTTTGTGCAAACCTCACACAAATACTGAGTGCAGCAGCTCTGCCATGGCAACCAGGCTTTATAGATATGTGCATACATAACGCTCAGACCATCCAATTATCCAGTTATGCTGTACAGTATGCCTCCACAGAGAGCCTATAATATGAGCCTGTGAGGCCGTTTATTCATGCTTTTAATGAAAAACATACAGTTAACATCACATGCAGACGCTAAGTGTGCAAGAGGAGCGAGATGCTCAGGGACCCCACCACAATATGAATAAATGTTCTTTAAATGAGCTTCAATATTTAAAACCAGAGGTGAGACTGTTGCAGCTAAATAACTAAAGAACAGAAGGAAAATAGCTGTTTTTTCTAAGTATAACATTAATAATAATGATATTAGTTAATATTAAATTAAAAGGCACAAATGAATCTGATCTGTTGGAAATCAGAATAACAACACTGAGGAGAAGTTAGCGAAGTGTGAGAAACTTCCATAACACTTTTCAATCTTTCTGTCTGTAAAATTAAACAATATTTTGCTTATTCTGACTTTCTGAGATCCATACCAGCTCATTTAACATCAAAGCGGGCTGCAGACGACCTCGTTCTCTGCAGCTCACATCAAAGATTAGTAATAATTAAAGCCTCTCTAAAGCAAACACTGCTTCATTCTCCAGCCTGGCTGTGCTGGAGCTGTTTGGATCTGTGTGCGATTCAGTTATCAAGTGGGCTCCTTTCATTAATGTGCATGTTTTTGTGTATCAGAAGTTTTAATCAATTAAACAGCAAATTATTTCTTTCTGCTTCAGGGGGCATACTGGTCCTCCTAACTCATACAAAATAGAAACTAAAAGAATCCATATTACCAAGCCTGCAGCGAGAATTTACACATACTGAGGTCAAGGCTTCAACCTGCTGCACATCACTGTTAGAAGGTTATAAAATGTCCTGCTCATACGTTGGAGTTATGATTAGGTTTAGGAAACTAAAACGTTTCATTTCAGAATAAAAACTGGCATGTGTCAAAATTCACAACAATCATCACTTACTGTTTTGTCAGCACCACCCATAGACTCCTGTGAGTGTTTGGCTGCTCACGGTACAGAGCGGAGCATTCTGAAAACAGCACACACGCCATTCTACAGACACTTAAGGTTCACTGCTGTAAAAAAGCTGCTGTTTCTGTGGATTTAGGTACAAAACCACTGAGCTAGGTTTAAAGCAGAAACCTTCCTGGTTCGGCTCTAAAAGACAGTTTAAAGAGGAAATAAATGATGGAAATGCTGGAAGTGAAAGAGTTCGGAGGACGACGTGACTACTGGAAGTGACATAGTTCAGTAAAAACGTGATGCTTGAATCACATGCTGCACTTTGGTGAAACATGGGACACCAACGCTGCTGCTTTTTTGATCATTGTGTGTCTTTTTTTGGTAATTTTGTGTTCTTTTTGCATCATTTCACATGTTTTTCTAATCATTTTGTTGTTTTTTTGGTAATTTTATGTGTTTTTTGGTAATTTTGTGTCCTTTTTAGGTAATTTCATGTCTTTTAAGGTCATTTTACATCTTTCCTTATCCTACAAAACCACTGAGCTAGGTTTAGGGCAGATGCCTTTATGGTTAGGCTCTAAAAGACAGTTTAAACAGGAAGTAAATGTGGAAATGCTGGAAGTGAAGGAGTGAAGGAGTTAGGAGGACGACGTGAGACACAGAAAATAAGGAAAAAACATAACCTACATAAAAAGAGGTTTCCTTTTGTTTCCATATGGGACATGAACCCTGTTCTCCTGGTGAAAGTCCTCCGTTTGTCGGACCATCCTCCTCCCCTCCCTCCCTCCCCTAGTGTGACATCACCATTTAAACTCCACATCACTGTCAATCATTCCTGCTACGTCAGGAAGACGGAGCGGAGGAAAGTCTGAAACGTGAATTTCAATCGTATTTTGCTGCCTGTAAAACGACATATCTTTGTTTCTGAGAGAAGACCAGTGTTGAACTGTTGCTACAGAGGGTTTAGTTATTATTGGTAATGATTTATTAGGTTTCTTTATAGTAAAATGTATATTAAGTGACTGATGCTGCTGTTCCTCTGCAAAACTCTGGATTCACTTCAGTGACAATGTAGTTTTGTTTAACTAAACTTAGCTTTAGTGTAAGCCAAGACTAGCTTTTATTAAGTGTTTAATAAAGTTTAAGGGGAAAATGTAACATTTAGATTCCTAAAACGTTATCAGTTTATCTAAATAACTGTCCAATAACAACAGAGTTTGTCTGGCGAGTTCAGTCTCATCCCTCCAGGTAACAAGTGAGGCTGTGCTCTGCCTCAGGACTCAACTCTGTGAGCCTGCAGGTGTGTCTGTGCTACAGGTCGGTCATATGTGATGTGCATGTATATTGTGCACCGCTGGTTCAGCTCAGAGAGAGAGAGCCACCAGCAGCATCCCATCACATCGTTAGTGGAGTTCATGACCTTTGTTTTCCGTGTGTGTGTATGTGTGTGTGTGTGTGTGTGTGTGTGTTCTCCAGCTTACGGAACAAACACTGCAGTTCAGTCAAAGTTCAGCTCACTTCCTTGTAATCTGCAACAGTGTGTGTTCCCCGTGGAGAATCATGTTAAAGTTTAGACGATCAAAACTTTGATGGCAAACCTTAAAAATATCATTATGTAATAGAATTATTTTGAAATAACTTTTTAAAGCTGGAATAAATGTTACGCCCTGGTTTCAACATAATGGTCCTCTGAGCATTCCCATCATGTGGAACAAGAAAAACTAATGTAAGTTAAAGAAATGCCTCTCTTCAGCACCACTCACTCATCCCGGTCCACATCCAAACTCTGTCTGCAGCTTGGTTCCCCTTGAGTCCGTCCACCAGTATCGAGCTCTGCTGCTGATGTACGAGGCTGCTAATGGAGCAGCACCTCCGGGCCTCCAGGCATTAGTCCGACCCCGTGGCAGGCCGTGCTCTGAATATAAACATCAGCTGCCACTGGACTCCACCAACAACCTGGTTATCTCCAGGTGGAACCATGGTTGGGACATTAGCTAAAACATTTACACCTTGGTGTGTAGGAAAGACGAGTAAAAATAGTCATTCTGCATGTTACTTCATCCTCTCCGACTGTTTGTATGTCTGCCTGATATCTGAATACAGCTGACTACTTGCTGTTAGCCTCTAAGCTACCCTTTTTTCCTCCTTTTTGTCTGCATGTAAATGTGATCACTAGATTTAAATTTCCCAATTTACAAAACATTTGTGAATCTGAACTGCTGCTGTGGCCTTTATCTCGGTTACATTTCGACTGAAAGAGTTGGCCGATGGAACAAATGTTTATTGGCCGAGCCTCCTTTCTGTCTTTTTATTTTTGGTCTGCATGCCAAAAACACCTGAACGCAGCACGGTAGAGTGAGTGAGTCACTGCTCAATATAAAATGCATTTCATCGTTAATATAATCACACATTTTACATTTTTCAGTAGCACATTTTTAAAAAAAGACAAGAGTTGGAGATTGTTGGAACAGTGGAAAGACAAACTAATCGGGTTGTAATTTTTTTCGGTGTGACTGAAAAGAGAGAAAGAAGGTGTTCGAATATTTACATAATGACATTTTTCCAGTGTCTTATTCATTTTTAATGTATATTTTTATTGTATTATTATTTTGTGAGCTTAATTTGTTTATTAGCCTAACAAAAGCTAAGATCCAAGGAAAGTAACATTATTAGCAATACATTGTTAGCAATAAGTAAATTTTTCACAATTAAGACATTCCACACATAAAACACACACACCAAACTGTAATTTTAGCTCAGAGAATACAGCAACTGTCAATCTGTTGTTTGTCTTATTGTCAGAACTCTGCTCCTCCAAACAAAGAATGCACCACCTGCCGTTGGTCATAATAAAGCCACACTGGCTTTGGACAAAGATATATGGAACAATGTCATCGTCCAGAAACCTGACTCAGGTCATGTGAGAAAAAGTTCTAAAAAGGGCCTGAAAGGAGCATTTTGACACTCATACTAAACGTGCAAACTTTAAATGCAAAAAGAACACTACTGGGGAGCTACATGATGATATAAAAACCTAGAAAATATAATGGCCTTGTTCTTTAACCAAGACTATAACTAAGTGGATATTATTGTCACCGTGATGGTGAACGTGCCATAACTTTGAAGACAGGTTTATTTTTTAACAGTGATTTATAGCAGAAGTTGCAGGCAGATGTTGCCCAGTGGGACATTAGCGGAGATCAGGAAACGCTCTTGGAGCCAGTTAAAAAACAACTAATTATGTCTTTTAATTTGGAGGCCTCCTGTCGAGCATCCACTCCTCTCCGTTACCACAATAACCACTAAGATTCAGCTCAGACTTTCCATTAACCTGCTGACTTTCCCCCAGAGTCTGGACTCTAGAGGATCCTGTCCCTTCTCCGGCGTTCATATGGCTGTAAGATTAATGTTAAGGCTTCATACTGCTGGAGTCCAGTCTCTTTAAAGTATACACAGATCCTTTCTTCCCCAAATAGATTTAAACATGAGTCATCTTTGTAGCGAAGACAGGAGTTGCGTATCGATCCGTGTTAAATCATACATGTGCCTCGGGCGGCGTGTTTGCCAGACCCTCCTGATATCAGGTAAAATCCCCAAACAGGCAGATCACAGACAGATTCATCAACAAACCATGAGCGTGTGGGGGAATCGATTTCAAATAAATCATGCATCAAATGGCGTGAAAATGGTTTGAGAGTACAAGGATTTTTTGGGGGGCTGTGAGCGGGTGATTGGTACAAATGAGAAGTGAGGCCAAAGAGACAGAAAGAGAGACGGAGCACAAATCGCAGAGATTTACGTTTACAAGGGGCCTCTATAGAAAGGTGTGATCTTTACAGATGAGGTAGAACGAGGAAGAAGAGAGGAAACATCGAGTGTAGCGGCTTGTCGGCTGAATGCAGATTTGGTAGCCGGGCCTCGCTCGACGCCCACAGTCAATTTCCCTTCTTGTCTCCTTGAATTGTCTTTAACAAGGCGGCGGACGGACAAATAAGACAGAACGCTCCAGCACAGAAAATTACAGCAAACAGCAACAAATCTAATATTCATTTCACACCTCCACTCTAATTTCAGGCACATTGCAATCAATAGGAAGCAACTCCTGCTCCGGCCTGGCCCCGCGCCTCCTGCTCCGACTCTGCACGCTGCACACAAATATAATAATATGCAAATCGTACAGAAAGATTACCAGAGTGTAATTTTAACACCCAGATTACTGTGCAATCTGGAAGCTAGGTTTGTCTGCAGCAATGATTGTGAGGCCGGAAAGAGTCTCCCAAAAATTATACCTTTTGTATAATTTATAATCACAACAAAAGAGAAAATATTCCATCTGAGCCAAACGTGGTGTGGCTCTGCAGCAGGAGAGAGGTGAGGAGGAGGAGGGGGGAGGGGGCGCGACAGGAGAGGGCAGTGGTAAAATACTGCCCTTCTTTATACTGTGTGCGGGGGAAAGGATAGCTGAGGTAAGGGCGAGACACTTTGATGGATAGACGAATCGAAGCCGCGGATGGAGGAGAAGGAGGAGGGAGCGGGGGAAAGGTGAAGTCAGGTGAGAGGAGGAGAAAGAGAGGTGAGATTAGCAAAGACAGCGGAGAGAGGAGCCCAACACAGGTACAGGTACTCAATGTACTCAGGTACTGCCTCACAGTACACTACTGAGGTACTTGTACTCAATTCATTATTATAGAATAAACCAGGGGCTTGGAACTGCTACAAAAAGTTAATACAAGTAAAAAATGTCAATCACTCACGGGGTAACCTAATGAACAACATTGTGAGTAAAGAGTTTTATAAGACAGAGTTGGTGGATGCCACAGCCATAAAGTGAAGTTAATGAAGAAAGGACACACCTGAATGTTTAATATTTACGGTGCTGACCTTGTACTTTACATTAAGCAGTAAGCAAGCCTGCTAACGACACAAATATGCTGCTGGGAAAAATGTAGTATGTCTTGGAGAATTGTATTTCTGTCCACTGTTTTATAACTGTGATGTTGCCATCTCAACTTGCACATCTTCAACCTAAAGACAGAACAGGTCATTGTCAGCACCCAGAACCACCCATATGACTGGTTGAGAGTGGAGCACACGTCATTAAACATAATCGTAAGGTTCACTGTTGGAACAAAACGCTGCAGTTTGGTTGAATTTGTCCTCCGTCAGCACTTCTCTAAGGCTAGGGCCAAACAGTTCCTGGTTCAGCTCTAAAAGACAGTTTAAAGAGGAAATAATTTTAAATTTAATTTATTTTATTTTTTTTTGCCATTTTGGTCCTTTTAGGATCCTTTGATGCATTTTTTGTTCTTTTTATCTCTTTTGGGGTAATTTGTGTTTTTGATAATTGTATGTCTTTTTTTGGTAATTTTGTGTCTTTTTTTGGTATTTTTTGATGATTTTATGTATTTTTGGGGGGTAATTCTGTATCTTTTTTTGTAATTTTGTATCTTTTTTTGTAATTTTGTGTAATTTGTGGTAACTTTACATCTTTTTTTTCCGTCTCCTGGTGAAAGTCCTGGTTTGTTCAACCCATTCAAACGTACTGACGCTTTGTACTCTTTTAAAATTACAACGTATGCTAGAGGGCACCACTAACTACAGATGGAGATATGAGACTACGACTTGGACTTGGATGGGCGTGGTGCGTTCAGGTGCATCTTGTAAATACAGGAGAATAGATATTTGAATTAAAAAAAACAGATTACCTGAGAGCCTTACTGCAATAGGCTGTTTCCAGTGTAACGTTTTACCTTTTTGTCACCTGTACTTTCCTTTCCATAAATCAACACATTTTCAAAACAAGTTGATGCAGAAAAGTAACAAATTGGTGCATAACCCCGGAACCCTCAAACCCACTGTGAGGAGTTAATAGACACACAAACTTAAAAACATGAGTAAAAAATGAATAAACCAAGAGCAGTTTGACTGATATTCCCTTCAGTGCACATGATTTATGTCGACAGAAAACAACAAAAGAAAAGTGGAGAGAATAAGAAGACAAAACATGAAAAACATGAAGGAGTGAAGGAAATAATGAGGAGATCACATGAGCAGAGAGGAGTTAAACACTGTTACAACTTCATACTGCGTGCTCTCTGCAGATAAAAAGCCGAGGAAGAGACGCGAGGCGAGCCGATGACAGATGAATTGTGAAATGAATGAATGCAGGGAGGACAGACAGACGCAGAAACGACACAAAGATGAATGGGCGTCACATGATGTGATGGATTAATGGATGCAGAGAGGACAGGTAGACAAGGACGCTGCACACACACACACACACACACACACAGACCCACACACACACACACGCACACACACACACACACACACACAGAAACATTCAAACCCACCCACTGGCACTTACAATAGAAAAGAGGCCGTAGAATTGCTGACCTTTTAACTTGATTTCCTCAGTAATACAAATGCTCGGCGAGTCATTGAAAGAGAGAGCGCCTTTTGAAAGGAGCAGCTTGAGACATCGGTGGGATGTCTGTGTTCGATATGTGCCTGCACGGCTGACCTTTCCCTAATGGGCCGGGCTGCTAATGCAGCGACAGCGCACACTCGAACGCCGCACTGCTGGTAGAAGTTCAGCAGCACTAAAAGGAAAAAGCCGGGAGCGAGAATCAGCCTTCTTTTGTTTACCATTCCTTTCTTTCTATTATATATTTCTTTCCTGTTTGTCCTTTGCCGTTTTGTTGTGCCATTGGTGTCACGAAATAACAGAAAAAGTCACTTTCATTCGCTCTCTGTTTTGTTTTATTCTTTTGGTGAATATTTTAGAGTGCTGCAGATGAAACGAGGCGCCTGCAGACACAATCAGCAGCAGCTGACAGCAAAACATATCAAAGAGAATGAAGGCTCACCTGCAGACTGAAGACTGACCCCAGACCTGACTGCATGTTTCACCCCAACCCGATCACTCTGCAGTCCTGCCCTCGGCCCTTAATCCGCTTTCTACACTCAGTAAAATGTGAAGGATTTTCCTTATCTGTCCACTTTCCTCAGGACTTTTCTAATCTTCCCTCTGTGAGGACACACACATCTGTGCACACATGTTCGTATCGTCACACTCAACTACAAAACTGTCTCCTAAAAGATCGGGATGCTGTGAAAAACCAGAACAAACCAGACTGAAATGAACACAGACTAGATATTAAATGCTCCAACTGGAATTTTTTGTTTTTTATATATACTGGAAAAAGTTATTAGACCATTCTTGTCTTCTTCCGTTTCTTGTTCATTTTAATGCCTGGTACAACTTAAGGTACATTTGTTTTGACAAATATAATGATAGCAACAAAAATAGCTGATAAGAGTTTAATTTAAGAGCTGATATCTAGACATTTAACATGGTTTTCTTGATAATAACCAAAATCATTATAAAAAAAAACATGGAAAATGTCTAGATATCAGCTCTTAAATTAAACTCTTGTCAGATATTTTTTGTTATATACAATGCTTAAGACATTTATTAGACCACCTGTCAAAAAAAAAAAAATGAGGAAACATAAATATTTCAGAAAATCTTTCAAAAGCTTGTTTAAAACTAAAAATGTTCTTGTTATTTATTTGGCAAATTGAAAAAAATGAATAGACTTTTTTGTAGCCAGATTTCAGCTGGAACAAGGAGAACAATAAAATTAATTTTTCTGTAAGTAAATAACTATTATTTGATTCTTAATCAAGAAATTATAATGTGCTTTACTATTTTTTCCATTTTTTTGTAACACAGTAAATTTGAAAAGTCATGGATAACAATAATTATTATTATATTTTAGCATTAAAAATATAATTTGGGATAAAAAGGTATCTACATCCTGCTGTATTAACCATTACAGAAACATAAAACATGAATTACTAATGCTGTTAATGTAGGGCAGCTGTGGTACAAACAGCTGGTCTGATAAATGTGTTAATCACTGTATGTTCTCATTCTGAATTTGATGCTTTCAGTTTTTATTCATAGTTTCACACAGTGTTCTTCATCCTGTGACATGTCACATATTTCTACACATCTGATGCTCCGTCACAAACATGTTCGCACTCTCTGCTCTCTAAAATCTGACACGCAGCACAGGAACAGGTGTGCTGATTGGAGCTGCAGAGGGACATGATGCATGTGAAAGGAGAAACATCAACACGTCTGCAGCTGTTTCACACCTCCACACGGCTCAACTGCTTTCATGCTTTTTCATATTTCTGACATTTTAATTACTGAATGTTAAAATAATTCACGTGGACAATATACAAAGTGGCTGTTTGACTCTGATTCTGAAATGTTATATATATAATATGTAGTGTACTTGCATGAAATCTGTTCGTTTTAGTCCAGATTGTGCTAAAATATATTTTACCTAACTATATTTAAGTTCCCTGTTAAGGGCCAACCTTCAATTTTGTAAATTCCCATCCATTACCATTTATTGCTGTTAATTCCCGTGGAAAATCTCCAACTTTGAAAATTGCTGGAACTTGCAACACAGTTTATGTCACTTCTACTCATGAGTCATTTATGAGAATAACTTCAAACTTAAAACATCTGGAGTCTCCTTTCTCATGTGTGTGTATGTGTCCAGCATCTGCAAAATTTAAAATGCTAAAAAGGGCCACAAGATATACTTCGGCGAACATTAATGTACCTGAGTGTCAGACAAAGTCTCTGTGTGGGAAACACTCTTCGTACAGGTTAGATTCACCGCTGTGATGTCATCAGCTCAGGTTGATGATGTCATAATGACAAAGTCCAGTTCAGACAGTTTGTATGAATTCAAGCTGGTTTATTCTTCTACACCAAAATATAAATGGACCAAACTATTAAATAAGTTTTACTTTGAATATGAAACAAAACTTGGGATTCAAACCCACTCTGTTCAAAGAATTTTGTTTATATTAAGTTTAATTAAGTTCTCAATAACAAATCGATTTTCTTCTCTTCAGCTCCTCAAAGAAAAAGTCTGATTTATTCTCCTGGTGGTGAATAACATTTATATTTCCATATGTTCCAGTCTGACTGTAGAGATATTAATAATGAGCCGTTTTGGCTCGGTAGATGTCCCAAAGGATCCGTCCTCGTCCTGTTGACCTTTCACTGATGCTCTTTTGTTCGTCCCGACATGAGTGCGTCCAGTCTCCATATTACAAAGTGTTGTCACTGTCCGGCCACAACACCAATCCCTCCACTGCCTTTATCTTTCTCTAATTAGGACTTTTCACAGGGCACCAGTTCTGACCCCTGAGCAAAATGCCAGATTACCCCTGAGCTGGCCCTTCCCTGAGCTTCAGGATGCTGAACAATGATTCATGAGAAGAGAAGCACGCCTCACTCACATAACGCTGCATCATGTTTCTGTAGAGGAAGCTGGGAGCTCACTGTGTGCTGTAATACAGCAGCTCACACAGAGGTCCATCAAGGCCATTTACAAGTTAGAAAACAATTCAGTTTAATCAGTTTGAACAGCCTCTTTAGTAGGAAATGTTTAAAGGTTCAAGGGATCTCACATTTCTTCTGTTAGCGTAATAATAAATGTGCTAAAACAACCTAATTCCCAGCAGACTGAATGTTCAGTGAACTCTTTCTGCTCTGTGGTGATCACAACTGAACCAGGCTAGCTGTTTCCCCGTTTCCAGTGTTTGTGCTAAGCTAAGCTACCAGCTGTAGCTGTATATTTACTGTGCAGCATGAGAGTGGTATCATTATTCTCATTCATAAAAGTTGTAATGATGTGCAAAATGTACATAAAAAAGAATGAATCATTAGGTATTTTTTTTGTAATTTTGTGTATTATTATTTTGTTTGACAATTTTATGTCCTTTTTGGTAATTTTGTGTTTTTTCTGGTATTTTTTTGACAATTTTATGTCTTTTGGGTATTTTTGAAACTGTTGTGTCCTTTTTAATAATTTTGTGTCTTTTTTGGTATTTTTGATAGTTTTTTTTTAATCTTTTTTTTCTTGCAAAATTTACCTAAAAAAGAATGCATCATTATGGTCTTACAGTCTTTTCTTTGGTACTTTTGTGTCTTTTTTGGTAATTTTCTGTCTGTCTGTCTGTTTTTTGTTTTTTTTTTGGATAATTTTATGTCTGTTTTTGGTATTTTTTGAAAATGTTATGTCCTTTTTGGTACTTTTATGTATTTTTTGGTATGTTATGATAATTTTCTTGCCTTTTTGGTCCCTTTCATGTATTTTTTCATAATTTTCTGCCATTTTTGATCATTTTGTCTTTTTTTGGTAATTTTACATCTTTTTTTCCATCTTCTGGTGAAAGTCCTGGTTTGTTTAACCAGGTGTTTACATGTTCTTGTAGGTAGCAGTTTCCCTGTTTGTGCTAAGCTAAGCTACCAGCTGCAATTACTGCACAACATGAGAGTGGTATTATTATACTTGTTCCTAAAAGTTGTGATGCTGTGCAAAATGTACATGAAAAAAGAATGCATCAAATTTACAATGAGTGTATATTTCTACAAAAAGTTTCCCAGCAAGTGACCTCAGATTATGAACAAATCTTCTGTCCCAGACCCTTTTTTCATAGGAAATGTGTCTTCTAAACATTCTGACCCTAAGATTTTATTTTTCTGACGGACAGATCAGGAGAATAGTAACTTTGTTCCAGACCTGTCTCTGTCTCTCTCTCAAAGTCTCACAAAACTGTGTCAAACCGTGTATGAACGTCCTCGCTAACTAATGTTTAAGATGCTTAATGTGACTGCAAAAGAAAATCTACAGTCCTGTGCAAAAGTCTTAGGCCGGTGTGAAATAATGATTAGAAGACTTGATGCTGTTTGAAAATAAAGAGACCTTCCTTCTGTCCAGTATCATGAATATTTGTCTTTAAACTGTGATCAACTGAATGTGGGTTAAAAAAAAGAAATAGCAAATGATTACATTCTGTTTTTATTCACAGCATCCCAACTTTTCTGTAATCAGAAAACGTATAAATGTTGAACTATTCCGTTAATAATTTGAGGACCAAAAAGTCCAGCTGCAGCATGATATTCCGTCTTTACATTAAAGTGTCGGGGAAACTTTCTAGGACTAAAAACAAACGGTGCATTAATGATTCGCCTTGAAAAGCAGCAGCAGAAGAAAAGAAGAGTGGAGTAATCTTTGTCGTTTATCGAGCAGCTCCGCGTCTGTGTCCTCTCCCTCTCTTGCTGTCTGTTTGAGTTAAGAGCAGGTCACACAGCACCAGATTAAATGTGTCACATTTATATAGATCCATCACTCTGTCCTTTGTCCCACCGGAATGTGAAATGGAGGTGTTGTGTTTTTGGTAAATGGGTGGGTGGAGGGAGAGGGGGGGGGGGGGGGGGGGGGGGGGGGGGGGGGGGGTTCTACACAGAGATGTGGATCACGTCGACATGGAAGAAATTCTCCTTCAGAGAATTTTGTTTTTGACGTTATATTTTGTGGTTATGGCTGAAACTGAGGAGAATCAGCAGAGACAAAGACAAGGACTGACCGAGGAACAGAAATGATCAGGGATAGAGCAGAAAACACCAGTCAACCAGTCGACAGAAGTAGAGAATGGATTATCTTAAGTATGTAATATCAATTTTACTCCTGCATTCAGGGTCTCTGCAGGTTTCAACAAGTGAAATGTAAGACATTTTATGAGATTTTAAGATAATTTTAGACATGTTACGGCCTAAATTCAAATATTTGGATTTTAGACATTTTAAGTTACGACCCTGCAGATACCCTCTGCATTGTGAGTCGTGGTTTTATATTAATACATTAAGTTATTTTGGAGGCTAAAGTTTACTTTGTTTCACCATCGTCATATTAAACTTATTTTTCCTAGTGAGCAACAAACAGATACATTATCAGCAGTTTGCATCCTGCAAACAGAGTTTAAAAAATAATAACACTAATAAATAATTTTTAATTCTGTGTGGTGGTGGTGAACTGGGAGAAAGAACTAGTGGCTGGTCGCTTCTCCTCGCCACCAACAAGTTGCTGGTTGGATCCAGCGCTGTAGCTGGATTGTTCTGGCTGAAATCGAGTTAATAACTGAAGCTCCAAGTCCTGTTTCTGGAGGTAGACTTTTTTTTAAGCCTAAGCCTGTTTAAACCTAGCCATTTTAAAGCAGTAACAACGTGTAAAAATGTGTTTGAGATGTTTAAAAAAGCGATCGTGACGTGGTGAGGCATGACTGTTCGTCACTTAGCAGCATCATGTTGAAAACAGCACGAGTCACATGTGGTTTTGGTGCCTAAACCTCACAGTTTTACAGCATTAACAACACGTTTAAAACAGTGATCGTGACAAGGTACAACAATGTGTTCCAGTCAAAACAGCGCTCGCTGGGCGGCTGTGGCTCAGGTGGTAGACCGGTTGCCCACTGATCGGATGGTCAGGCCATCCCAGACCATGGCAGCCTACGTCGAAGTATCCTTGGGTAAGATACTCTCCCGATGCTGTGTTCATCGGTGTGTGAGTGAATTCCCAATGGTGGCAGGTGGCACCGTTTAGGGTAACCTCTGCCACCAGTATGAATGTGTGTGTGAATGGGTGAATGAGCGCAGTCTATACTGTAAAGCGCTTTATAAGTGCAGGTCCATTTACCATGCCATATGTCAGATTTCGTGCAAAAGTTTTTGTAGGAAATCATATGAACACCTTCATAAGAACACGTTGAGCAGCGAGCTCATTCCTGTCTCCTTTGTGTTCTCATACAGGTGCATCTGTAATATTACATTTTTTTTGAGATAATGAATTTTTTTTTTTTTTATTGAGATGCATCCGTACACAGAGAGAGTGTGGGGCAAAGAGGACTGAGCCAATCAACACCAGCTCTACGTTTAAATAAGATTTCACTCATTTCAAATGAAAAAAAAAAATCAATGCATAGGAAACACTGTTGCGTCTTTCTTTCATCTTGAATAAGGCAGCTCTTCTTTCCAAAACAAATATAGCCAGAGATCGTAGAAGATCATGAAAAAACACTTTTGTCCACAGGGGGCGCCAGAATCAACACACAGTGAAAGTACCTTGTAGTTGCTTTAAGAACATCTGCCTAATGACTGATTCTACACCTTCTACATCATTAATTTTTGATCGGGAGGTTTGAATTTATTTGAATTGGGAACAACGTATATATGTTGGGCATTAAAATCTACTTTTTGCATCATCTTATATCCCTGGCTGTGTGTAGAGTGAACACTGGAGGGGAGAGACAAGGCAGGAAACTAAAAGCAGGAGGAGGCGCTGACAGACAGGTGAAAAGAAAAGCTCATAACCAGAGATTCACCCGAGCAGCCAAACAATATCACAAGAACACACACACACACACACACACATACACATACACACAGTGACAGACAGCCAATCAAACAGGCATCCAACCGGACAGCCAATACACACACACACACACAGCTGTCTGGTCTCATTCACAGCAGAAGGATCTCCCACTTTAGATCGTGCCGGAACAGAGAATTGAGAGTGGTATTGGAAGGATCCAGCGGTGGCATCACATTCTCACCTCACGATGGCCGCTGTGGTCTAAATGAGCAGCTGACAGGCACTCCGACTGCGGCCAATACAGCAAACAGACAGCCGGGAAATTGTCTCTGTGATAAAACAGCCTTGTGCCTCTTATAGTTAGGAGGTTGACGTATCAAACTGACTCTGTATGTTCTTTATGTGCAGGAGAGGAAAGCCTGGCTGGAGAAGAACCTCATGACTCCACCACAGATTTCTCCTGTAAATGTGACAGATGCTTTAAATAAAACTACATTTCTGTATAGCTGAAGGACTTTTTCCACAGTGGATTCACACAGAGACTCACAGAAAATGTCACTTAACATTGAAACTGGGACATGAAAGATGTTTCTACTGTACATGCATGTCAGTCGGGGGATTTTATTTTCTTGCAGCATCTTTAAAAGACCTTTTGTGAAGAAAGTGTCACACAGATGGGTTGATAGCAGAGAGAGAGAAAGATGCAGAGTCTATTTTGAGATGCTGACTGACGTGTCAAGTGGCAAACGAATCGAGTGTGCGACATGATTGAAATGGCAATCAGGCAGCGAGTGACGAGTGTTTGAAGGAACATATACAAAACAAACACACAGAGAGACGCACAGAAGCACGCTGACATGTGGCTTTTCTTTCTCTCCGACACATGTAAACACACATATATTTTCACCCTGCAGGAACATGTGGAACACATCTGTTTATATATGGATATCACATAACAGATGCATGCCAGATACAGAATAATATCTATTATTCTAGTATAAAATAGAACAAACAACTCTGATTTAAATAAACAATCGGAGGCAACATGAGACTACATGTCGCTGTCCTCTGCTAATAAATTTCATAACCTGCGTCACCATCTTGTTTCCGATAGGGGGAGCAGACCATATTTGGACTGTGGAGGAGCGAGAGGGATCTGATCACTGACTACACGCCTCTATACACCCCAACCTGACTGCTGCTGACTAGCAGCAAGCTGCTGCTAATTCATGTTAGCATTGGCTAGCAAAAAACCAAAACAAAAGGTATGTTACTTACATCAGAAAAATGAACAGCGACTCCTTGGAGTTTCTGTTAGTCCAACCAAACGCTGAACAAGATATTTTTACTGAACAAAACGTTCAAATAAACTGTCATTAACTGAAAATACAGTGAAAGGGTCAAAGTTATGAGACCAAATCAGTAAACGTCCTTTTTAATATCGATAACATTATATATTACTTTACTGACACGTTGCCTTGGTTACGCCATAGACTGTATATAAATACGCATTGCTCTGCTTCTTTAGTAATGATGGCTCACCTTGTTAGCCACCTGTCAAACAAAGGTAGCCACGCCCAATTGTCTTGAAGAAGATTTTTTACTAGCGATAGTAAATTCTGAGGTAATAAATCAAGTGAGAAGTTTTCTCATTTTGCACTGAAATGAATGTACAGATTTTTTTGCAGCCACACTTTGCGCCCCCTGCTGGAATTTTCGGTAGAATGCAGCTCAAAGCACTTCCTGGTTTGCCTCCCTGCTCAGACACGGAGATTGCCGCCTGCACTGGAACTTCAAACCTCCTTACCCAACTCCTCAGATACTGATGTTTGTCATGGCCCTCAGCGACAAGACGCCTTTAGTGAGTCCAGACTGGTCTCCACTTAAAAACAACAATTTATGGCATTTTAACAGGCAGCAAAATACGACTCATATTTACGTTTCAGACTTTCCTCTGCTCCATCTTGCTGACTTAGCAGTTATGATTGACATTGATGTGGAGTTTAAATGGAGATGTCACAGTCAGAAGGGAGGGAGGGGAGGAAGGTGGTCCAACAAACAGAGGGCTTTCACCAGGAGAACAGGGTTCATGTCCCATATGGAAACAAAAACAACTTTTTCCGTAACTTCTGTGTCTCACGTCGTCCTCGTAACTCCTTCACTTCCAGCATTTCTATCATGTATTTCCTGTTTAAATTGTCTTTTAGAGCCTAACAAGGAAGGTTTCTGCCCTAAATCTAGCTCAGTGGTTTTGTACCTAAATCCACAGAAACTGCAGCTTTTTACAGCAGTGAACAGTACGTGTCTGTAGAATGTCGTGTGTGCTGTTTTTAGAACGCTCCACTCTGTACCGTGAGCCGGCAAACGCTCATAGGAGTCTATGGGTGGTGTTCTGTCGTTTAGGCTGGAGATCGGGTTGCTGAGTTGCAGCAGACTTTCCACTGACTGTAATGCAAACCAATTTGCTTTAATATTAGATGCTTAGAGGTGCTCAGGCTGGGAGGGAGGGGAGGCAGATGGGTCAAACAAACCCTGCACTTTGATCCAGGTGAACAGTACTTTTGTCCCGTATGAAGTCAGAGATGTTATTAAGACTTTGTCTTTCTGCCTGAATGTGAGAGCACAGCCTGATTAATTTCCCTCTGTTTTTGCCTGCACTGCTTTGGCCAAAACTCAACCAGATGTTGTGCTTTAATCAGATTAGGATTTTTTTACAATCAATCAGATGTGCCAACAAGGAACACTCCAGCTGGATAGTCTGGGAAGTTTCATAATATCATTATGTTTAGGATATTATTTGATCAAATAATCAGGAACTAGTCATATGAAAGCTGCCTGACTGAAATATTGTTGAATTTCCATAAAAACTCTGCGTATTTTGAAAGTTATAACAGAAAAGTGGTTGTTCTAGTGTGAATGGATCATATGTGGGTCATTATGGATGCATCTATACACTGCAGCGTCCACTTTATATTTATCTCGTCAAAAACAAGATGTTTCTGACAGCAGACAGTCAGTTGTTCAACTCTCCTACTGAAGAGACAGGTAGAGAAGGTGGAGAGAGACGGAGCGAGAGACTTGAGAAGAGGAGAGAAAAAACTGACTCCAGAGACTTTCAGGGACTGAGACGGAGTGAGACGTGAGTTTGTTTTCAGGGACAGACAGACGCACACACCGTCTGGGGAATCGACATGATCAAAATAGCAATCAGAGAGCAAGAGACACACAAACACAGCAACACACAGAACATGCAGATGAAAACACACACATCTCTAACTCTGTCTCTCTCTCTTGGACCTGTCCCCATTCTCCTTCTATTGTGTTGATAAATGTAATGTAATAGTGTCACTTTAACAGGGTCCCCAGGGGCCCGACCAATAGGGAGACAGAATGAGGATGACGAGGCGCTTATTATATAGACAGACGGGCTGATGGCGTCCCCCGGGGAGGACGAACCCAGAGCATGAGCAGCAGAGTCATCAGACAGAGACTGACAGTCAGTTTGTGTTAATTTCACAGTGATCAGCAGCAACTGGTGAAGATCAGCAGCAACAGGTGAAGCAGCAGCAACAATAACTGCAGCAGACATGTCAGAAATCCTCACACAAGACACATGTATAGTTATTCAATTATAACATGATGCCACAAAATTATTAAATCACAAACTGTGACCATTAAACTTCTATTATTCCAGTTTTCTCTGCAGCAGCTGTCAGACTGTCACTCAGTTTTATCAGAGAGGACAAACCATGTTTTAGTTATTGTTTTGTTCGTCCCCGACTGCATATAGAAGCTTTGGTGTTTGTTTATGACTGTGTGTGTGTGTGTGTGTGTGTGTGTGTGTGTGTGTGTGTGTGAGTGTGTGTGTGCTTCAGAGTCCTTATTTACCCTCAGCTGTTAGTCAAACATTTCATCATGCAGCAGCAGCAGAGCTTCTCCAAGAATCTAAAGCATGACTGATGTCTCTGAATGCTTCACTTTAAGCATAACGGGATGCTAATAATTAACTGTTTAACTCAACCTGAATGACAGAACCGACCATTTGTCAGCACCACCCATAGACTCCTATGAGTGTTTGGTGGCTCACGGTACAGAGCGGAGCTCTCTAAAACTGGCAGTTTTCGTTGAAGCCTTTTTTGGTAAAGCTGTAAAAGACAGTTTAAACAGGAAATACGAGCTGGAAATGAAGGAGTTAGGAGGGTGACGTGAGCCATGAAAGTTACGTAAAAAGTTTTGTTTCCATGTGGGACATGAACACCATTCTCAAGGGAAAAATCCTAAGATAAAAGCCTCTAACGGGGAGAAAAGTAGGTTCTACAATGTATCTGTTAAATAAAACTGATTATGGAGTATGAGGCCTTATCTAGAAATCACGACAAGAGAAAATATGTAACTAAAAGAACATTTTTACTGCCATTTCCACGTCACCTTCTGTCATCATAAATAGATAAAGCAACAATTTGAAGAGATGTTAGTTCGATAAATCACAACCTTTTTCTGTGTTGTGTTATTAAAAATACATACATACATACATATGTTCAGGTATTTTTCTCTCATGATTTAGAATCAGTGTTAAATATTATCAGGGTAACTGTCAGAACCATGTCTCTAATTTGTTTCTGTAAAAAATCTACCTGAATGTGTGTATCTGCAGTAAGACTACAACACACAACACTGTATGACATTACACAGTGTTTGTCACAGGGTTATTCTGGTGTTTGACCATATTGTGTGTTACTTCTACAGTGTGCAGGTGATATTAATATGATTAGAGTGTGTGCAGCGGCAGAGACCTCCTGCAGCGACAAACACTGAAGTGGGTTTATTTTGTCACCACACACTCTGGGAACTGGGGACTTGAACTGGTGACACAATCAAAATAGCAATCAAGAGTGTAGTGGCTCATACACACACACACACACACACACACACACACACACACACTGTCTCAATGAAGCTGAGTCTAGAGACACAAAAACGCAGAAGCCATCTGTGTGTGTGTGTGTGTGTGTGTGTGTGTGTGTGTGTGTTTGGTCTTGAATATAACTATATATGTGTGTGTGTGTGTGTGTGTGTGTGTGTGTGTGTGTGTGTGTGTGTCAGACTGTGTGAATGCATCAGTGTGTGTTTTTAGACTCACATATTGGATGAGTGTGTGTGGCTGTTTGTGCTTCAGAATTATCATTAGTTTATGTTTGTGCATGTGTGTTTATTTCACGTGTACAGACAAGTTTGGACACTTGTGTTTTGCATGTAGATGTGTGTGTACGAGTGTGTATTAGAGTGTGTATCAGAGTGTGTATCAGAGTGTGTATGAGAAGTTTTTCCACAGCACCGTGACGGTTTGTCTTCCAGCTCTCTGTGATGGTTATGGAGGTCATTCAGCTCCTTTTAATCCCCCCAGTCAGTGGTGAGGAGAGTCATATTCCACACATCATCACGCCTGTTGCTGAGTGTGTGTGTGTGTCTGTGTGTGTGAGGGGGGATAAATAGATCCATTTGTTCATCAGCATTTAAATGTTACTTCTGTTAGTCAATGATGAAAGAAATAATGCTGCTGTTATCACTTCAAGTGGAGATGAGGCTGTTTCCATTCCACTAATGAGCAAGTGTGTGTGTGTGTGTGTGTGTGTGAATCATTATGAAATTCAGTCACAAGAGGATTGAAGGTCAAATCCAATCATGATGTAAATGTGTGAATGGATCCTGAATGCATGGAGATGATGATACGTGTACAGGAAGCTTTTATTGGCACATCTTTTAGTTTTTTAATTTAAAAATGGGCTTAAAAGATTTTTTTTTGTTCATTCAAGGACAACTTGTTCTCTTGTGAACAGTAAAAATGAAAATAGTAAAATTGAAAATAAAATCTGGGTAAAAATATATTTAAACTGATCAATATTTGTTAAGCCGTGTGTTCTGTTCAAACGTGATTCATTTATCGTAGTTTATTAGTAACAAACAATATTTTCTGGAAAATACTTTTATTGTGTTTCTTCTATATTAAAATGAAATATATACAAACGTAATAAATTCTCTCTGTCATGAACTAGGCTTAATTTATTTATTATTTGATGAAGGTGACAAATATGGAAATCAGATTTGTTATTAAAAATAACTATTTTGTATTAATATATTAATTTATTTTTCAACCAAAAATATGAAAGCTACTGTTTGTTATCATTAAGATTGACATAATTGGGTGGTCCGTAGCGTAGTGGGTTACACAGGCGCCCCATGTGCAGAGGCTACAGTCCTCGCTGCGGCGGAGCTGGGTTCGGCCTGAGCTCCCTTTGCCGCATTTCCTCCCCTCTGTCACCCCCTTTCTATCTGTCTCACTATCAATAAAGCCTTGAAAAATGGCCCAAAAAATATCTTAAAAAAAAAAAAAAAGATTGACATAATTATAACAGCATTTAGTCAATCAGAAATCTTAACAGACTTATTTAAGGATCTTGTGTGGTAATGCTGAGTAAAAAGTTCTGTCAACACTAGTCTCTGAGAAATAATAAATAAACATTTTTATTAAACCAGATTTTTTCTGAGATCACAAACACAACTAATGCATCAGGTTCTGTGGTGGATGTCAGAAACAGGAGGTTATAGTCATATTTAAGACCAAAAGTATTTTTTCTTTTTTTGGGAGCTTTCTTTGAAAGATGGAATCTGAATATTTGGGTAAAAACCAAAAACACTGATCTATATGTGTATGCATGTTTGTGAGAACTCTGGTATGTTAGTATTAGCGTTGAGTCAAGTACTCAGATCAAACAATCATCTGGTTCAGGTAATTCACCTTTTACCACTATGAGTATCATCCAGGTAAAAATGTGTCACTATTAGTATTCTGAATTGTTTACTAATTAATAACAAATATAGAAACTTCTGATCAACCCAATAACATTCAGACTTAAAATAGCAGCTTTGGGTTACAGATACAGATCATTCAGTCTGTTTTACAGATACAGATAATAGTGAACCTGCTCATCTCTAGTGGCAGTGGCGTTATTACAACTCTGATTCCAGAAGAAATGGGACTCTGTGAAAAATGTCAAAATAAAAACAGAATGCAATGATTTGCAAATGATCCTACATCAATTAAAAACTCTGCAAATGTATTGTTAATGAACTGCTGTCTTGTGTAAATAAACTTTACAATCTGAATTCGATGCACTGTGTTTGTATTTGTTGTTATTTTTTGGTAATCTGGGTTGTAGTGTGTTTATTAAATGTGCTGAAGTTTGTGAGGTTGAACATGTTAGTGTGTCACTCAGACACACTGACTCATTAATGCTGACTCACTGGTGTCAGCACTGAGTCACTGTTGAAAGCTGCAGCTAAAGAGGTGTGTATGCATGTGTGTGTGTGTGTGTGTGTGTGTGTGTGTGTGTGTGTGTGTGTGTGTGTGTATGAATTTTGAATTGTTGTCACTGTTTTTATCACTTTGCATCTTTGGGCAATAATTCATAAAATGAGCTTGCAAGTGTTTCTGCTTGATAACATAATTTCGTACATGTTGTGTGTGTCAGTGAGTGTGCGCTCAAAAAGCATCTTTTAGGCAGAACAAACATGTCTGTAGTTCTTTGTGACTCTGCAGAAGCTGTGTGTATGTGTATGTGAGTGTGTGTGTGTGTGTGTGTGTGTGGGTGTGTGTGTGTGTGTGTGTGTGTGTGCACGTGCTGCACATGTGCTTGTTCATAGATTCAGTGCAAACTCTGTATTTCTGTCTTTACTTACTGTAAGTGTGGGAACATATTTCTCTTAGATTAACTGTGCATGTTTGTCTCACAGTGTGTGTGCGTGTGTGTGTGTTTGTGTGTGTGTGCGGAGGAGGTAGAGGGAGGTCACAACCCATTACTCACGCCTAGCTGTGTTTACTCTCATCTAATAGGAAAAACAACATCGATGGCTTCCACCACATTATAAATCGATAGATTACCCAAACACGTTATAAATCATGTTGCCGTTGCTTTGTCGGAGCAATGGACTCTTCTGCATTGATTTCTGCATAGATTTAATAACAGGCCCCCAACAGGCATAGAAGATCACTCGGCTGCTATCTAAATTAAGCTCTGCAGGATGTAATCACACCTCAGTCCATTAAATAGGCTGCCTCCGCTCATACACTTTAACTGTAGGACTCCCGGGGCCGGAGCCGGAGCCCAGGGGCCTGCAGGTTGAAAAACTCAGCTCTGAGCTCCTAACCTTTTGGAAGCAACAATTTATTTATTTAAGTGTCCAAAGAAGACTTAATTAGATCACAAACTGAATCCTGCCTGAAAAACTGTCAAGAGGAGTTTCGGATGTCTCTGCAGGCGTCTGAGGACCTGAAATAAACAGGGTGCTTGTCTTAATACGGCTGTAAAGCATCAATGTTCACACAGCTTTTCTTTTTAGGACTTTGCTTTGACTTTCATTCATTAAAGCCAACTTCAATTCACATCACAGCCCTCACCTTAATCACAGCCTCAGGACCAGTCTGTGGTCCCCAGGAGGACGACTGGTCCTGACAGAGCACTGTTTATACCAGAGAAGTTCCCAAGAAGGTAACAAAGACATGCACACACACTCACACACACACACACACACACACACACACACACATTCTTGTACTTCTATCTTTGTGAGGGCCCTCATTGGAACAGTGAATGCCAAGCATATAATAGCTTTGTATTATTCATTAGTTTTAGTTTTAATTTTGTTGTGAATTTTTGTTTTCAAATTCAGTTAGTTTTAATTAGAGTGAGTTTGCTAGTTTTTGTTTAGCATTTATTCTGAAATGCTTTAGTTTTAGTTTTTATTAGTTTTAGTGTTAGTTTTAGTTTGTTGTAATGGGGTATTTGTTGGGTGGGAGATTAAAAGAGGTCACATAAAATTTTGCCTTTATTTCCTTTGCCTGATCCATCTTCATTATGTATGAAAAAAGTTGACAACGACAAAAACGAAGGACATTTTCACTATAATTTTAGTTAGTTTTGTAACCACACAATGCAGTTTCAGTTAATTATCATATTTTTGTAACCTTAACCCTAAAACAAAGTCTTAAATCCAAAAAAAGCCTTTAAAGAAGTGAGGGCCGGCCAAAATGTCCTCACTTTGCAAAAATGTCCTCACTCTGTTGGTTAAAAACGTGTTGTGGTCCTCACTATGTAGGAAGTAAAAGAACACACAAACACACACACACACACACACACACACACACACACACACACACACACACACACACACACACACACAAAAGCACCTTAAAGCATTATACTGCTTTCTGATTCAATCAGATTCCATCATGTCAAAATGTTTTAGCTTAAATTACAGATATAGAGTTTCTCGAGCCTAACATTGACATTTGTTATCATGACCTGATAACAAAATACTTGCAGCCCATGTAACGTTACACTGTGTGTCAGGAGGTTTCTACACATGCCATGCTACTGCCTGTTCCTCTTTTCCACAAGTTTGCGTCAACGTCTTTGAATCCATGAGGAAGTTATAAGATAAAATAGAACTTTATTAATCCCGAAGGAAATTCTTGTTCCAGATTGCTCCAAGTTACAAAAACAACCACACTATAGGATAATATAAGAAAAACAATGAACAAAAAAGGTAACAATAACAATTTATATAATCTAAATATGAATATAATTATAACAATATAAAAATACAAAAGTGTCAGAGGAGTAAATTGGGTTGAGTGCACATAACATGGCAGGATGTAATATATGGATATATTGCACATGATAATGACCATAATATAATCTGTGGTGTTGTAAATGATATTGCACACAATGTTAATATTATTCAGTCCGAGTATTAGCTTTCCTCCCTGCAGAAAGGGGAGTATGCACCTGTTTGCAACAGGCCACTCCATCTGTCACTCTATGGAAACAAGTTTGAGCATTTATTTCATATCCTTAATATCAGACTTCAGTTTCCTCCACTAGTTAACTAGTGAAAGCCAAAATACTCACTTAACTAGTTAAACACACTTCAAAATGTCTCTCACTAGTGGATATAGTGGACAAAAATGACCCCAACTAGTTAAATAGTCAGCATTTTAGCCTTGACTAGAGAAAGTTTGATTAACTAGTTAACTAGTAAGACCACAACATCCCTAACTAGTGTTACTAGTGAGCATTTTGAGCCTTACTTTTACAAGTAAAGCCAAAATAAACCCAAACTAGTTAACTAGTCTACTTTTTTTGCATTCTCCAACCTGCAGCCACTCGTTAACTAGTCAACTTTTTTTTTTTACATTCTGCAACCTGCAGCCACTAGTTAACTAGTTACAGTTCCTCAAACCAACCATGTTCACGAGTCGCAACATGCGGATGAAGCAGGAGGGACAATGACACAGTCCTGAGTCCTGATTGGTTGATATATTATATTTTGAACTTGAGAGCCAATAGGAAGACTCAATCCACCTTCTCATTAACATTTTGTGCAACTGGTGAAGATTTTGAGGCTCACTAGTTGAACTATTAGGTTCAAAAAGGCTTGAACTAGTTGAAGAAGACTTTTGTAACTACTCAACTAGTAAAGTCAAAAGACACTCATTTTGCCTTCACTAGTTCACTAATGGAGGAAACTGATGTTTAAAATCAGAGATATGGGATAAATGGTCAAACTGTTTTCCATACCACACCCCATTTCAGCCAGTTGATGTCAATACAAACACACACTTACACTCCATGCTAAATTTTAGCCTTTTAGGGAAAAACTGGCTGCCAAGGAGTGAGCGATCATCTGAGCAACAGAGCGACCTGAGGAGCTGCTGTCGTCTCTCGTCTTCGTTAAGAACTGTTGTAATCACGTCTCATTTATAAAAGAGGATCCAGAGACTTTACGGGCTGGACACTGATGAAATGCCGATCTGAGCCGAGCACTTCAAATATTTATTTTGAAGATAATAGCCACCAAATAAAAGCAAAAATGTATCTACAGAAAATACAAAATAAGTCTTTCAGGGGAAGCCAAGCATTCCTGAAATGAAAGCAACAATCTGAAAGCAACAAGGCAGAGTGAGCATCGGCGGCACATTACCCAGATAAAGAGCTCCTCGAGATGAAAAGGCTCAAACGTGTGAGGCTGAAGTGGCTCTTATTTATTTTGGATAGCTCTGCTGTTGGCTATTAGTCACAGACTACAGTTAACTGTGATGTGAGCTCAGAGCAGCAAGAATCAGAAGAATCCACTGAGAAATAAACTTCACATACTGTCACATTAAAGCTGCATTAATCTATATTCTTACACATTAAATATCAGCAGGTCAGAGCGAGCCTCTCTGATGCAGTAATGGGTTAACTTTACTGTAGTTCTGCTAAATATTGAATTACTGTTTGCAAGTTAAAACATTGGTAGTTTTAAACTTCCATATTGTTGTTTGTTACAGTTAATAATATCTGTACCACTTCTGGTTTTGAACATACGTTTGTACATTTGTACACTTAACTATACATTCTGAGGCATGTCACAATTGAAGTTTTTTTTTATTTTACACAATAATAAGACAAAAAAAGGATAAAGAAATAACAAAAGGAAGGTGCAAGGTAGCGGCAAGAAACCCAAAATATCTTATAAAGGCCTCTAGCTATAATAAAATTCAGAAGTTAAATGAAAAACAAATAACTATGAAATAGAAAAAAAAACATAAAAATAAAGCAAAATTATAATATTATGAAGAAGTAAAATAAAACAAAAGTGTAGAAATGTGTGTGTGTGCATGCCTTTGTATGTGTGTGTGGGTACTACTTAGTGAGCTGAGCATCAGAGCCACTAAACTGCTCTTGTATGAGTTAAGAGAGGAAAACTGTATTAACTAATAAATTGATCAATCCAGAGTATTGTTCCTTTGTATTTTAAGGAGAACTGCTTTAGGAATGGAATTCAAAAACAGCTTCTTCCCCTGTCAGAACACTCAACACCCACACAGGACAGTAAAAAAGCAGGGTGCAAAAACTGCATTCTAAATGCCCACTTGTGCAATAAAACGGATATGTGCAATAAATATACTACCATCACTATATAAGTGGCATTAAATTGTTGTTAAAATGCTGATAATATGATTTATGGAAATATTTCTGGGGCAATATAGTGTCTAACAGATTGTTGCTGATGAAATTTGTGTCCAATAAACACCTTGGGACTGTGAAGTGTAGCCCCAGTGCTACATTTAGTCTATTTGTAACACAGACATTAATAATAATGAATGAATAATTGGATGAAATAGGGTTGCTTGCGGTGACAAACCAACAGAAAGTTATTACCTGAGTCTCAGTTTTAGTTCATTATTTTGGTTCCTGGCTGGTTCTGTTCACTCTCATATGTTTCCAGCACCAGCAGGAATCTGTTTTTATCCAAAAAGCTCTAAGAAAAAAGAAAAAAAACCCTGCACACTACCTGTCCAGCAGCAGACAGCAGACAGGCACGGAGCAGCTCGTCACTGTGGAGAGTTTAACAGCTGAAGAGTCATCTTCACATATTTCTCTCAGGACTCCAAAACAGCAAAAATGAGTAAATATTGGACTTATAATAGTCATACCGATGGAGATGTGACCCCGGGCCTGCAGCATGCTGGCTGAACACTTGGCTTCCTACAGCTCTAAATAATGTTTCACTGCACCAATGTGAGAACATTTTTATTTATTGCAGGCTTAGAGTAACTTATTGGTTTGGAGACATGAAATGAAAATCTCCCTCCAGTTTGGTTGATGATCTTTTTTCTGTTCTGTGTTCTTCAGCTCTTGATAAAATGTTTTCCACTGTTTTCCACCTGCCTGATATGCTAATGCAGCACGGAACACCTGGTAATTACAAGATTTCTTCCTCCGTAAGATGTCCAATCAATCACAAAGCAGCATTTTAAACATTCACAACTGTTTGATATTCATATTTGTTTTTGTGTATTTGTGACCGTTTTCTTGGCTGGCAATGGAGAGAAATCGTCTCTAAAGATGCTGTACAAAAAAGAAAAAGTGTGTGCGTGTAAGCCACTTAACACAAGAGCAGTGCACACTGAATAAATTCACAACTGTCTAATTGCAGGCAGCACACAGATGTTGGGTATTGTCCGTCAGCTGTCGGGCACCAGGCCCCAGACACATTTACAGCTGCCATGGCGACAGGAAAAGGTCTTCACTGATCATCCAAACCACCTCTAAAACCAGCAGTTTCTGTCCCGGATAAAGCTGCAAATAACACTCAGAGAAAAAAACAAAATAATATAAAAAAAAGGAAATTGTGACACTTCAAACAGCATATGTTGGGATAATTAGCTACCCCAAACTATTTGCATTTTGGACACCTCGCCAATTATTTTCATTTCAGCGTTCCATAGCGGTGGAGACGGAGTGAGGGCGAACATGAAATGAGGGGAGAAAGACAGAAGAGAGAGTGAGAGACAGACATAAAGAAGCAGAGAAAGGAAGAGATACAGAGGGGGAAGAGGGAAACATTTATTCCCTTCAATGCAAACTCTCATTTGGCTGGCACAGCAAGGTGTAAATAAACTAGACAATTAATTGGAGATGGATGCAAGTGGGTGGAAAACTCTCTCAAGGGCAATAAACACTTCCTGCCAGAGTTGTTTTCACTCGGTGGAACATAACACCAACAGTGTCTGGACCGGACGTGTTGGCCGCAACCAGAGGCTCATTTATCAGAAGCTTCCATCTCGATCCATAGCAACGACTCAGAAGGTGCACAGTGAAGCTACATGCTGCAGGTGAACTGCGGATTATCGTAGAAAAACTGGTGGAGAGTCGTCTCAGAGTCACATATACATCTCCTCTTGTTTCCTCTAGAGAAAAATGCACCACAAGATTTTTAAACTTGTATTTTCTACCAGTGGTGGAATGTAACTAAGTACATTTACTCAAGTACAATTTAGAGGTACTTGTACTTTACTAGAGTATTTCCATTTTACGTAACTTTATACTTCTACTCCACAACATTTAGCTGACAGCTTTACATACTTTTCAGGTCGAGATTTAACATAAAAAAAAAAAACACAATTCATTTAACATAATACATTTAAAGTGATTACAAACAGTATATTAAGTCGTCAATAAAAGCCATACCAGACAACATTACATACATAAGTGCATTAAGAATAGTAATCTAATAATATATTTAAAGTATATAAAACCGGGTCACGGGGGCAGCAGGCTAAGCAGGGCATTCCAGATGTCCCTCTCCCCAGCCATAACATCCAGCTCCTCCTGGGGGACCCCGAGGCGTTCCCAGGCCAGGAGAGAGATATAATCCCTCCACCGTGTTCTGGGTCTTCCCCGGGGCCTCCTACCAGTTGGACGTGCCCGGAACACCTCTAACGGGAGGCGCCCAGGAGGCATCCTTACCAGATGCCCAAACCACCTCAGCTGACTCCTTTCGACACTCTAATCTTGTGAATAAAGAATATTTAAATCACTATTTTAGGAGCGGTACAGTGCACGACTTGAGGATTCCTCCAAGGGACTATCTCATGGGGTGCTCACTCCAGTGGAAGTTGAAACTGTGGCCTTTTGACTAAACTTAACTACTTTGTTTTCAGTGAGCGATCACTGAATGGACAACCTATGGACTACCTGACTATGGACAACCTCCTCAACCTGCAGGTAGGCAGAGCAGGACCCTCCTCACCCAACTTGGGGTGCTGCCTATTCAATCATCTGACAGCATTGGAACGGAACCAAGACAACATTTGTGTTTGGAAAACTAATACATTTTCTCTTCTGTCCCAAACTCCTGAAGCACAGCTCGAGCTATGATATAATCACCCAAACAGAAGAACTTTGCTAAAGCAGTTTAAAATATTAATGTTTCCCTATTATGTCGCTTGGTTTAAAAAGTTAATCTGAGCAGCATTATGATTCATACAAAAAGTGTTTCATGAGGTAAATGAGTTCTTTAGGAAAGTCATTTCCAGGGTCGGCTGAGGCTGAGTGATCCACACGCTGCTCACACACACACACACACACACACACACACACAGTCTGAATGTGTCCACGCTGCAGCAGGGAGGCGTTCAGAGCCAAGGAAACATCATCTGAAAATGGACAAAAACATGTTTTCTTTCATGTGGGCTGAATGTCTTGAAGGATGTTCTTCTGAGGACACATAATGTGCATTCAATTAATTTCTTTTCATATCCGTCTGAGAACCAGAAGGATTCATTGAATATAAACAGAAATACATAAGCAAATACATAAAACATGCTTTATGGCTCCATAAGGAACTCTAAAGCATGCTCCCACAGGGACAGCGTCACTTTTTGTTTTTCTGATATTCAGGACAGAGATGAAGGCTGTGAACCTCTTCGTGTTCTCACACAAAGATCTATGACAGCCTTTATTAATCTGATCGAACAGAAGGAATCTATTCCTCGTAGCCTGAAAATGGCTGCGAATGAACCGAAGATCAACATGACATCTTAATTTCCCCATTGTGTCTCCCTTCACTCTCCACTCTGTCTCTGTGTTTCTGTCTTCTCTGACTCACACACATATTAATTTGTCTCTGCACATTTCTATCAAACTTTTCCTCCTGTGTGTATTAAAGCTCACACTCTATTAAATATAAACTCATAATCCAGGTGTTAATAATAGTTTTTTCAGAGTAAAACTCCCTGTTGATGAAACCTATGACAAGGCAGATATTGTAATGGATTCTTAATATATAACTACTTTAAAATGAAAAGTTTATCCATCCATCCATCCTATATAACCCGAAGTATGTACTGTTGATCTAATTCTGTGCATGCATCTCGCCTTTCCAAAAATAAAAACCAGAATGTAAGTGGAGGCAAGGCAGTATTAGGAATTTATTTGATTCCTGATAAATCAGCCATGTGCCCCGAGGCTGTGTGTGTGTTTGCCTGGCCCTGCTGATATCAGGTAAATAGGACGTTTCTGGTGAGCGTGATGAGAACTAAAAAGCAGAAGCAGAGAAGGTAATATTATAAAAGGGATTCATGTGTTCTGGCAGGCAGACAGTCAGTCAGGCTGAAAGGGAAGCAGGCAGACAGGTGAAGTCAGAAACAGATGAAGAGATCGCAAAGCTGGAGACAGACTGAACACACAGTCAGAAACACAACACAACACAACACAACACACGTGATCTGGCAAAATATGAGCACACTGTGGCTACAATTCTACAATGTCATTTAGCAGACGATTTTATCCTAAGCGACGTACAAATGAGAGTAATACAACACAAGCAAGGATGAAGTCAAGAAACATTGCAAGAGAAAGTGCCGTGGGTTCAGTTTGAGTCCATTAGGACACAAGTGCTTTTAGGTCGCTGAGCGGTCAGTGCGATACTTGTCATAGTCGTCAGTGTAGATCAAGTGTGAAGGTGTTCAGTAAAGAGTTGGGTCTTCAGTGTCTTCATAAAGATTGATAAGGACTCAGCAGATCGGATGGAGTTTGGAAGTTGGTTCCACCAGCGGGCCCTACAGAGGAGAAGAGTCTGGTTGGAGACGTAGAGGCCTTCAGCGGTGGAGGAGCCAGACGTCTTTCACTAGAAGAGCGTAGTGGACGGGAGGGTTTGTGGTCATGAACAAAGGAGTTCAGATAAGAAGGGGCTGTGCCTGTTGCTATTTTGTAGACAGAGACAAGGCTTTGAATTGTTGCTGCTGTGACCGGGAGCCAGTGCAGAGAGATGAGATAGGGTGGCTGTGGCTCAGTTGGTAGAGCGAGTCGTCTTCTGATCGTAGGGTTGGTGGTTCAATCCCTGACCATAGCAGCCTACATGTCGAAGTATCCTTGAGCAAGATACTGAACCCCAAACTGAACACAGCTCCCGGTGCTGTGTTCATCAGTGTGTGAATGAATTCCTAATGGTGGCAGGTGGGACCACTTAGGGTAGCCTCTGCCACCAGTATAAATGTGTGTGTGAACGGGTGAATGAGCTGTCACAATGTGACTAGAAAAGCGCTATATAAGTGCAGGTCCATTTACCATTTACCATGAGGAGCGGAGTGACATGTGCTCTCTTGAGCTGGTTGAAGCTGCATCCTGGATCATCTGCAGAGGCTTGGTGGTGCAGCAGGAAGACCCGCCAGTAGAGAGTTGCAGTAGTCTAAAAGCGATAACACAAGGGACTGAACCAGGAGTTGTGTGGTCAGAAAGGATCTGATCTTCCTGATGTTGTAGAGGGCGAATCGACAAGATCAGGCAATTGAGGCCACATGAACCTTGAAGGTCAGTTGGTCATCAGTCCCAGTCCCATGAAACCCAAGTTTAGTGGATCCAAGCTGAAGAGTGATAGGCTGATATAAGGTGGGACAGGAGCAGGTGGATGGAGGTCCACACAGGTGTGTGGACAACTGGGGAGCCTGGTCTTCCCTCAAAAAAGGCAATTTAGGCCGTTTGTACATGCGACTCATTTTGAAGAATTTCACCAAGAGAAGCTGGCTGTGTTCCCTTTTACTTTAACTAGTAAGTACACAATATTCACTGTACCATTTCAGTCATCAAATTCAGTTTGACATGCATTTACTATTATTATATATAAAGTGCATTGAAGTGCACTCGAAAATCAAATAATGGAACAAAAAATGATTTCTATGCTACTGCCAATAACTCTTAGTGTGTCACATTTTATAGATGCAGAAATGACTGTTGTGTCACTCAGTGATTCATAACTGCTCACTGGAGTTATTATAGTAGGCTATTTGTAAAAGACTGAGAACAAGAGAGTGAGTCAGAGGGAAAATGGCAACTTTGTGCACCTATCTTTGAAATTTTTGCATAATTTATATGAAAAATAAATTGCTTCAGAACCAGAGAGCTAGCTCTGAGCTCAAACCTAAAATTAGCCTAAAATAGTCTTCTCCCCAGTAATGTTTTCTTCTTGTTTTCTGGATAAAGACAACATCTGTTATAACTGTAAGCTTTCAGGAAATGAATGCAATCTGCTGAGAATTGGTGGAAACTCGCTGGTTTGCCAGATGACACCTGTATGAGAATAGTGGACTTGGTCACTGTGACGGCTCCCGTTGGTTTGTGGACACCATCTTGCTTCATGGCCGTTGCCATGTTGTGTATTTTGCCACCAGTGCATGCACCCAACACATCAGCAACTGGAACACATCAGCAAAGTGCAACCGAATCCTCAGAGTCATTCAGTCCAACTGAACACTGAGCAAGACCTTTAAAATCGACCACAATGTTCCAGTTAACTCTGAACTGAAACACTGTGAAAGGGTCAAAGGTCAAAGAAAAAACACCGGTCAATCATACGGTGAAGCTTACCCTACTTTATCATCTATTTGACTCTAAATCGACCATAATTCACTAATGATGTAATGAACTAACGATTGAGACTATAAATTCATTATGCAAATGTTTACTGAGGTCACAGATCAAGTGAGAAGTAGTTTTCGTATAAATATATATAGAACACCAAGGACAACCCAACACACAGAGTACCACACAGTACATTTACATGCACAGTTTAATCGAGCTAGGCTTAAATTTGATTTTGGCATCTCATTGGACTTCTGACCTTGTCCCAGTTTACATGCAACTAAGAAAATGGAATAACTGATAACTGATGGTATAACTCATCCTCAACACTAGGTGGTGATATGTGTAGTTTCAGCAGGTTAATACGGCTCCCTTTCCGGTTGACCTATTACGTAATACTAAACAAGTGGAGAAAGGCAGGAAACCGGCATTTTCCAACAGGTTCTTCTCCTGTGATTGTATTCTTCTTCTGCGACCGGCTTTCTTGGATGTGCACATGCATTGTCTTGTCATACATGCCGGCGAAAATCATATTCCAATCACATTATCTGGGTGTCTTAATCTGAGTTGGAGAACTCCGACATTAGTCAGACTAACCCGTTAACATGCACTTCAGTTGTCCAGTTATAGTCAGATTAAGGCAATAATTCGTTTTTTTCAAGTATCATGTAAATGTACTGACTGATAGCACAGCAGAGGTTTGCATGTTGCCATCAGACCTACATATGAAACCTTATTATCTAACAGAGAGAGCAGCAGAAAAGCTTCTTCTCACTCCTCCAGCAGGAATAGAAACGTGTTAATGCCTTAAAGTGAAGCGTTCTTTGATGTGTCAGGTTTGAAGAACTTGTCTCTGCACGTGATAATCTCCCGTCTTGTATTGTACTTTTAAACCTCCATTACTGTCTCGTCTGCTTACACGGTTGTTTTCTTGTTTAATTATTAATGACAGTGGCGTCTAGAAACAAGAGACTCGCTTTATTTCTTCATGTTACCCGGGGCCTGCTCTGCTCAGGAGAGGGGGGTCTGCAGCTCTGGGTCCTGCTCAGAGCCTGTAACACTCCTGCCTGGTCCTGTGAATGTAGAAGCAGCCACCTCCTGGTCCCCAGCCCACAGCTGGACTGCACCCAGTTGATGCCAGACCGGAGCCAGCAGCCCGTCTGATTCTCATTCAGCCTCTTTACCAGCAGCCAGCTCGCTCCCCGCTGACCCAGTATGGTGATTTCTGATTTTCATGTATTTTAATTGCAGAATGTGGCATTTGAAACGTCCTACAGGCTGTGTTTGTATTTATTTTTATTTTTTTTACCATCTAACCACTCCCACTGTCAGCTGAGTGCTTATATTTAACATTTGGCAGCAAATCATTCAGTTTCTATCCATACAAAATGTAACGGTGCTCACATTTAATCATAAACTCAGCTCACATTTATGCAAATTAATTTCCCACTCTGCTACCCACCATTTGAAATAAAGAATGTCCCATCTGTATTTCTGAAAACAAATCAATGAGCCCCGCTGTTGCAGTGGGTGACATGTTGCCTCTTTACCTTCGTTTCATTCAAATACTCACTGAGAGTGTATCTATCCACGGCTGAAAATAGTACCCGAAAAAATGCCCTATTTCCTCCTGGACACTACAGCTGTGTTGGGAAATGACTGATACTTTAATGAAACTACATATTTGTGACTCTGATCTTACCCTTCAACTCCTAACACTGTTAACTTTAAACCTGTTATTATAACAGTGTCAGTCCTGCAACGTGACGACAACGTGACTACTGGAAGTGACATAGTTCAGTAAAACGTGATGCAGGAAGTTAAGAAATGTTTGAATCACATGCTGCATTTTGGTTTTCACTTGTGACACCAACACTGCTGCTTTTTCAAACTTGTTTGGTAATTTTGTCTTTTTGGTAATTTCAAATTTTTTGGGTAGTTTTACAATATTTTTTGGTCATTGTGTGTCTTTTTTTGTAATTTTTTAATGTATTTTTTTGTCATTTTACATCTTTTTTTGGTAATTTTGTGTATTTTTTGGTCATTTTACATCTTGTTTTGGTAATTTTGTGTCTTTTTTGGTAATTTTACACCTTGTTTTATTAATTTTGTGTCTTTTTTGGTAATTTTACATCTTTTTGGGGTCATTTTACATCTTTTTTTGGGTCATTTTTACGTCTTTTTTGTCATTTTAATGTCTTCTTTGGTCATTTTACATATTTTTTTGGTCATTTTACGTCTTTTTTGGGTAATATTACATCAATCATTACTTCTACATCAGCAAGATGGAGCGGAGGAAAGACTGAAACGTGAATATGAGTCGTATTTTGCAACGTCCTCCTGCTGTAAAAAAGTAATGCCAAAATATCTCAAATGCGTAGTAGTGAAAAAGACCAAACACCCACTGACCAATCAGGAGTCAGCTACAGCCGTTGATCATGACATCACAGCCCCATTTTATAGAACCAAATAACAAATTCAAACCAAACTAACCAGAAATAATGAACAATTGAACAAACATCAGCGTGATAAGAACGACCTAAACAGAACAGGAAGCATTGAGTTTTGCTCCTGTCCCTTTCATTGATACCTAACTACATCTGTCTGTTTACTGGCAAATAACTAGTGACTAAACTTCGAACCTGAAATTTGTCTTTTTTATGTATCTTTGGGTCATTTCAGGATCAGTCAGCCGCCTGAACATGATGCAGTGAATCGTATCAACCAATCACATCAGCCGACACTGCATTGACTCACAGAGGACACAAGACAGAAAAAGTAACAGACACATCAGCCCACTCCAGTCCAATAATAACAAGCCTATTAAAAATAATGACCTGGTCCAATGACATGACCAGAAGTGATATTACGGCTCTGTGGACTCCAGTAAACCCAACCAGTAAAATTAGCTCCTGCGTTGTATTCATGTGGATGATTGAGGCGTGTCAACATACGAGGAGCTCCTCTCTGACCTTGCTGCTGCTGCTCCCGCGTGCCTCGGTGTCGGCGATGCTGCCATCGTCTTTACGTAACGCGCTCTGCAGGAGGAAGCCATTACTGTCTGCTGTTTGACAGCACCCTAATTAATGGCACACGGTTTAGATTACAGTTTATGAGCAGGAGGTGACAGTGTCCTATTTTTGCTGCTTCTATATTCAGTCATGGAAAAAAATCATCAGACATTCCTTGTTTTCTTCAATTTCTTGTTCATTTTAATGTCTGGTACAACTAAAGGTACGTTTGTTTGGACAGACTGAGCTAGGTTTAGGACAGAAACCTTCCTGGTTTGGCTCTAAAAGACAGTTTAAAGAGGAAATAAATGATGTAAATGCTGGAAGTGAAGTAGTTAGGAGGATGACGTGACTACTGGAAGTGACATAGTTCAGTAAAAACGAGATGCAGGAAGTTAAGAGATGTTTGAATCACATGCTGCACTTTGGTGAAACATGGGACACCAACACTGATCTCATTTGAACTTTTTTAGTAATTTCAATTACTACATCAACTTTTGGTCATTGTGTGTCTTTTTTTGGTAATTTTATGTAATTTCTGAGCCATTTCACATGTTATTCTGATTTTTTCATGTCTTTCCGGTAACTTTACATCTCTTTTTGTCATTTTGTGTCTTTTCTGGTCATTTGGTCAACAAAAATAGCTGATAAGAGTTTAATTTAAGAGCTGATATCTAGACATTTTCCATGGTTTTATTGATAATGATTTTGGTTATTATCAATAACACCCTGGAAAATGTCTACATATCAGCTCTTAAATTAAACTCTTATCAGCTATTTTTGTTGTTATCATTATATTTGTTCAAACAAATAAACCTTTAGCTGTACCAGGCATTAAAATGAACAAGAAATTGAAGAAAAGATTGGTCTACACTGTAAAAAAGGATTTGAGGTTTTTGCTATCTCAACTCAATTTACTCAGTCAGTTCAACTAAAATGTGTTGTGTACTTGAAATATCAAGTTTTTCTGCGCCCAACTAATCAGTTCAATCAGAATCATTCAGGCAACATACATTTCTTAGTTGACTCAACTTATGTACATGTGGTCCCTGCAAAAGTGCATATGCAACCCCACACAGCCAACAAGGGCTATCAACCTCCTGCAGCACCATGTGCCACAACAAACCTTTTCGGATCAGGAGTTTTCCAAGGTAAGAACACACTTTTACTCTGCTTGTATTTATCAAAATGCTTGTTTAAGTATTGCTAGACAGGTAAACTGGATAAATGTTACACTGGAATGTAAAATTAAACTTTGCAGCAGCATTTTTTTGTAACATAAGATTGTTTATGGTATTTTTTATTTTATTTTAGTTGCTGCAGTTGTAATGTTAGCTAAAATGTATGAATGCATGACCGTTCGGGGCTTCTGTAGTGTGTGATTTTAAGAACAAGTAAGCTAAATAAATCATGAGAAATGTTATAGAATGCAATGCTAGACATTTCTTTTTCAGCCTTGTGTGGTTGAATGAGTTTACAGTACACAATTCATGTCCAGTTCTTAATAGTTAAGTGCTAAAGACAAATGAGATCCACTAGAAAGATGATGTCTCACTCTTTTAGATTTGAAGGAATTAAACAAACATATTACATTGGTGTTACAGAGTGGAAGTCCTTCTCATTAAACATCTTTGACAAGTAGCCTACTCTGCTCTGTTTTGCTCTAAGGTTGATCATGTGGCAGTTCTTCTAAGACAGCAGTTTCTACAACACAGCATCCCGCTATATGAGCAACTGTGTTGCGAAGGAAGGAAGGAGATTGTTGATAGTGAGCCTCCTGTCTCCGAAATTGAAGATAGGTGGCCAGCACTGTTCTCAGAAAGACAGGTAATTCTTTTTTTTAATTTTTGAGCCTTATACCAGATGTCACGACACAGTACTAAATACTACACACTGGACCATTTCAAAAAGACATGTGATTACATGAATGTTACATGATTACTCTAAGGAAAATATTTAGACTTGACAAACTTGAGACTCCATGTTTTTTATAAATAAATTATACTATGTGTATAAATGTATACATTCGCCAAATTTAAATAGTGAATTGGCAAATGGATGGTACATGCTTAATTTCTGATCTTCTATCTCTCTACTTTATCATGTTTTATAGACTGGCAGTTCAGACGAGGAGGCAACAAAAGGAGTGGACATCGGGCTCTTGATTGTTGTGGAGGAAGGTGCAAGAAAACAGGAGTTGCTGGTAAAGGAGGTAGTTGATGTTGCTGTTATACTGGAGGAGCACATCATTCTGCATGACCAAAGGGGTGCTGCCAATGCCTTTGCTACATTGATAGGTATTTTGTACTGTCTTAACATAGACTATCCAAAAGGACTCAAGTACACATTTGAAGTGATTCAAAAAGTTTTCATGGGCATCGGAAGTGGCAATTGTTCAGCCAAAGGCCTGTAAAAGCCATAGAAAATACTTGTTGTAAATGTGTTGTAAATGTTATAACAGTGTTTTTGTAGTATGTATGTAGTATTTGTTCAGTCAAGACATACTTGAAATCTACTTGAATTGCAAGTTAAATTGCACAAGCTTTTAAGCAGGTAGCTTTTATATTTCGCATCTACCTTCATACCATGACAGTTCCTGCATGGTAGCAAGCAAGCACAATATTAAGGTTATTTTACAGTTTTATTCTGTAAATGTTGAAGATATTAAACATTAGAAATGTGTTAAATATGTGGCAATTGTATTGTCTTATAATTCAATTCATATAATTCAATTCATGTCATAATTAATTCAATGAAGTTTGAAATTAAATAAAATGGCATTCTGAATGTTCTTTGATATTGAATAGTTATTATGTCGTACTGTGTATTTAAGTCGTGTGGTGAAACAATGCAGTTAAATTTTTTGAATGAACTTAACATTGCAACTAAGACCAACTGATCCTAGAAAAAGTTACCTGGCTGCCTTAAAAACTCAAGTTAATTCAACAAAATGCTTATTTGGTTTACACAACAAAAAAACCTAAGTTAATTGTACAACATGCTTAGTTTAAACAACTTGTTTTGTTATGTTTGTACAACTCAAGATATCTTGTTGGTATCACTAAAAAACTTGTTGATTAAACTTAAAATCTAAAGTGAATGGGACTAATTTGTGCCCTTCGCCTTTGTCAACCCAACTATTTATTCAATGTTTAAGAAACTCAGATATATGTTTAAACAACTGAAGCTCCTTAGTTTGCCAAACTCAACAATTTCAGCCTTAAACTTTTGTCCAACTTAAAATTTTAAGGCAGCCAGGTTACAAATTATTTTAAGTTGAACGAGCAATTCTTTTTTACAGTGTAACAATTTTTCCATGACAGTATGTAACCACACACACACTCAATCCTCCTACTGAGCGGGAGGAGCTGGTTCCTGGTGTCATGGCGGGTCATATGGCGGTGTTGAAGCGCTGCCCACACGCTATGTGAAAATCCCGGCCGACCAAAATGATTACATGTGCTTTATTAAATATTTAATGCGCTTTTTAACCTTCAGGTTAATAACATTAGAGCGGGGCGCGCTGCCAGGTGCCGGCTGATTCTCAAGGACTCTGTCAAAGTAACGAACACCTGCCGACACACGAACCTACAAACGGGATGTGAGGTCACAGCGTGATATATATATAATCATGCCAACCCTCAGTGGGCGGGCCTCTGGACAGCACACACACAAATAAATCTCTCCCCAGTTGATTATCTGTCAGTGTGTGTGTGTGTGTGTGTGCGTGTGTGCAAACAGGTGTGTCTGAGTGTCTGCATGTTCAGCAGCCATAAACAAAACAAGAAAAACAAAGTCATAAGTGGGTCAGGGTTAATGCAGGATGAAGCAGGAGAAGTATGAAGTAATATTTGTCCTCTGCCCGCTGATTTTTTTGTATTTTTTTTTCTTTGTTTTTTTTTTATTTTGGGTAATTTGTGTCTTTTTTGGGACATTTCACATGTTTTTGTAATCATTTTGTGTGTTTTTTTTTGTAATTTTATGTTTTTTTGGGGACATTTCACATGTTTTACTGGTCATTTTGTGTCTTTTTTGGTCAATTTACGTCTATTTTTGGGTCATTTCACATGTTTTTCTGATCATTTTGTGTTAACATAATGCACATAAAGTCATGTCTGTGCTACATCCACATAAAGCCGAGCCGTTCTGTGAGATTTGAGTGAGTTTTGTTCCCATAAAAACAAGATACACAGCAGATTAGAGAGGCACACACCCCACACTGCGTCACTTTATTCCACTACAGTCGTATCTGTCCTTCCGATTCCACCGTTGTCAACAAAACAGATTACATCAAAAGTTGTTTGTGTCTGTACGGTAAAATGCAGTGCCTTGCGTACTGCATTCATCACCGTAGTGTAGGTAGTCAGATAACGGCATACATAATCAATAGGGTGTTTCTGTTATTATCAAGGAGACAGAGATACAGCAGAGGGAAATATAATAGGATTCTCCCTGTTGCATGACAAAGAAGATGCAGAGTAGTGTGGAGTCGAGTCACAGGGACAGATGCTGAGAGGTGAACAAGGTCACAGTTTCAAACCCTGAAGCTAAGCGTCAGGAGAGGCTGTTTGTCTTTAACTATCAGAGACACTTGTCTTGTTCAGGGGGAGACAGTAGGTCAGCAATTAGATGTTACATAGAAGTGTTTTTCATCATCTGAAAGCTGCAACCTAAAGATTAATGTGAGCTGCAGTGTCAAGTTGTTCTGGTCATTAATCTGGAATAAAAAATTAGGTTAGGTTATAAGGGTTAAGAACATTATGAAGCCTATTCTTATGCTCAGTAATGTCTCAGAAGTGCTTCAGCAATTCTTGAGTTTATATTGTTTGTGACACACATTTGGTGCAAAATTTTACCATTTTTGGCAACTGGAGAATCAATTAAAAAAAAGGTCAAAATGCCTCCAGAATCCCACATTTAAGACACCAAGACCTTTAGAACGTCAGAGAAAAATTGATGCTGTGATTTGGTTTAAAAAAATGTTTGGGTATTTTGTGAGAAAGCCCCTTATTGTGAATCTAGTGTGTCAGCCATCCATCCTCTGAATGCTCTAGGTCTCTCGTTTGTGGTTGTGAAGTTTCATGAGGCTGTGATTATCCTAGAGGTCACAGCAGCTCATTTTATACACTGAGCTCAAGCACATGAAGAAAATTGGGCTCACTGAATCCACAAGAGTCTCAGCTTTTTAGTCAGACCTGATTTATGCAGCTCACAGACTGTTTTAGGGACCCCAGGATGGACAAAGATTCACACACAAGAGGACACAATAACACATTTTACAGCAAGAGAAACACTGCCCCAAACACATTTTATTGCAGGAGGAAAAGCGGGCATGTCTGTATACTGACTCACTGCAATGAAACACTGCTATAGGGACTGACATCATCAAAAAAAAAAGGGAAAAATGAAGAAAATGGGGCTCGGAGGCTTGGAATCCACAAGAGTCTCAGCTTTCCAATCAGATCCAATTTATGCAGCTCACAGAAAAACCTGGATGTTTTTTTGTTTTTTTTACCCCAAACAGCAAAAAGTGGGCAAGGGAGAATTGTAGGTTCTCATAGAAGTCAAGTCAAAATGTATTTATAGATCACATTTAAAAACAACCTCAGTTGACCAAAGTGCTGTACAGTTATTAAAATAGAATAAAATCATACACAAATAGTTATAAATAAAAACAATGAAAACAATAAAATACTAAAAACAGTAAAACAATAAAATAGCCATAAAAACTCAATCCAAAAACAGAGTTAGAGATAGAAAAGAAAAATAAAAGGGTAAAAAAGTAAAAGAAAGGCAAGAATTCTTGCCTAGCTGGGACTGAAGGCCAAGGAAAATAAATAGGTTTTTAATAATGTTTTAAAGTGCTCAACAGACTGTGCAGCTCTGACCTGGAGAGGTAGGCTGTTCCACAGAGAAGGCTCTGTCCCCACGAGTCTGGACCGCAGTACGACCAGGAGCAGCTTGTTAGACGACCTAAGTGCTCTGGAAGTACTGTGGGGTTTTAAAAGCTCTGATAAATAAGACGGTGCCAGACCATTTAAGCACTTAAAAACAATTAATACAACCTTAAACTGGATCCTAAAATGTTCAGGTAGCCCATGCAAAGATGCAAGGTTGGGGGTAATGTGATCACGCCATTTTTTTCCAGTCAGCAGGCGGGCGGCTGCATTTTGGACAACCTGTAAGCGGCGTACTACTGGCTGGTTAAGACCAACAAACAAAGAGTTACAGTAGTCTAAGCGTGATGTAATGAACTCGTGGATGACTCGATCCACATTTTTATTCAGATTTCCTGAGGTCAGAGGTCTCTGGAGTAACTTTGGAGCATTGTTTTGTCCAGTTCCTGACACAATATCACAACATGGTTGGTATCGATGGACTCCTTAGGTTGACAGGTTGTATTTGATTCATTTACTCCTGCTACAGCCTCTGAGAGATCGTCGTGTCAGCTGAGATCCCAGCGGTCTTAAACAACAAGACACTGACTTCCACCAGCTCAATAAGAGAGAAAAATCAAACTTTATCTGTATACCTGTGGCTCTGATATGATGATATGAGATTGTATTTGTTATTGTATTGGTTGAATGCACTTATTGTAAGTCGCTTTGGACAAAAGCGTCTGCTAAATGACATGTAATGTAATGTAATGTAATGTAACTATATCTAAAACTAGAGTACTTTACAGAAATGTTCTTTATCATAAATGTATTGATGGGTGAGGAATGCAAATGTTCATAACAAAGAATTATTTCTCCCTCATGTCCAATAGTTTGTGATAATTCTGATGCTGATGTTTGACTTTTTATAATTTTGTTGCAACTTAAAAGACTGTTCTGGATGTTTTTGACCCACAAGAACAAACTGTCCACACTCAGCAGAGTCTGAGTGTTGCATGTTCAGCAGCCATAAACAAAACAACAAAAACAGAGTCAGAAGTGGGTCACAGTAAACAACCTGGTGGTTAATGCAGGATGAATCAGGAGAAGTATGAACCAATGTTTCTCCTATATGCTGATTTTCTCTCTGTGTGTCTTGTTCATCATTTAAAGAATTGACACCAACACTGCTCGAGTTTACCTCTTTTTTTATCATATATTTTAGGTCATTTTACATAATATTTTGGCCATTTTACATAATATTTTGGCCATTGTACATAATATTTTGGCCATTTTCCGTCATTTTTGGGGATATTTCATATGTTTTTGTGATTGTTTTGTGTCGTCTTTGGTCATTAGTGTCTTTTTTGGTCATTTTCAGTCAGTTTTTTGGTCAACGTGTCATTTTTAACAATTTTGTGTAATTTTTCGGTAATTTCACACGTTTTTCTGATCATTTTGTGTCTTTTTTGGTCATTTTACATCTTTTTTAGGTAATTTCACATGTTTTTCTGATCATTTTTGTGTCATTTTTGTGTGTCTTCTTAATCATTTAAAGAATTGATTTCTTTAAAATGCATGATTGGAGTCGTGTTGCTGTTACTGAGGTAATCTTTTTTTCTTCTTTTACAGCAGCTGTCGATATGATGTGAATCATTCTTCCCTCTGTATTGTTTATGCCCTGCACACTCATGTGGGACACACCGGAGACTCTGTGGCCTTCAGATGAAGCAGCGTGAATTCATAATTGATGGGTCTAAGTGTGGTGGCGGCGGGGCGGGGGGTTATTCAGCATATTTATCTAGGTCACTCCTGACTGCACATTTCAAAATGCGCTGAGAAGCTTTTTCTGAGGTCGGATGAGTTTCTTCCATAAAAGCACCACTTAACATTTTGACTACAGCACTTGCTTTGATTTACTTTCATCCATGAAGAAGTACACAATTAAGAAGAAATAATAAATAAATCAATTGTAAAATAAGTCAACCGTAAAATGCGCACTCACAGAAGTCAAACCTGCAGAAAAAAAACCTGCAAAATAAAGCATGAGAGGAGAAACTAACAGTGAAACACAGCGAGCAATACTGCCGTTCAGGTCGTCATGCCCTGACTAAACTCGCTGTGGACCGATCACATGAGCACAAAAAGCATCAAACAGGAATAAAAAGCTTGCAGGAGGAGTAAAGATCTGATGCGAGCACAGGAGGAAGACGGATGTGATTCAGCATGGAGAGGCTGAGTGACGCATTTATTGAAGAGACGAGTTTTCAGCCTACGCCACGCGGTCATGGTGCACACACCACATTATCATATCCAATTCATTTCAGATGAACACAGCTGAGAGAGAGCTGGTGGAAAACATGAGGGGAGTTCTGAGGGCTGCTGATGTGGGAGACTTATTGAAATTTAACAAGAAGTTCACACAGTAAACGACACGGTGTGCCTGGTCTATCAAATTGAATTTACTGTCAAAACAATATGTTTGGTTATGGAAAGATGCATCTTTTTGTTCAAGTCAAATGACGTACAATGCATATGCCAAAATCCAGTCCTGCTGCATCTGATCTTAAGCGTCTCTACCACAGCTCCCATAGACTCCTATGAGAGTCTCAGGACATGGTAAGGTTCACTGCTGTAACAAAAAGCTGCAGTTTGGTTGAATTTGTGCTCCGTCAGCACTTCTCTAAGTTCAGGGCCAAACAGTTCCTGGTTTGGCTCTAGAAGACAGTTTAAAGAGGAAATAAATTATGTAAATGGTGGAAGTGAAGTAGTTAGAAGGACGATGTGACTACTGGAAGTGACATAGTTCAGTAAAAACCTGATGCAGGAAATTAACAGATGTTTGAATCACATGCTGCATTTTGGTAAAACATGCGCACTAACAGTTCACCTCTTTTTTATTGGTCATTTTGTGTATTTTTTGTTCCTTTTACATATTTTTTGGGACATTTTACATGTTTTTTTCTGATCATTTTGTGTCTTGTTTTGGTCATTTTACGTCTCTTTTGGGACATTTCATCTTTTGTGGGTTTTATGGGTTTTTAGCCAGTTTCAGTCTATTTCTGGTCATTTTGTATGTTATTTAGTCGTTTTGTGTAATTTTTGGGTCATTTCACATGTTTTTCTGATCATTTCATGTTTTTCTGGTCATTTTGTGTCTTATTTGGTCATTTTATGTCTTTTTACACCTTTTTTAATGTCTTTTTTTTCATCTCCTGGTGAAAGTCCTGTTTTGTTTGACCCGTCAATCTCCCTCCCACCCTAACTGACACTTTGTGCTTTATACTCCGCCGCGCCGTCATTCACGATTACTACAGCGGCTAGAGGGAACCACTAACTCCAAACAGAGACAGGAGGAAGGATTGGAGTATCATAAGCATGCAAAATGTGTTTGTTTTTTTACATGTTGCATTAATTACTGCATCATTTGAATGTCTACCGTCGTGTTATTTGTCCTATGATCAAGGAGAAGCTGCTGGTGTAGGGCAGAAGAGCGGGGCTGCAGACTACAGTGTGATTTTTGATATTCCACCTCAACTGTAATCTACACCAGATAAAACCTGACAGGGCTTCACAGTAACACCTCTGGCCTGCATTATTCATAGAGAATCAAAGAATATGAGAGATGTAGGGTGATGAAGGAAAAAGAAATCTCGCACGATGATTTTTTTCTTTTTTTCCCATTAAGCTGCTGAGCTGTGAGGAGGAGCCGGAGCTGAAACCTGCAGGTCAGAGAGAGAGGATCGAAGGTCTGAAGCTGCAAGACGGAGGAATCATTGGATTATACGGTTCAAGGTCCCCAAACACCCAAACACCACAAAACTGCTCTGAGGGTTAATGTCGGAGTCAAAAATTAGTAACACATTTTTTTAAATACATTTTTTCCTTCAATTCAAATTGTTGCTTCTTGATCTTAAAGGAAAAAAATAAGTTGAATTGACATAATCTAAATAAACAAAAATATGCAAGGGGAATTTGTATTTATAATTTCAATTAAAAATATGTTTTGTGATAAAAATACATACTTTGAGAAGATGCTGCTGAGAGTTTTTGTGTCTCAAGCTTCTCCTATAAAAATATAAGCAAACGGAATTATTTCAGTAGATTTATTTTCTTGAATTCAAATTGTTGCTTCTTGTTCTTGAGGGGAAAAAATATATATTTAAAAAATATATTTTTATTTTTTCTATTGATTGATCTAAAAATTAAACAAAAATATATATGGATTCTTTAAATTTATTATTTGAATTATTATTATTATTATTATTATTATTATTATTATTATTATTATTATTTTGTATGGTCAGGACAGATGTGTCTTAAGTCACCCCCCCTCAAAAAATTATATAAATATTAATAATTATTATTATTAATAATATTATTACATAATATTAATTAGAAAATATATTTTACTTACTTTTGCTCTGCCTCGGTTGTTTGATAACATTGAGCAGCAATAACATGAACCACTGGCTGCAGAGGATATAGTGAAGATTTTTATGATACAGAAGTTTTAAAGTTCTGTATTGTGGCCAAACTGCACAAATATTGGGCCTCTTGCAGAAAAATTTTCATATCCATGTTCGTATTTTGATATATTCTTCTCAACTTCTCTTTTGTTTTATTTGAATGAATACTGTTTTACATCTGTGTATAAATATATTAATTCATTCTCATTATGCATATAAGTCATTCATTTTGCAATTACTGTCTACCTATATTATTATTCATATATTTTATAAATGTTATATTTTATCCCATAACTGTGCAGCCCTATAAATAGTATAGTTGGCGGGAGTCTGAGATCGAATATTTTCATTTACAACAACTGTTTTTCTGTAACTGTTGACAATAAATGAATATCATGAGAGTACTCTTACTCTAACCTTACCTTTCCTTTAACTGTTCTCTGTTTTGTTGGCAACTTTTACTCACAAAACTTTTCACCAAAAAAGTACTTCAAGGTCTTCTGTCATATATCACAGAAAAAATGCAACAGACCTCAAAAAAACAAAAAAACAAAAATTATTTGCACAATTGCCAGTGCTGCACTGTAAAAAAATAATATGTTTAATTTACGGTAAAATACCGGCAGCTTTGGTTGCCAGAACTTCACTGTAAAAATTACAGTGAGTGGGTTTTCTACTGTAAATTTTAAATGTAAATATCTATTTAGACTGAATATTTCCTGTTATTTTTAGGGTAATTGAGTCATTCATTCACACATGATGGTATTTCTGCATTCATTTTACATGAAAAAGTGATATTTTTACAGCAAACTGTGGGTTTCCCTACAGTTAATGACAGTAAAAGTAAAAGTTTTGTGCTATTCTTTGATTTACAGTAATTAAAAGTGTCTACTACAGTGATATACAATTTTTAATTTTACGCCCTATTTCTGATGTAATTTGACAGTGTCTTACTGTAATTTCTACAAACATTTTTTTACAGTGTGGATTATTTCTTGGCTGGTGGATTTTGACCGAGCCATGCTAACTCTTCCATCTATTCCCAGTCTTTGTGCTAAGCTAAGCTAACCAGCTGCTGGCACACAGACATGAAGCTGATTTTAACCACCTTACGCAGCATTTTCCCCAAAATGTTCAGCTGCGTCCTTAAAAGACAGATGCTCTCCATCTGCACTGAGAAACTTTCCTCTCCTCCCGCCTCATTAGCTCATCGACAGTCCATCGGTTTTACATGGCTGAGCGGAGCTGATGTGATCCTCCAATACTGGAGCGCAGTGCAGCACCACATGCTGATCCTGTACTTCTCCTGTGCCTGTACCTGTGCAGAGCTACTTTAGAAATGCTGTGTTTGTTTCCAGGAACGGTGAACCTCAGAATCACTGCAGGCAGGAAAAAAAAATTCTCCAATCAGAGCCGCTGACATAAAGTTCAATTACAGTCTCTTGTTCAGCTAGAAGCCCATTAAAGGAGCCTTCTGGTGCTTTTATTATGTATGCATGGCTCAGGTCAGGAGCTGACTGAGTCAATGGATGTGTGTGTGTGTGTGTGTGTGTGTGTGTGTGTGTGTTTGTGTGTGTGTGGTTTCTGTATTCCTGGATGCAGAGCCTGGATGTAACACTGTGTAACTGAATGGATGTCAAGTGTGTGAGTGTGTGCAGGTGTGTTGGTGCATGCAGCCTCTTTCACCTGGTACCTGTGACTGAGTGCTTGTGTACTTGTGTGTTTAAGCACGTGTTTTGGGTATTTTTACATCATTTTATGTTAATTTTCTGTCTTTTTGTGTTTTTCTCTGATCGTTTTGTGTCTTTTTTGGGTCATTTTGTGTCTTTTCTGATCATTTTGTGTCCTTTTTGTGTAATTCCTCATGTTTTTCTGAATATTTTGTGTCATGGCTCAGGTCAGGCTCTGAGTGAATGCATGTATGCAGATCTGTATGTGTGTGTGTGTGTGTATTCCTAGATTGCAGAGCCTGGATGTAACTCTGTAACTGAATGTATTTCGAGTGTGTGTGTGTGCGTGTGTGTAAGGGTGTGTTAGTGCATGCAGTCTTGTCTTGGTACCTGTGACTGAGTGCATGTGTACGTGTGTTTAAGCATGTGTATCTGTATGTGTGTGCGTGACAGAGCGAGGGCGAGTATGTAAATGCAGCCAGTGTGTGTGTGTGTGTGTGTGCGTGTGCGTGTGTGCAGCCGCTGCAGCACCCAGGTATCTGGCTTTCACGCTAGCTGTCTCTGAGGTTTGAATTTTATGAGGCTGACACTGAAAATAGCCCCCGGATCCTTCACAATATACATTACACACTCTGCTCCTCTTTGAAATGGGAACAACTATACAGTGTGTGACGGGAATGTATGGAGCTTATTAATTCTTCAGGCTATCTGGGGCATTGCAGGAGTGTTTCATGTGTTATATACCTCGACGGGGGTTTTCTCCCTGTGGGGGAAGTGTGTGCAGCAGGGTGGCCTGGTGGTTAAAGAGGATCATCCCACAGCAGCAAGCTCCACACTTCTATTGCATTATGTCCATCCCAGTGAATGTGTCTTTGTCTCTACCTGCTGCAGGGAGCTCTCTGTCTCCACTGACCTCTGGGAGCTCACAGGGACGTTTGGTGCAGCTCTGTAAAGTATCACAGCTTCGTTTGTATCAGATGTTTTCACGCTCATTGCAGTGCTGATGGTTTCATGATTCACTGTTAACAGACTGCATCATTTGCACGCCACTCTGTTTCAATTTAAGGTCCTTTTTATTGGAAAAGCTGACGTGTTAGAGATATTTTTTATCCCACAGGAGCCAAAGTGTAAGACTGATTTCATACATTTTTTAACTTATTTTAGACTTTTTCTCTTTTTGAAAAGTTGGCATTTCTTTTTTCCTTCTTTTTTGGATTTATTGGTTTTAATTGGTCGTTTATCTAGCATTAGTTAATCTGATAGCAAACTGAGCTGTCATTTTGTCTGTACTTTATTATTGGGGATAATATGGGATAAAAGTGTCTATTCTGATATACAGTCATGGAAAAAATATTAGATTAATGCCTGGTACAACTACAGGTACATTTTGTTTGGACAAATATAATGATAACAACAAAAACAGCTGATAAGAGTTTAATTTCAGAGCTCATATCTTGATATTTTCCATGGTTTTCTGATAATGATTTTGGTTATAATCAAGAAAACAATGTTAAATGTCTAGATATCAGCTCTTAAATTAAACTCTTATCAGATTTTTGTTGTATTTTTGTTGTTGTCATTATATTTGTCCAAACAAATGTACCTTAAGTTGTACAGGCTATTAAAATTAACAAGAAATTGAAGAAATCAATAGTCTAATATTTTTTCCATGACTGTAGGTCATTTCATATCTCAACAGTGATATTTATCACAATATAGCATGTTTTCTGGTCATTTAATATCTGCATTATATGAATGTAATAACCATGTGGTAAAGCATAATTTTGATCCTGTGTGAATTAAATACTTGACAAATAAAAAGTACAGAGTATTTTCTTATTTTATTAATAACTTTAGTGCAAAATGAACATTAACAGCTGGTTAAAAACAGGCAGCAAACGGCTTGAACCTGACATCAGTTACTGTCCATGTAGATCTGGAATAATTTAAAAAGTTATTTATGAGCATAAATCCTGATAATAAATATTTAAGTGGTTCAACAGAATGAACCTGTGGTTATACACATTTGTAGCGTCCACCTTGTTTCCATGTTATGACCTAAAGCTCAGAAAAACAACTTCACAACAACCAGACGAGCACCTGAAGCACACTTTTTTTTCTTATTCCCTTCCACAAACATCTGATTGGCTTGTTGTAATTGAATCAATAAACAGCTAATAATAAAAAGCTGGAGCATGTTCAAGCTCAAAAACGTTCTACTGCAGTTTTCGAGTTGTTGTTGTTTTTCTTCAAAGAGTGTAAAACATTTTAAAACAGATTTAGTTTTTTGTCTTTGGTGGCTGTCAGAGGTTTTTTACATTAAATATAAACAGTTACAGGCTACTTTACAAACTGTTCTTAGACATTTCATGAATTAATGTATTCATCAGCTTAATGACTCTGAAAATTAAACCATCTTTTCAGTTTTTTTTTCATAAGACAAAGTTTTTATCATTCCTAGCTGCTGTAGCCGTCTATTTGTCAGACAATGATTTATATTCTTCTTAAATCAGGATTTGTTATTAATCTTTTCTTTTAAATTATTCTATATAATTACATTAATCTGGACCCTGAGTCTGTATTGAAGTTTTGAATAAAACTCAGCTATATTTAAGAGGAAGTGGCCTTTAGTTATCAAACTGGCCGTTTAATGCAGTAATGTTTTTGTGTACAGAAACATTTTGCCACGTTGTGTCAGATATGAATGAGCCGCGGGACATTAGAGTTGGTGACAGATACGACATGTGTATATATATATATATATATATATATATATATATATATATATATATATACCCCTGACTGTATATATATATATATATATAGGCCAACACACGAACTTCCACATATACTGATATGCATACATCCCTCCCCCAACCACCCCCCAACCCACGCCTTCGACGCTTCATACCCCCAGCGAGACAGGCGGGTCTGTGAACAGCGCCGCAAATGGCTGCAGGTCCGGATGGCCGCCTGGCTATGCTGCCCCCCCCCCTCCCCCCGCACGTCATACGTCTACTCATGTTGTGAAAGTGTACCATGCCATGTTGCTGAGGTTTTTTTCATGTTTTTTTTCCTCCTTTCCTCTCCCCATGTGTGCTGTATTTTATCTCTCTTCACACCCTGTCTTCCTGTCCTGTCTACCTTGTGATATTGTTTGTTGATGTATTATGCGTTCTGGACGGGTTGATGGCTTAATTTCGTTGTACTGTACTTGTACTCTGTGCAATGACAATAAAGGTGATTCTGATTCTTCTGATATACAGTCAGGGGGAAAAAAATTACCATTGTTTTCTTTAATTTCATGTTTAATTTTGCATGCTTTCCTTGATAATTACCAAAATTCTTATTAAGAAAACCATGGAAAATGTCTAGATATCAGCTCTTAAATTAAACTCTTATGAGCTATTTTTGTTTTTGTCATTATATTTGTCCAAACAAATATACCTTTACTTGTACCAGGCATTAAAATGAACAAGAAATTATATATATATATATATATATATATATATATATATATATATATATGTATGTAGGTATATATATATATATATATATATATACTCTAATGTCCCTAGGCTCATTCATCTCCGACACAATGTAGCAAAAATGTTTATATATATATATATATATATATATATATATATATATATATATATATATATATATATATATATATATATATATATATGTATATGTGGGCAGCTGTTCAGAGGCTGTGTATGTTTAGACGGAGGCCAGCTCAGGACATGCAGCTGCTGTGTCAGTTAGTGAAATTCATTCAACCAATTGAAACAGGTTGACTAGTTTGTTTTAGGCAGCTGAGAAACTGATGCTGGATGCATCAGGATAATACCTGACAAGTGGTAAAGAAGAAGAGAGAAGAAGAGAGAAGAAGAGAGGCGCTGAAGCAGGTGAGACGACTGCAGCTCATGTATCAGTGGAGACGGATATGAGACAAACACAGAGACAAAGAGGAGACAGCAGAGTGGCGGTGGTGCCAGCCACAGCAGATGTTTGTACGGTTTGTGCTCCGAGCGGCTCGGTGTGCTCCAAGCAGCCTCTGGCAGCTCCGAGCTGTGCCCCATCGTGTCGTCCCGGTGCCAGAAGTGTCTCTGTCTGCTTTCATCTCAGTGTCCTTCTGAGGGACATTTCACTTTTATGTAAACCAGCAAAGAGGCCATGTTGGCAGAGTGAGGTCGTGAGCAGCCGTCCCCTCTGCCCCTCCGGTGGATCAATCAGGACCAGAGCCTGGCACCAGGGTTACAACAATAACCCGCCGCATTAGCATGTAAATGAAGCAATTGTTACTTTTTCATGTGTTGACCCTGTGCTCTTCACTACAGCGCGACGTTTTATAAAAAAACACTGGCTGTAATTTAGTCTGTGGACTTATTTTATGACCTCCAGAAGTTTGACAGAAAGTTTGAGAAAGTTTAAATCTGTTGTTTATGTCTAAAGTATGAAGTATAACAGTTTACACTGAGGGAATATTGTTAAACAATATCCGTGTGCCTGTATATTCTGTTAACAAAGAATATAACAGTTTATTATGTGATCTCATACAGTCAGGTCACAGATGGAGCTCATAAAACGGACACGATACATACAGTCATGGAAAAAATCATCAGTTTGTAGTTTTCCTCAATTTCTTGTTCATTTTAATGCCTGGTACAACTGAAGGTAAATTTGTTTGGAAAAATATAATTAAAACAACAAAAAGTAGCCGATAAGAATTTAATTTAAGAGCTGATATCGAAACATTTTCCATGGTTTTAATGATAATGATTTTGGTGATTATCAACTGGTCTAATAATATTTTCCATGACTGTACAATAAAAACGATCCTATCCTAAACTTGTGCAGCTCATTTGAAACAGCGTTTAACACGTTTAAAAGCTCCGTGACAGCAGCTGCTAGAAGAAAAATAAATAAATTACAAAAAAAATATGCTGCTGGCAGAATATTCATTCTCACATTATTAGAATGTGATATACTGTTCTGTGGAAGGTGAATTAGTAACCTATATTCTCCCCTTGTCAGATAATCTAACACGGCAAAAATGTTAGAAACTAAAGTGATTTAACTGATGCCAACGTGTGAATAAAATGTTGCCGGTTAAATCTCAAATTCTATCAAGTTTAAAGTGATTTACAGATACTGTTGAACTGAGTAGCAAGAGTACATCTAGTCTTAAATAATATCAGCAAAGCCAATAAAATGCAGAAAGAGCTTCCACATGAGGTTATCAGAGTTCATTGAAACATTAAGTTGCATACTGTATTTCCTCAAATAGTAGCCGGGGCTTCTATTAATAAAAAATCAGTTTGGGACCCGGCCAATAATAGGGGCAGGCTATTATTTGAAGGAGGCTTTTATTAAAAAAAGAAAATCAGAGCAGCTCTGACCGGCACTTTTTAGTGTTTTACACAGCGCATTGTAGCCAGTTACCCAGATGTCAACCATATTGGAAGTACTCGGACGTAAACAAACAATGAACAGCACGCTAAATTGTTCATTTTAAGCAGGATTTAAAATGTCTAAACTACTAAAAAGCCCAGAAAAACGTGCGTAAACGGCTCGACTTAACAGAGAATGACTAGGACAGCGGGACAAACAACAATATTTACCGACAAACTTCAAAATACAGGTGTTGTGTCGAAATCTGTTACCCGTGAAATGATGTTTCCTGAATGGTGTTCTCCGTAGCATCACCTCCGCGGTTGGAGTCTGGATTTCAGTTTAAGGTTAGTCCTTGTAGAGATAACTGTTTGGGGTTAAGGTAAACTTGGGCTCATGTTAACAACTTAAAGGAGAACTGGTTGGGGTCAGGGGTCAGGTTGGTGCAGGTTAAGGTAAGGGGGACACATATCGACGGGGGAACAGACTTTGACATAACACCGGTAAGACACCCGGCTTATAAAAGAGGCCGGCTTTTATTTACTAAAAATTGTTTTTATACCCGGATACTAAATGAGGCCGGTCATTAATAGGGGTCCGGCTTTAAATTGAGGAAATACGGTAATCACTTCTTGTTCAGAGTTTAGTTGGACTATCAGTCACTCTCAGGAGTCGGTGGCAATTTTTCCTTGTTAACCAAGGTAGCGAGCTAGCATTAGTTAGCTGACTAATGTTAAATAAATGTAAAAATAAAGTTATTTGCAGTGACTGTCTACTGTTTTGTGATCACGCTTACTGGGGATTTCCACCGGACGCGTTACAGCAGCAGCACGTCTCCACAGCATTTTTGCTGCGTCTGTCAAGTCACACCGGGCGCGTTACTGCAGCAGCACGTCAGCTTAGCGAGCCGGCCGTATACACGCGAGATAACGAGATCACGCGATAATCCTGACCATACGGGAGACCGCAAGATCCCGTGATAAACTTTAAACTCTATTTATACAGTCTATGGATAAACTGTGTGTATAAAGTAAACAACAACAACAAAAACCAACTTACTTTGCTTCTTTGAGGTGAAAGATATGTTGATCTGACCATCTATCCTTATAAAAACAATATGTTATGTCATAAATGATTGTATGATGTTCCACTTCAACAATCAGTCTCTTGTCTTCCGTGTCGCCGATCCTCTGAGACCCTTTGATTGATTGATTGCCGATCTGGTGCCCCGGTCATAACATAATGTTGATGTGAAGTAGTTTTAGGCTGCATGAACTGCGTATTGTGTTTTATTTTGAAAGGGGCGGAAGTGTTGTACGCTGATTCTGAGTCGGACTTCCTGTCTGGTGCGATCTGCTCTGTTGAGATTCACGCGATTTGGCAGCGTCTCGCGGGGAAATAGAAGTCCTACCTAATGCTCGCGTAGAGACGCTGACGCGACGCTGCAGTAACGTTACGCTACACGCCCGGTGGAAATGCTCTCATTGATTAGAGTGTTACCTATTTGCAACGTCATACGCGACGCTGACGTTACGCTGCAGTAACGCGCCTGGTGGAAATCAGGCTTTACACTGCTGCAGCTCTCTGCTGGGAGGTCGACAACTGATAATTGATAATGCTTTATTTTTGGATAGGGACAGTGCACATTAATGATCATCGAAAACATCTCTGTTTGCATCCATAGTCCCTAGAAATAATAAAAAGAAATACAAATATAAAAGGCAACAAATAAATAGGTAAAATACAAATAGAGGAGACAACACACACACACACACACACAACACAATACATACCAGACACAGACAGGATAGAACAATGCAATAAAAAGTAATGGTCAAGTAGTCTCAAGTCCAGCTAGTGGTCGCACTTTTGATGTGATTTGAGCCATTGTTTTAGTTAGTATGTGGGACATTCCCTTATTGTGGAGGGAAGACTGTTCCAAAATAAATTCAAAGACTGAAGACCTGAAGGCTCTTTAATGAACACCTTCACACAGAATCTACACAGATAATAATTAATTAATTTAAAAAAGTACTTAAGTGCTAATGGACTCAAACTGAACCCCTGGCTCTGACCAGGCTGTCTTTGATTTGATCTTTGCTTGTGTTGTTTGAACTCTCAGATGTACGTCACTTTGGATAAAAGCGGTAAAAAAGCTGATGACGTATTTTCATTCCAGATTACGATCCGTTCTGCTCATGCACCGATGACAACAAAACAATAAAGGGACAGTCGAGGCTTCAAAGCCGAGTCAACAAACCAATAGTCACTGTTTTTATAAAGTTTGTGGTAACTACATGAGGCAACGTGATGTAGTCGTGATTAACAGATGTTCATCCAATCACCTGTACAGCATTTTTGTAAAAGTACAAATTCCAAACAGCTTCAAATCATCAAAAACCATCTGGCAGCATCAGGTTGTGTAATACTGACAGCTGCTTAAAAAAAACATGTAAATGTGTGATTGTTGAGTTTTGCTGACCTGCTCTGAGCAGCTGGAAGCAGCTAACCAAATATGGGCTGAAACTGAAAAGAAATGAAAGAATCTCTCAGAGAGAAATTGGTTCAGAAGGTTAAGCATGACTGTGCAAATACAATTTGTAGTAAATCAAAGATGCCTACACATTCATATGATTGTTCGAATAAAAATTAAGTTCTGTATAATCAATCAAAGTACAAACGGAGGATTTGTGGTCAGATTAGAGCAGAAAACTGCCTCTTTACTCTGAAACGTGAAAGGTCGAAGCTGCTCTGGAAGAAGGAAGTTTAGTTTATCCTCCAGGTGACCTCAGAGAAACATAAAATGAGTATAATTTTGATTTTTATTGCTTTTTATATTGGAGATATATTAGAAGATATAAAGGATGCATGAACCAATGAGACACCTTCATCTTGTAGCTTATTAATAATATCATTATTCATGTGATGTCTCGTTAAGTCCTATAATACTATGAGTATGTATTTTATATGTATTAACGTAATGTTTCCATTAAACGCAGCTAGAATCTGATGACATATTAGTGAGCAGTAAACAGTCACACATTGTTTTCTGCAGAGTTGCTAATTGAAACATGATATCTTCAGCAGCATTGAGTGTCTCCAATTTTCTTTTTTCCATTTCATAAAATGACACAATGCACTTTGTTGCACATTGAGCGTGCAGCGAGCAGGTAAACATCCTGATAATGAGCCCTCTTCCCTGCGACGGCTTAATGAACAGCGTGGAGAGAGAAACCAGACACATTTGTTAACAGAGTGATAGCATATGTCTGATATGTTTTTGCTTTGAACAACCTGTTTATTTTTAATTGATGTAACCGGCTGCATTATGCATGAAATGAGTTGTGCACTAACACGCGGGGCATTGTGCTTCCCTCAGCGCTGCAGCACAAATTAAAGCCATATCAGCCTCTTTCCTGCCTCAGACGTGCTGCTGTCAGACTTGTAATTCGTTCAGTCTTAATCTTGTATTATTATGCTAATAATAAGCAATCAAAAACATTTCAACGCTAAATTGAAAATGGAGAGTATTTCAATAGCAAACAATTCAACAGTGACAGCACATTTGTCTGTGCTGAGCTCCGGTTGAGCTGCAAACACACTCATAGCTGCTTTCATTGCATTTATTTACCTGATGTTTTGTTGAAGCCTTCCACATTAACCATGTACACAGAAAAATATAGATTTTAATGCCTGGTATGTGTATGAAACACAATCCTTTACTTATGTATGCAGAGAGTACTTAAAGGGGCTCCATAACACTTAGTTTCCACATTTTGCATGTGCCTTTCAAAACAAACATGTTTTTTTACCTCATATATTCCACATAAAATACAAATATTATAGGGACATGCAAGTGATTCATAATGTTGCATACTGTACTATTGATGGCCTATTTACTTTTAAAATTAAAATATATATTTTTTTAACTCATTGGGATATTCCACATAAAATTCAATTAAGATTAGATATGATAAAATAAGATAATACTTTATACACATCAATATAAAAAAATACAAATAATGAGACATATACATACATTCTATACACCTTATATTTTTTGTGTTTGTTTGTTACCTGAGAGAACTTAAATATATGCAGAGGATATATATATATATATATATATATATATATATATACAGACAGACAGACAGATAGACAGATAGATAGATAGATAGATTGATTGATTGATTAACCTATTTAACATTAATAATAAATACCAAATAGCATACATGTATGTATATAATGGATGTAATGTGTATAGAATGTACGTATGTGTCTTATTATTTATATATATTTTTTAGATCTATGTGTCTGTATCTTATTTTGAGCAGCTGTGACAACTACATTTCCCCACTGGTGGATAAATACAGTCTCATCTTATAACTATTACTTACTTTAAATTAAAACTACATATACTTTACATTACAACAACCTCCCTGCAGAAGAAACTGGATTTATAAACAGCCTCTTCTCAGACTGCTAACAGCTCCAACTTGACTGTGTTTTATATCTCAGATGCAGAGTAAATGCAGGGCTTGAAGACCTCCGGCACGGTACCGGAAATCCGGCTCGGGATTTTTTTTGGTGTTTTTTTTTTTTTTACTCATGTTTAAAAAAACAAAAAACAAACCTGTGGCGTAGTTTGAGCCACCGTGAGTTTCTCCTCAGCAGATATGACACGGAGTACAATAATAACAGTTCAGATTACTTTTATTTCACAGACTACAACAATATAACAGAGCCGTTCGCAGGCTTCTTGCTGCCGTGCTCCGTCAGCTTGACACTGCTCTGGAGAGTGTGTGCTCCAGTCATCTCTCCACCCAGGTCCAGCACGCTACTGTGTTTTAAAAGGGAGAGAGTGATTAGCTAATGCCATGCAGTTGTGCCAATCACTCTCACCTGGCGCTGCTCTCCTGAGCCCTCTCCACACCTCTCTCCTGCAGCTGATGCACCACGCCCCCTCCACATACCTCCACCGCCCGACTTAGGCCGGGGAGCCGTCCGGCCTAACCTACTCCCCCCCCCCCCCCCCCTCCCCATGGGAGCGGGAAAGGAAGTCGGCCACAGCCATCTGCGCCCCCGGCCTATGGATCACCTTGAACTTAAACGGTTGTAGTGCCAGATACCAACGGGTGATCCGGGCGTTGGCATCCTTCATGCGGTGGAGCCACTGGAGAGGAGCATGGTCCGAGCAGAGGGTGAATGGGCGCCCCAGCAGGTAGTACCGCAGAGCATCGACCGCCCACCGGATGGCCAGGCACTCCCTCTCCACCGTGCTGTACCTGGCCTCCCTGTCGGACAGCTTCCGGCTGATGTAGAGCACTGGGCGGTCGACGCCCTGCACCTGCTGAGACAGAACGGCCCCCAGCCCTCTGCCCGACGCATCAGTCTGCAGGACAAAAGGGAGAGAGAAGTTAGGTGTGTGGAGAAGAGGCTCCCCACAGAGGGTCTGTTTAACCCTCTAAGCGACACCTGGCACCGCTCCGTCCACTGGACCGGATCTGAGGCACCCTTTCGGGTGAGGTCAGTCAAGGGGCTGGTCAGCTCCGCGAAATTGGGGATAAATCGCCGGTAATAGCCTGCCAGCCCCAAGAACCGCCGCACCTCTTTTTTGCTCTTGGGCCTTGGGCAGGCTGCAATAGCAGCTGTCTTATCTACCTGTGGACGCACCTGCCCGCCGCCCAAGTGGTACCCCAGATACCGTACCTCCCTCCGTCCAACTGCACACTTCTTCGGGTTGGCCGTGAGCCCCGCCTGCCTCAGTGAACCCAGCACCGCAGCCACCTGCTGCACATGCTCCGCCCAAGTGGTGCTATGGATGATAACATCATCCAGGTAGGCGGCAGCATATGCAACATGTGGACGCAGCACACGGTCCATGAGGCGTTGAAATGTGGCTGGGGCCCCGAACAACCCGAACGGAAGTGTAACAAATTGGTACAAACCGTACGGAGTGGAGAAGGCCGTTTTCTCCCTGGACTCTGGAGATAGGGGAATCTGCCAGTAGCCCTTGGTCAAATCCAGTGTCGTGAAAAAACGAGCAGTGCCCAGGCGATCCAGGAGCTCGTCGACCCGAGGCATTGGATAGGCGTCAAACCGTGAAACATCATTCACCCTGTGATAGTCCACACAGAACCGGATGGACCCATCCTTCTTGCTCACAAGAACGATGGGGCTACACCAGGCACTGTGGGACTCTTCTATTACCCCCATCTCCAGCATCGCTTTCAATTCTGCCTGAACCACTTTTCTTTTGTGTTCAGGTAACCGATAGGGTCGTGAACGCACCGTCACGCCCGGGTGAGTCTCAACGTTGTGTTGAATAAGACTTGTGCGTCCTGGCAGGGGGGAGAACACGTCAGCGTAACTCTGTTGCAACCTGGCAATATCTGTTCTCTGAGACGGTGAGAGATGGTTTTCACAAAGGAGCGAGGCAGGATTGGCCGATTTTGGAACCTCAGGCCCCAACTCATCTCTCTCTCCAATTGCCGTCACCAGGGAAACAGACTCAGCCTCTCTCCATGCTTTTAGGAGGTTGAGGTGATAAATCTGCGTGGCCCCTCCCCTGTCAGATCGCACAAGCTCATAATCGACATCACCCACTCGTCGTGTGACCACAAAGGGTCCTTGCCACTTGGCGAGTAATTTGGAGGTGGAAGATGGGAGTAATACAAGCACTTTATCTCCCGGTGAAAATTGTCTTAGCTTAGATCCTCTGTTGTACAGCCGCTGCTGACGTTCCTGGGCCCGGAGCAAATTCTCCCGTGATAACCGCCCCAGTGTGTGGAGTTTTGCTCTCAAGTCCAGAACGTATTGCACTTCATTTTTACTGGGGCTTGGACCTTCCTCCCAGCTTTCTTTAACCAGGTCCAAAACCCCGCGTGGTTTCCTGCCAAACAACAGTTCAAAGGGAGAAAATCCCGTGGAGGCCTGGGGTACCTCGCGCACTGCAAACAGCAGAGGATCTAGCCACTTATCCCAATTAGGACTATCATCGTGCACAAACTTACGGATCATGGACTTCAAAGTCTTATTCAGGCGCTCAACGAGGCCGTCAGTTTGCGGGTGGTAAACACTGGTTCGAATAGACTTGATGCCCAATAATCCGTACAGTTCTCTCAGTGTTCGTGACATAAACTGGGTGCCTTGGTCAGTCAGGATCTCTTTCGGGATCCCGACTCGGGAGATAACTTGAAACAGTGCCTGCGCCACACTCTTTGCAGAGATGGTGCGCAACGGCACTGCCTCTGGATATCGCGTTGCGTAATGCACAAGAACTAGCACAAAGCGATATCCCCGTGCGCTCCGGTGAAATGGCCCGATGAGATCCATCCCAATACGTTCAAACGGGATCTCAATCAGTGGTAATGAGCGCAAGGGCGCTCTCGGGACGGCCGGTTGGTTAACCAACTGGCATTCAGGGCAAGACGCGCACCAGCGGCGCACGTCTGCCCGAATGCCTGGCCAATAGAATCGGGCCATTACACGGTTCAGTGTCTTTTCATACCCCATATGCCCAGCCATCGGGTTAAAATGAGCCGCCTGGAAAACCATTTCCCGGCGGCTTTTTGGTACCAACAACTGGGTAATTATGTCATTTGTCTGAGTGTCACGACTCACTCTGTATAATCTGTCCCTGCGCAGTGAGAAGTGGGGATACGTTAACGCTGCATCAGGGCGCACCATGTGACCATCAATTTTTATCACTTGGTCGAAGGCAAAGCGTAGAGTATCATCACGAGACTGCTCGAGTGGAAAATCTTCCATGGAGGCAAAAACGGGCACCTGCGGAGCCTCCGGTGGAGGCACCGCCGGCTCCCCCTCCCCGTCTGCAGTGTCGGACAACCTCGCGTCACCACTGAGCACAGCGCACATATCCCATGTCCCTGTCGGTCGTGAACGCACCCCCACACACTGTCCCACTAATCTGTCAAACCCCGGCCAATCAGTACCCAGAATCAGGGGGTGCGTCAGGCGGGAACTAACCGCAGCCTTTACACTATGCTTTTTTCCCTTAAACCGAATTTCCACTGGTACTACAGGGTATCTGTGGATGTCCCCATGCACACACCTAATATCCACCCAGCCCGCCTCCATCAATGCCCTGGGTCGAATCAGACTCTGGTGAACTATAGACTGCGTGCAGCCAGAGTCCACCATTGCCTGATGTGTACCACCCTGGATCCTTACCGGAACGCTGTACGTCCCTCCTGGACCGGGGGAGGGTGCTGGAGGTCCGACAACCCGGACCACTTGACCGACCTCCATGAGTGGACACTCTCGGCGGAAGTGTCCGGGTTGTCCACACCTCCAGCATTCCTGCCCTGCCGCCTGAGGAACCCTCTGTGGGTCGAGAGCAGCGCCCGTAGCGGCTGGAGCCTGGGAAGGATAGAAAAGAGAGGGAGGATTAGTGCGCGGGCGAGGAGAGGGTCTAGCGGGCGTGGAGGGCTGGGGACCCGGCACCGGTCTCCTGCGGGGCGCCGGTATGGGACGGACGGGAGAGGCTGGCCGACCCTCATGTGCCCGGCCCCAGGAGAGAACAGCCAAATGGTCCTCAGCCAGAGTTATGGCAGCCGCCAGATCCGCCGGGCGGTGGCAGCGCACCCAGTCCGAGGTGGCCGTTGGGAGCCCCTCCACAAACTGCTCCAAAACTACGGCTTCCAGCAGCCGCGCCTCGCCCGCAGAGCTCCCCGGCTGAAGCCACCTGGTCGCCGCATCCTTCAGCAGTTGTGCGTAAACGAATGGTCGATCAGCGGGACCCAGCTTGGTCCCCCGGAACCTGCGCCGCTGGTCTTCTGCGGAAAACCCCAAACGGTCTAGGACTGCCCGCTTGATGTCCCCGAACCGGCACCGGGAGGGTCCGGGTAGGGCGAGGGCCGCCGTCTGCGCCTCTCCCGACAGCAGGGGAAGCAGGCGCACAGCCCACTCCTCCTCCGGCCAGTTGCACGCCGTCGCCGTCGCCTCAAACATTTCTAGGTACGTCTGAGGGTCATCATGGGCCGCCATCCTCTGGAGCGTGACACCAGCGAGCGAGGGGGCTGACGACGCCCCCCCAACACGATTCACCATCACCTCCAGCAGCTCAGCTTGTTTCTCCGCCTGGAACTGGAGAGCGGCCAGTTGCTGCCTGTTGAGCGCTGCCTGGTCCCGGCTCATAGCTGCCACCTCCGCCAGCATCTGCGCCAGCGTGGTCACTGGCGATTGTGGCTCCGACATCTCTGCTGAGTCCCTGTTCAGGCGCCAATGTGGCGTAGTTTGAGCCACCGTGAGTTTCTCCTCAGCAGATATGACACGGAGTACAATAATAACAGTTCAGATTACTTTTATTTCACAGACTACAACAATATAACAGAGCCGTTCGCAGGCTTCTTGCTGCCGTGCTCCGTCAGCTTGACACTGCTCTGGAGAGTGTGTGCTCCAGTCATCTCTCCACCCAGGTCCAGCACGCTACTGTGTTTTAAAAGGGAGAGAGTGATTAGCTAATGCCATGCAGTTGTGCCAATCACTCTCACCTGGCGCTGCTCTCCTGAGCCCTCTCCACACCTCTCTCCTGCAGCTGATGCACCACGCCCCCTCCACAAAACCCTTAGTTAGTTAGATCTGGGTATGCGGCATTACGGTGGATAGTGTACAGCCTGCCGGAGAAGAAAAACGCGGCTCATCGGCGAGCGTGCTTTAGACCCACGTCATGACTATTTCTCAAGAAAGTGACTGGAGACAAATCCAGCGACTCCTTCTTACTCTCTTTTTATCGACCCGCTAACGAGCCGAAGGCCGGCTCCGGAGGCCGGCTCGTTAAGAAGAGCCGCCGTTAGCGGCAGTTAGCTCTGTAGCAGTACAGTGTGTATGTGCTGCTGCTGCAGGAGAAACAGCGATCTGTTTGTTTACAACAAGCACCGGACACTGTGCACAGTTAGCACGTACCGTTAATTCACGATCACTATGTTTATGATCAGCGGAGACACTGTGCATAATAATTAGCCATGCTGCTTTGTTTATGATCATTTGCTGTGCACAGTTAACGACGGTGAAAACCAAACGTCACCTCCAGAGTCTCTAAATCGCTCTGGGGGCTAACTTGTTGTGGAGACACGCAGAGTGATCGGGCATTTGAGAGGGTGTGGCATGAGACTTTCCCGGTGGTAGTAGAAACACGGCTATACGGTCCGTGCGTGCGCTCTCCCACATTTCCACCGGGCGCGGAGCGGCTCCGCCGCGGGTTTGCTCCGTCCTCTGCCAGGCGTCAGTTCCCACCGGGCGCCTAACGGCAGCGTAGCGAGCCAGCCGTATACACGCGAGATAACGAGAACACGCGATAATCCTGACCATACGGAAGACCGCGAGATCCCGTGATAAACTGTGCAAAAAATTATTTGGTGCCCTCTAGATGTTTGCTCTCATTTAGCTCTCAAAGTGCACAAAATAGATTCATTTTACTTAAAAATGTACAAATTTTCTCCCGGGGGGGCATGCCCCCGGACCCCCCTCGATGGTTCGGTTCGATGCTTTTAATTGTCAGTACCATATCATTAATGACTTTGATCTGGATCTCCTTTTAACTGAATGCTAATATTTCATCATACATGATGCATCAGAGCCCCCCCCCCCATGCATAAAAAAAATTCAGGCACAGGAATTTTTGCTGCTTCAAGCCCTGTAAATGTATAGTTTTGTTGTTTGTGTCTGAATTGAGCGAACAGTTCGGGAGGTCCAGCTGCTGTAAATGTCCCGTCTGGCCGTTTGACTTGTGAGATTCTTCACGCTGTGATTTCACTTAACTGGATTCAACCTGTAGACCTTAGACAGGCCCAGTGTGTCTCTGTTTGGGAGAATTAGCCCCGTGCATACAGCTCTGCAAACAGAGCAGTAAGGTCACCGATATTATTAGCAACTCGCTGACATTTAGTTGCCATGACGAGAAACAGCAACAGCTGAAGAAGCGGAGAGCCAGTTAGCCAAATGGCCAACGACAGAACAATGAAACATCACTGAGGCAAACAGTGCTGATAAAAATAAGACAGAGAATCGACTTTTACCACAGAATACTTTACTGGTCACATCAAGTGAGAGTTTGTTCCTGCAGATGAATAAAAGACATCTCTGTTGTGACTCCACCTCCATCAGAGGAGGCAGCTGTAGAGAGCTGGAGGAGCTCAGTCAACATCATCCTGGACTAGAGGACAATAAACTGCTCCAGCTGGACTGGGATGGTACTGATGGAAAGGTTTTTTGCTGCAGCATGTATAAAATATCCCAATACAAACAGCAAAACAACTGCAGAGTTTTTATAAATCTGGTTTTACATAAAGCATTGAGGAAAACTAATCTGTTAGTCAAGAGCCTGGATGAAACATTAAATCATTCTTTAGTGGCACAAGTTTGGACCAAACTGGCATTTTAGGACGTCCACAGAGAAACATCAGGATGGACAATGACATCGTCTGCACGACTCATCCAATCTAATCAAATAATATGGACACAAAACCAACTACAGAGTCTATTTCCACAATGAAGAATAAAGGATGTCAGTCATCTGATTAATTATTTCACCAGGAATAAATGCATTACATAGAATTAATTCTGTTCCACCTTTGATTAATTCTGTCCACCTTCAATTGCACTCGCAAAATCACTCTGTGCTCCATTAAAGCACTTAACCACGACAAACCACAAACCTCTGCTCATCTGGATTAATAATCTGATCCTTCTGCAGGAACTGTGTCCGTCTGACTGATGGTACAGAACTAAAGCATCAGTCTGAAGCCAGAATAAAGTGATTTATCTGTGATTTAATGTGAATAAACAGATCAAAAGGATGCTGAAATAACTACAACATGATGCTGTTGTGGAAAAAGTCTGAATTCATGCTTTCTCAGGTCTGTTTGCAAGATAATAAGCAAACAACTGTTAAAACGATGGTTTTCTGAATGGAGTCTGGTTCTAATAAAGTTTTAAATCAATGGATATCATTTAGTAATGATTTTTTTTATGGATTGTTGAACAGTTTAAGGAGTTTTCAAGAGGCTGAAACACACAACAAATAACAAAAAAAATCACTGAAAAAATGATAATTTAACGTGTAAATTAATGGATGATGATTTAATAGATCTAACAGATGCTGAAATAACTACAACATGAAGCTGATGTGGGAAAAATCTGAACTGACGCTTTGTCAGGTCTGTCTGCAAGAACACAAGAACACTGTTGTTAAAATGATGGTTTTCTGATTGATCAGAGATTTTGCCTGGTAGAAATCTGCTCTCTACTGATTCATTTATTATAGTTTTGAAAGGTATATATAGGTGTTGTGTGTCCCTATCGGCTATTTGACTTCTGGACTTCTAAAACTGATAAAACTTGTGACATCACCATGAACGCTCCCAACATATAAAATCTTTCACTCTGATTCTTGTAAATTGCTTCTTTTTTCCCGACCATCCTGAAACACAAATCAGACTCAGCCTCCTCCACTCTCTCTTTCTTCACAGCTCATCAAACCCAATCACTGCAGTGGCTTCCAGTTTAGTTAAAGAATTACAGAGTTGTGTGTGTGAAAACCTCTCCCCAGATGTTCAGTTCACATGACTAGAGAAGGACAGTGGTTCAGCCTGGTACCAACTAATTAAAGAAGCTGTTTTCTGTTTTTTTTTGTTCCTGGGCGTCTGAGGTAAAGCCATGTGACCCGTGAAGAGAATGAGGCAAGTGACCCGCGAACGACCACAGGAAATAGAGTCTGTGAGGACGGAGAGAGAATGAGAGAGAGAGAGAGAGACAGATAGGAAAGGTGAGCGGGTGCCAGGCGGAGAATGGGAAAGTGAAGGAGCGAGTGAATGAGAAAGGAAGGGAATTAGCAGGACACAATAGTAATAATGTCAGGTCACGCCCTTGTGGGTGGAGATTTGTCAAGCGGTGTGAGAAAATGCACTGAAACAAGTAATGAGTTTGGACTGGGCTTGATTACACTGTTGGCATGAGGTGTGGAGCGGTGTGGTCGCTGCTCTCAGCCTAATGCAACAGTTGGAACCCAGCACACGGACACTGGGAACTGCAGCTCACCTCTAACAGACATAATATAATAAACCTGCTCATTCTGCCTCACCTTAATGCTCCTTTATATTCCAGTTTAATATGACTGTCCTTTATTATTAGATGTATCACGATCCTCTCTAAAAAGATTATGAATCAATGCAGAAAGGTCAATAATCAATGTTGAGCTCTTGTTATGTCACGAGGTGGAGCTTTCTGGAACGGTAGAAATAATCCTGAGATTGCAGATTCCTAGCAGAGCTCCTAAAACATCATCACCCGAATGTGTCAGTCACCAGAATAAAACAGAAACAGATTGGAAGGCAATGTCCCCAAGTGTTCAAGCTGCAGATTCAGACTTTGAGAAAGTAAAAGGCTGCCACAGAAGAGAATATTACACTTAAGCTTATGGTCAAAATACTGAAGCCATGCTACAGTGTGTCTTCATGTGTCCTCGTAGCCAGTGACCGGAGGACACAGTGGAGACTGTGGAGACTGTCTGCCTCCACAGGTCGTTTCAGCAGTTTATTACAACCCGTGTCTCCATTTGGAGATAGTGGTGCCCTCTAGTATAATGCACAAAGTTTCAGTTAGGGTGGGAGGGATGGGAGGTGGATGGGTCAAACAAACCAGGACTTTCACCCAGAATGTCTAAAAAAGCCACAAAATGATCCAAAAAAATACATACAATTACCAAAAAAGATACAAAATGATAAAAAAAAGATGAAAAAATTACCAAGAAAGACACAAAATGATAAAAAAAGATGAAAAAATTACCAAGAAAGACACAAAATGATACAAAGACGTAAAATTACCATAAAAAGACACAAAATGATCACAAAGTCGTAAAATTACCAAAACAAATGACACAAAATGATAAAAAAAAATATGTAAAATGACCTAAAAATGACCAAAAAATTAAACAAAATGATAAAAAAATTTGTAAAATGACCAAAAAAGACACAAAAAATAAAAAGACACAAAATGATAAAAAAAAATACTTAAAATGACCAAAAAAGGCACAAAATTAACAAGAAATAGACATAGTCAGACATAGAATGATCAAAAATAGACATAAAAGTTGATTAAAAAATCATGTGAAATGAGAAGGAAAACCAAAGTGCAGCATGTGATTCAAACTCTTAACTTCCTGCATCACATTTTTACTGAACTATGTCACTTCCAGTAGTCACGTCATCCTCCTAACTACTTCACTTCCAGTATTTACATCATTTATTTCCTCTTTAAACTGTCTTTTAGAGCCGAACCAGGAACTGTTTGGCCCTAACCTTAGAGAAGTGCTGACGGAGCACAAATTCAACCAAACCAAAGCTTTTTGTTACAGCAGTGAACCTTAAGTTACGTGGATGAAGTTCTGTTTTTTAGGTTGGAGATCTTATCCATTTTTCACCAAGTCTCAGACTGTCGTGTTGCATCCAAGGACACAGTGTTAGTCCGTTGTGTTTCCCCTGCAGTGGTGTCTCTAAAGATATGATAAAATGAAGCCTGGACCTCCTGCTGCCTCTCTATCTAGATCTCGTCTGACTCAACTTTAGCCTGTTCTGGGCTGTTTTAAAGCCAGGTCATGTATAGAAATAAAAATTAAAAAATGATCAAGATTCATTGATAATCGAGGCCCCTCTGAATGTGAATTAAAAACACATCATGGGCTGCCTGGAAATTCACAGCCCTAATAGTTATCAAGTAGGTCATTTAATTATAATTACCATAAACCAAAAGTATCGGACACATTAAAATGTCGAGGTCAGAGAATCTCCAGGAGTCAAAGTCATTAAAAAACTTGCCAGAGATTAAATATTTCATTGTTTTTTAATGAAATGTAGAATTTCAGTTTACATCAGAAGCAGATAAATAATACATAATATATTTAATGAGTGGTTTACTGACTGAGCCCGATGTCTCAGGTGTGTGTGGTCATGTTGAAGATGATGATGGTGTTTTCTGCTCTGCTGTGTCTCTAATTTGTGAGGAAATCTCCCGCTGCACGCTCATGATGAAGTCTCCTGATGAAACGACCTCCTGGGAATCAAACTCTAATTTCAGATGTTGGTTTTTTGTCCTTGTAATTTATTTATTTTCCTCCAGATGAGCTGCAGAATCCACGCAGACTTTGGGATTTTGAATAAATATTTTAAACTTTTGGTTTTGCTGCTGTTTATGAAAAATTGACAAATTGTTAAATATGCAACTTGCATAATTTTATGAAGCACCAGGAGAATTTTAAGTCAGGGATTAAGAGGTGACTCATAAATAAAATGAGGTCGACACCTAATTATTGACTTGACGTCTCATATTTATTTTGAAGGTCTTGCAATAAAAGTGTAATTTGTCCTGTTTGACTGTGGAGCATGTTCAGTGCACTAAAAGCACTTTAAAGGTCTGTAGAAATGCTCGTATTTGAGGCTGTATGATAATAAAACGCCACTTATTCAGTCTGATTCCACATTACTGCCCCCTGGCCCAACACTTAGCCTGCAGCCGTGCATTAGCATTCATAATGAAGTGCACGAAGGCCACCGTTCGCTCGTCACAGCTAAGTGCCGGGGAACGCGCTCGGTCAGTTTTATTTTACTGCCCTTATGCTTTGTCCATCTGACAAATGCACACAGCGAGCACGGTACACACATAAACCTGCACGGGCAGACACGCATATATGCACATCCCTTTTTATTACACTGCTGAGAGCTTTATACACACTTAATTTCATTTCTTAACTTTAACTTATAAATCCCTTGTTCGTAAAAACTAAAAATGATGTCCACGCTGTTAGGCCCCGATGGTTTTCTTGCTCCTCTTTTATTGTTGGAACATTTGGGCCCTAAAACAAAAGGAAATATCGCCTTTTCTCTTTCTCCAAGTCGCCCTAATCTCCATCCTTCTTCCCTCTACACACATAAACACACAAAACAGCATAAATTCACACGGCACTGCACAAATGAAGAGAAAGCCTGCTGCTTCTGCTTGCATTTGTTAAATATTAAAAACATTTTAGATCCCATTCCCATAATCACAATAGCTGGAACCGTAGCACTCCCCTGGCAAACAAGAAAACACACATTTTTTAAATAACCTCCAGAAGATGTTCAGGGTGAGCTGCTATGTTCTCACAGCAGAATATATCCAGTAAATACCAGCCATGGAGCCAAATGTTGGTGATTTAAATGAACGACTAACGGCACAACTGCTGAGAAGATTTCTGCACTGAAACCACAGGAAAGTCTCACTGCTGCAGCTTTTACAGCTAATGCACCAACTGCAGGTCTTAAAGGACCCACTAAAGATCTCCAGTACCCAATTAAGCAGGATTGGGTTGATTTCTGGTTTTGCCAATCCAGTCTGGTGAAGCTTAAACCAGTTTGACTGTCTGCCTCGTCAGGTCGTCTGTAGATGCAGTTTAATATGACCAATGTCTCCGCTTGGAGTTAGTGGCGCCCTCTAGCAGCCGTAGTAATAGAGGCAGAGTATAAAGCACAGTTAGGGTGGGAGGCGAGGGAGATAGGTCAAACAAACCCAGGAATTTCACCAGGAGAATGTATAAAAAAACGACAGAAAATGATCAATAAGACATAAAATGGTCAAAAAAACATGTTGAAGTACCAAACAAGAAAGAAAATGACGAGAAATGATCAGTTATGACAAAAAATGACCATACAAAAAATAGAAAATGATAAAAAGATGTAAAATTACCAAATATGACAAAAATGATCAAAAAGATGTAAAAAGTTAAAAAAAAATACAAAAAAACCCCAAAATGATAAAAAAAAAAGATGTGAAATTACCAGAAATAAATACACAGAATGATCAAAGAGGACCTAAAATGATCAAAAGTGGCACAAAATTAGAATTATGTAAAATGAGAGGATGAAAACAAAGTGCAGCACGTGATTCAAACATCTCTTAACTTCCTGCAGCTGCAAGCTTAAACCGGTTTAATTACATGCAAGCCGGTGACACATTCTGGGACATCAAAAAGCATCCAAATTCAGTGTCCCACTACTGAATCCAACTTGTGTTTACATCGTTTTCCTTACATAAATTTTACCTGGGGGGAGCGCAGAGATATATGTGTGACTGCCAAACTTTATCTGGCGATGCATATCAGCAAGATTCCTCTCCTGCATGTGTGAGTCGTCAACATGATCAGACTATTTTGGCTGTAATTGTGTCAAACATAGTATAAAAACTGTCTAAATAAATTTATAGAAGAAGAAGCACATCACACTCTGCATGAGGCACCGATTATAGTGTTCATCACACGGTCACATAATGCCACTCTGACATTTGAACTCACACAAAATGTGAGACTTTATGGCATCCAGAATAACAAGAAGTGGCATTTAGTTTTCTTTTGTCATGTCTCACTTCAGTGGATCAGAACACGGCAGCTAAGGAATTAATGTGCAGATCTTCAGGTTCAGAATGAAACTAAACCTCTCTATGGATATATGAGTTTTTGAGCCACAACAAAGGCCCAAACGTGGGCTGCAACAAACTCAGCGAGGCTTATTTTTAGCCTGTAGCTGGTTGCCGGAAATGCCTCCACACACACACACACACCGAGCTGACAATAACATAAGTTAACAGGCTATTTGTCAAACTGATTTTTGCACATTTGTCATTTATGCATCTCTGCCAATTTATCAGCCGGCTGTTCTTTACACTTGAGCTGCTCTCAACTGCACCGAGGTTGTTACACTGGAACAATTCTTCTGCTGTGAGTTCATGTTTAGTCTGCAGCCATCCTACACACACACACACACACACACACACACACACACACACACACACACACACACACACATTAACAGGCAGTGACACACATGCACTGTATTTAAAAAGTGCTCACTGTTGAAACACTATAAGAGGCTGCTGTAAATGTGGAACTTACACTAGCTGAGGTGTGTGAACAGAGGAGATGGGAGAGGCTGAGAAAAGAGTGTTTCAGAGTTCAAGTGTGTGTGTGTGTGTGTGTGTGTGTGTGTGTGTGTGAGCAGAACAGTGGAACAGAAGCTCTGCCATCTGGCAAAGCCCTCCACCTGCTCACACTTTGGTGGTCCTCCATTGTGTACATGTGTGTGTGTGTGTGTGTGAGGTAGCTAGCACCTTGGTGGTCCCTTAAATCCCTGGATCTGCCGTGGTCTGCTTGAGCAGAGGCATGTGTGTGCATGTGTGCGTGCTGACACGCCCGTTTATGTGTGACAAGCAGAAAACTGTATGCAGTGGCTCATTCTGTGAATCACACAAACACACTTCCATTACTGCACTCACATTTCCCAGCATGCAACTGTTGTGGAACTGATCGAGTTTTGCATCCTCCCACGTCACACTGTGGTTTAGTGAGAAGGTTCAGGTTGTCACACATTGTTTTCTACTCATGCACACTCTATGCACACGCCCACATGTGCAGAGCCAAACATCAGTCTGCAGGTTCACCAGGTGGAAATAATACAATAAAATGTAAACACAACAGAGTGTGATCATTTGCAGAAAACTGCACAAAGACAATATATTTTACTGTTCAAACTAATAAACTTATTAAACTTGGGACTGTTTCTCACTGTGTTAGCTCTGCTGTTCTTTAACAACTTTAACTAACAATAACTGGGGATGTTTTAAAGTGAAATTTCTGCTGATAAACAGTCCAGTCTCATCTTGAGCCACACATTTTTAATGGAGGACATGTCTGGACTGCAGACAGGACAGTCTAGTCCATATATATGAAACACTTGCAGTTCTGTCTGTTTTTCTTGTAGCCTCTCCTGTCCTCTCCTCTCTGTTCTGTGTAAACAGCCTGTCCTGTCCTGTCCTCTCTGCTCTGTGTAAACAGACTCTCCTGTCCTGTCCTCTCTGCTCTGTGTAAACAGACTCTCCTGTCCTGTCCTCTCTGCTCAGTGTAAACAGATTTTCAGTGAATATTTGTCACTTGACCGTTGGTCTCAGCAGAATCTCTTCACAGTGTCTCTGAGGAGCAGAATTTAATGTTTTTAACAGGATCTGGTTAGTGCAAACGCTTTATTGTAAATGACACACCTAGAATAAAGAGATTCTGACACAAATATGAACATTTTAAGCTACAGATATGCCCCATATTGGCTAGAAATGCATAAGGTGAACTCATCCGACTGAATAAATTCACTTTAGTAAATCTACATTTATTTGAACTTAACGCAGCCTCGTTATGAATGTGTGTGTGCACCTGGTTTTGGCAGCTCTCCAGCTCGCTGTAGATTTTTCTTTTTTATGGTACGAACTTGTCTGAGTGAAGTGGAAACTTTGGACAAGGACGGGAACACAGCAGTGCACATCAGCGTGCACGTGTGCCGCAGAGACGCCGGCGCTCTGACAGGTGCAGTGACCATGACAGACGCTCCGGCAGTCAGAGGTGGATCTCTGTCGGCCTCAGAGCTCCACTGATTGATTACACTTTGTCATACGCACAATTTGTAAAAACTTTTTTCTAAATCAGTTTTACTGAGATAAATTCTCTGTTTGCTTCTCTGTCTGACTCACATGTTGAAGCTGCACAGTTGCATCATGGTCTGACCTCTTGGGGGGTGAGGGCCCAGTGCTGGAGCCTTGTGCTGGATTATAATGACAAAGGAGGGCTAAATTTCATCCTGACGGGTCGAGGATTAAACCTGCAACCTTCCAGGTCTGCAGAATACATGCTGCAGCAGAAAGAAGCTACGACTAAATCTTCCCACACAATTCTTTAGTGCAGCTTTGTTTTCAGCTGTGTGTCTTGTAATGCCAAATATTGTTTGTGTTTTTATGAGTGATGTGCATGAAAGGTGCTTTCACTAACTGGGGCTGCTGCTGTAGCTGCAGGAAGTCCCTGCTGTCTCCAGTCTCACCAGCCTGAACACAACAGGAAGTGGTTAACTGTGTGACACGGTTGATGCTGCAAATGATGCAAACTCGCATCATAAATGCTGGTCAGTGTTTTGGCTGAGATGAGAACTTTTAAAATAACCTCCTGTATCATTTTCTTCACTGTAGTTTGTGTGTTTGTCATCAACACACTGTGAGCCGCGTCTGCAGGTAGCCACAGAGCTGTGCACTTTCATGAGCTGCAGAAAAAACGACCAGATACCATGAGGTGAGAATGAATAAAAAAGAATAACAGAGTGGACAAGCTTTCCATGCACATGCTGCAAGTAGAAATAGTTGAGCAATCATAAGCATGGTGTGTTCACTGGTGTGTCAAAAAGAGTGGGTTTAATGCAGAGTTTGAATCTCCCCATTGTGGGACTAATAAGCGAGATTCCTTTATTATAATCTTAATAAACCCCAAATGCAGCTGCAAACAGCTGTGCACGTTCAAGCGCAGCAGAGAACAACAACATGAGGTGAACATAAATGCACATGCTGCAAGTAGAAATAGTTGCATCATAAACTCCAAATGTTCACAAGCAGCAGAAAACAACATGATACCACAAGGTAAGCAACAACTCACTGTCTAATCTCACCACCTGTGAGATCAATACAACCTGAAATGTAAACAAATTCAAACAAAATGGACAAGCTTTCCATGCACACATTGGTGGAAGAAATATTCAGACCCCTTACTTCAGTTAAAGTACTAATACCACATTGTGTAATTACTCCACTACAGTAAAAGTCCTGCATTCAAAGCTTACTGAAGTAAAAGTAAAAAATGTATCAGCTTCAAAATGTACTTAAAGTATCAAAAGTAAAAGTACTCGCTATGCAGAATGGAGCCAGTGATTGTTTTATATATTCTAAATATATTATTGGATTAATCGTATTGATGCATTTATGTAAGCAGCATTTTAATTTTCTCAAAATAGGGCTCATTTTAATTACTGTTATGAGGTTTAATTTATAATTTAAAAAATGTCTAATCACTTTAAACTGATCATGTATTTCATGTTAAATCTTGACTGGTAAAGTAACAAGCTGTCAGCTCAATGTAATGGAGTAAAAAGTAAAATATTTGCCTCGAAATGTAGTTAAATATAAAACATAAAATCGAAATATTCAAGTAAAGTACCTCAAAATTGTACTTAAATTAACTATCCGAGTAAATATAATAGTTAGATTACAGTTAGTTATAGTTAGTTACATTCCACCACTGCATGCACATCATGTTAAAAAGGTAAAAATTCTAACTAATGGTTGGTTTAATTGCTTAATTGCTCTCTTAAAGACTTTTCGTTTAGCGATATGAATAGAGAATTTGATTTTTTTTTAAATGCTGTCAGCTAGCTTTCAATTTTAAAAATGTTATATTTGAATGTACTTCTATATATATATATATATATATCTTTATATATGTCCCTTTTAAATGCTTTTAATGGTTTGTGTTAATCACTTTGAAATGCCTTGTTGTTTTGTTTTGTTGTTGTTGTTTGTTTGTCCGTTTGTTTTCTTTGCGGGAGGAATAGAAATTCTCTGATCTAAATAGTTTGATGGTTGCCTGAAAAAAACAAAACAACAAAAACAACAATATATATATATATAATTATTTGACATTAAGTGGCTATATAGAGAGAAACTAACTTTTTTGAAGTGTGGAGTATCAGGGAATAGGCCTAGAAAATTATTTTTTATTTCAGCCTACTCCCTTTTTTTTCGGACCAAAATGATATAATGAAATGCATATTGAATATTAAGTAGACTGGTTCTTATATTTATCTTATTACTTTGATGCGGCAGATGCATATATATGTCTATACATACATCTGTATAACGGTGTGTATGTGAGTATGTGTATGTATATATGCATCTAGCCTACGTTGTTGTGATTTACGTTGTTGTTTATCTTTTGGTTCGAAAAGAAGAATTCATAAATTATATTAAATGAAATTTAATTAAATTAAATGAAAGGTGCTATAGAAATAAACTTGCCTTTCCTAAATCAGTAAATGTTTTGGGTCACCGGGGGCGAAGCTGAATGTGTGTGTGTTGCTCAGCGCTTCAGTTCAGTGTGAACACACATCGTCTCTGTGCAGAAACATGTCGCAGCACTCAGCTCAGTGCGGCGTTACAGGCCAGACTAACAGCCAAGGCCAGCTGGTTAAAGACTTCTAACTTGTTGTGAATATTTATCAATGCTGAGAGGAAGTGGTCGACTGTCAGACAGGCTGTAATGACTTGTTTGCTTCTTTCATTAACTGTCACTTTAGATTGTCAGGAACGATTGGCGAGACACAAAGTGCAGGTCAGATTAATGTGCAACTCCAGCAAACAGACCAATAAAAGCTCCCTCCGATATCATCATTCTGTGCTGCTGATGTGACACGCTTCTCTCCGCGCTATCCCCCCATGATCTCCACTGCACCGCAATAAAAAGGATTTTATTTTATGGCTGAATTGTGTTTATGTGGTTATGGTGTACTTCCTGTGGCGAAAGTGTTATGGTGTCGTAAATGATGCTCATCTTAGCCCCACGGTCGGAGGCAAAACCAAGACCAGAGGAGAGAGAGAGAAAGAAAGATAGACGGCATCATAAAGAGAAAAAGGAAAACAAATAGAGAGGGCGGGGAGGGAGGGGTGAGGCCTCCAGAGAGATTAGAGGGGGAGAACAAGAGAGAGATGGATGGATGGATAGAGGAAGAGAGAAAAGAGAGGCAGGAAGAGAGGGGATGTTCAGTAGCCACTGACCAAATGATTCATGACAAGTTAGCTCAGTGCACAGACCTCTGGGGTCACACAGGAAGATAATGGAGAGGAGAGGATGGGGGGGGGGGGGGGGGGGGGGGGGGGGGGGCAGAATGAGACGGAGCAGAACAAAAGGGAAGAGAAAGGAGAGTGTGATGGGAAGATTAGCAGAGAGAGAGAAACTGTGAAGGAGTAGTGGAGAGAAATGTGGGTCAGCTGTTACAGTTTCAGGGTCAGTCGGGGAAAAGCTGATGTTTATGAATTGTTGGAAACTCTGAAGGCAGAGTATGGTTTTTCTAGCAACATGTTTCCAGAGTTCATGTCTGACAGCTGATCCACCGATAGACCGAAACCTTCAGCTGATGGAAATCATGCTCTTATTCATGTTCCCCTGAAGATGAATCATAATAACTCTGATGATCCTCAGACTTTGTTCAATACTTGCAGAAATGACTTTTAAATTCCCATCAGCCTCAGCTGCACTTTGTAAAGTGTCATAATCATAATCAGGTTTGTGTTTCATCATCAGCAAACCAGTGTCACTGGAAAATATTGATACACATTGAAATTCCCACTTTATATTTATTTTTTTCATTTAAAAAATAGATTGTTTTTAGTGTACATTTCTGAAAGAGTTCACTCATAAAATTGTTAAATTATATTTTAGTTAGACTTCGTGATATCAGCAAATACTGTATCATGCACAAAGAATTAATACATTTACATTTACATTTAGTCATTTAGCAGACGCTTTTATCCAAAGCGACTTACAGGAAGAATAAAAGCAAACAATCAAGGTCTAGTGCAGTAAGAGCCATTAGTGCAGCAATAAGTGCTAGTGACAATTCTTTGAGGAGTAGAATTATCGTGTGGTGCTAGGAGAGAAGATGCTCTCTGAAGAGCTGGGTCATCAGGAGTTTTTTAAAGGTAGAGAGGGACGCCCCTGCTCTGGTTGGAACTGGTAGTGTGTTCCACCAGCGGGGAACAAGAAATGCAAAGAGTCTGGATTGCCTTGGACCAACGGGGGGTAGAGCCAGGCGCCGTTCATTGGAAGAGTGCAACGGTCGTGAGGTAGCATATGTCTGAATCAGGGCGTTCAGGTAGGTAGGAGCAGTACCGGAGACAACTTTGTAGGCCAGCATTAGAGATTTGAATTTGATCCTGCAACAGGTAGCCAGTGGAGCCCAGTGAGCAGCGGTGTGACATGTGACCTTTTTGGCTGGTTGTAGACCAGTACTGCCGCGTTCTGGATCATCTGAAGTGGTTTTATTGCGCAGGCTGGCAGGCCTGTCAGGAGGGCGTTACAGTAGTCAAGTTTTGAGATGACAACAGCTTGTGTCAAGAGTTGAGAGTCAATATTGAGAGGTAATTAAATATTATATCATGATGAAACCCCTATTTCTTAGATGTTCCACCAGCTCTCAGTGTATTTAATTAAAACAAATAACTCACAAAATGTGTAGAGAAATGTGGGTCAGCTGTTACAGTTTCAGTCTCAGTCAGGAAAAGCTTCTGTTTATAAATTATTGGAAACTCTGAAGGCAGAATATGTTTTTTCTAGCAACATGGTACCAGAGTTCACTGACTGACAGCTGATCCACTGATCCGCCACGCACTGAAACATCTACAGCTGCTGTAAATAATGTTCATATTCATGTTGAATTATAATAAGTTTGATAATCCTCAGACTTTTCATCTATACTTTGGTTTATGAGCAAATACCTGCAGAAATAAAAACATTCCCATCAGTCTCAGCTGCACTTTGCAAAGTGTTAGCATGCCAATCAGGATTGTGTTTCACCGTTGGAGTTTCATCATCAGCAATACAATACACATCATCTTCTTAAAGATATGATTTTTTGAAATTCCCAATTTTTATTCATTACTTATTTTTTTTTAAAGGTAGGCATTATGTTTTAAAGTAATAGATTATTTTTTATTAAAATTTCTGGAAGAGTTCAGTAATGAAGTTGTCAAATCATATTTTAGTTGCTTTTTAGAAGTTGATAATAATAACAATAATAATAATAATAATAATGATAATATTATTATTATTATTATTATTAATAATAATAATAATAATAATAATAATAATAACAACATCATAACCACTGAAGTGAATAAAATCAAAATCATATTGTGGCAGACTTTGTGATATCAGCAAATACTGTATCACGTACAAAGAATCAATATAATATTATATCATGATGAAACCCCTTTGCTATACGTTCCACCAGCTCTCAGTCTAATCAATAAAAACAATAAACTCACAAAATGTGAATAGAGGAAATATGCAAGCTCCTTTTACCTTATTAAACAAACAAAAAAACATAAACCGTACACACTCTGAAGTTTCTCTCCTTCTCTTGAAAACTGACTTGATTCAAACTCTACAGAAACAATATAAAACTCACCACAACCACCTGGGTTAGTCTCTCCACTGCTCTAACAATCACAGAGTCAGCTCGGGTCGAAATAAACCATTAATTCTCAGAATAAGATGCTAATTTATGTGCTACTGGCTACCCTTTGACCGATCGTCACACGTTGTTTTAGCACTGGAACAAGAAAATTAGCCAAATAAAACAAAATTCGCCCCTAAACAGACTGGTGATGTGCTCATCCAACTGCAGATATTTGTCTGATTGCTCAAGCTGTCTCTGTCCACGAGGACATGACCTCAGCATGCAGACCTGAAGGTCCTTTACATCCTTAGAGAACTCCTCCACAGTATTATTCTGTATGATTTTAATGTGTAATGATTCATATCAGCCCCACAATGTCAGGAAACCGAGTCTCTGCGCTTCTCCCAGAGACTCTAAAACAAAAAGAGACAGAAATGAGTGGTATATGAAGAAGCAACGGCAGACAGAGATGATATGAGGTGGCCTGACTCATCACACAGCCCATTATCTCTGTGGAAGGAAATTGGAGTTGTGTGAAGGAGAGCAGACAACAGCGCAGGAGGAGAAAACAGCAGATTGTGCTGCTGAACGCCCCCCACCCCCCTCTGAGTCGCTGGTTAACTCTAACAGGTCAAGGAGAGGGTCAGTGCAAACATGCCATTAGGAGAAGATGGGCCGACTAACAGCTAATCATCCCTCAGACAGTCAGAAGAGCTGCGGAGGCTTCACTTCACACACACACACACACACACACACACACACACACACACCACTGGGCACACTGACACAGAAAGAAAGCAAATCTGAAGTGGTGATGAGGGTTACTTATCTCCCAGTGACAGTTTATTTAGACAGTTTTTTGTTATTTATGTTTTATTCTGCGGCTACAACAGCAAAAAGAACCAATGTTTAACCAGTAAGGCTCCTTCCTTCATCAATTTATGGTGGAATGTATGGTTAAATATGTATTTTCCAGTGGTGGACAAAGTATTCAGATCTCTTACTTCAGTAAATGTACTAATACCACATTGTGAAAATACTCTGCAGTAAAAGTCCTGCATTCAAAACTTACTGAAGTGAAAGTACAAAAGTATCAAACTGTACTTAAAGTATCAAAAGTAGAAGTACTCGTTATGCAAAATTGACACACTGAGATTCCAGTAAGTATTCTACATATTCTAAATATATGATTAGATTATTTGGACTGATGCATTTATGTGAGCAGAGTTTTAATTTTGTAAAGATAGGGCTCCTTTAAATTACTTAATATACTGTTATGAGGATTAATGAAAAAAATATCTAATCAAACATGTTTTTATGTTAAATCTCAACCTTTAACGTAACTAAAGCTGTCAGCTAAATGCAGTGGAGTAAAAAGTTCAATGTTTGCCTCAAAATTTAGTGGAGTAGAAGTATAAAGTTACATAAAATTGAAATACTCAAGTAAAGTACAAGCACCGCACAATTGTACTTAAGTAATGTACTTATTTACATTCCACCACTGGTATTTTCCAACATAATCACCCAAAACAAGACAAACTAACTTCATGGCCTTAGATAAAAAGCTGTTCTTGTGTTGTTTTTTGGTTTTCGTGACTTTGCGAGCACGCTGATGCTTCTCAAAACTGATAAAGGTGAAACAGTGCAGTTTTTGGGGCTGTTATACATCACAGAGAGAGTCTGATACAGAGAGGTCAGAGAGAAAACCAGCAGTACAGGTGCACAAGATAAATCCCTGTTCTGTTGTTCAGTCGGCAATAAACCAATAAAGCATACTCGGATTTGGAATAAACCTGCATTCACTCTGCTGCTCGGATATGCAGCCTATTGTTGGGGAGTTTGATATCTGCTCTTTTGTATAAAAAGTTCTAAAAATGGTGTAAAATGTGCCTGGCAAACCACATAATTCTCCAATTCTCCAATGTCATTCAGTTCAGACGCTTTTATCCAAAGGGACGTACAAATGAGAGTTAATACAACACAAGCAAGGATGAAGTCAAGAAACCGGCCTGATTTGGCCTGAGAACAAGCATGATTTCCACCGGGCGCGTTACAGCAGCGTCATGTCAGCGCCGCGGTCGCCGTTGCAAATAGGTAACACTCTAATCAATGAGAGCATTTCCACCGGGCTCGCTGCGTAACGTTACAGCAACGTCTCAGCCGCGGCTTTCCACGAGCATTAGGTAGGACTTCTATTTCTCCGCGAGACGCTGCCAAACCGCGTAACTGGGGATTTCCACTGGGCGCGTTACAGCAGCGGCACGTCTCGTCCGCGGTTTTGCTGCGTCTTCTGCCCGGCGTCAAGGCGCATTACAGCAGCAGCACGTCAGCTTAGCGAGCCGGTCGTATATACGCGAGATCACGCGATAATCCTGACCATACGGGAGACCACGAGATCCCGTGATAAACTCTAAACTCTAAATACAGTCTATGGATAAACTGTGTGTATAAAAAAAACAACAAAAACCAACAGCTTACTTTGCTTCTCTAACGTGAAAGATCTGTTGATCTGACCATCTATCCTTATAAAAACAATATGTTATGTCATAAATGATTGTATGATGTTCCACTTCAACAATCTGTCTCTTGTCGTCCGTGTCGCCGATCCTCTGAGACCCTTTGATTGATTGATTGCTGATCTGGTGCCCCGGTCATAACATAATGTTGATGTGAAGTAGTTTTAGGCTGCATGAACTGCGTATTGTTTTATTTTGAAAGGGGGAGGAAGTGTTTTACGTTGATTCTGAGCCGGACTTCCTGTCTGGTGCGATCTGCTTCAGTTTAATGATGATATACCAGGTAAAACTATATGTTATATTTGCAACCTTTGTTCACATTTGCAACATTTACATTTTTTTATTGAGCATGATAGTGTTTTGAAAGTAAAAAAAAGATTCAAAATCACATTTTATGTTGGACTGAAGGACTAAAAAAGACACAAAATGACCAAAAAAGACACAAAATGACCAAAAAAGACACAAAATGAGAAGACAGAATGACCAAAAAAACCCACAGAAGACACAAAAAAGACACAAATGACCAAAAAAGACACGAAAAGTAATGAAAAGGATTAAAAAATGGACGAAATAGCCCAAGACTCCATAGAGTTAAAGATTGACAAGGACTCAGCAGATCAGATGGTGTTTGGAAGTTGGTTCCACCACCGGGGCTCTACAGAGGAGAAGAGTCTGGTTGAGACGTAGAGGCCTTCAGCTGCGGAGGAGCCAGGCGTCTTTCACTAGAAGAGCGTAGTGCACGGGAGGGTTTGTGGACCTGAACAAAGGAGTTCAGATAAGCCGGAGCTGTGCACGTTGCTAATTTGTAGGCATGAGACAAGGCTTTAAATTTAATGCTGCTGCCGCCAGGAGCCAGTGCAGAGAGATGAGTAGCGGGGTGACGTGCTCTCCTGGGCTGGTTGAAGACCAGACGTGCAGCCGTGTTCTGGATCATCTGCAGAGGCTTGGTGGTGCAGCAGGAAGACCTGCCAGTAGAGAGTTGCAGTAGTCTAAACGGGATAACACAAGGGCCTGAACCAGGAGTTGTGTGGATTGCTCGGTCAGATAGGGTCTGATCTTCCTGATGTTGTAGAGGGCGAATCGACAAGATCTGGCAATTGAGGCCACATGAACCTTGAAGGTTAGTTTGTCATCAGTAATGACACCCAAGTTTGGTGCAGAGCTTGTGGATGCAAGTTGCATGGATCCAAGCTGAACATTGATAGGTTGATATAAAGTGGGACAGACTGGGATGATGAGGAGCTCCGTCTTTGAGAGGTTAAGCTGAAGGTGATTATATTTGTGCAGCATTTAACATGATGTCATTATACAGACTTCTGGAAAAAAGGGGCTACACTATTTAAGTTTGTCATAGAGAGTGGACCAGGAGAGTGAATCAAGGTTATTATAGTTAACGAAAATTAGAATTGAAAAAACATTTTTATTAACTGAAATAAAAATAAAAACTACAGATTTTTAAAAAACGATAACTTACTGAAACTGTTTTGTGCAGTTACAAAATTAAATAAAACTAATTGAAATTACAGTTAAAATGTCCTTCGTTTTCGTCTTTGTCAAGTTTTTCATACAGGAACACATTGGTGAATCTGTTTATTGAGACTGGGATGTGACATGACTATGTGAGTCAATTGACTTCTGAAAGTTCAGCACTTCACTCCAATCAGCATTCAAAACACCCGGAGCTGCGAGAGTTAATCACCTTATTGGGGCTGAGATGGATAAGGCAAAGGAAATAAAGGCAACATTTATTGTGATCTTTGAATCTTGCACTCAACAAATACCCCATTACAAAAAAAAACCTAAAACTAATAAAAACTAAACTAAAAACTAAACTAAAACTAAGCATTTTCAAAAAATAAAAACTAATAAAACCTAGCAAATTTACTCTAAAAACGTATTAAAACTAACTGAATTTGAAAACAAAAAATCACAACAAAATTAAAAGTAAAACTAATGAAAAGTCCAAAACTATCTTAACCTTGTTATGAATCTGGTTTATCTGAAAGGTTTAAATATTAATATATTTCTTCTTTATCTTAGACATCTATACTCTTTTCTACTGGTAGAACATAGATTGTATGGATGCATAATCCTGATGACGGCATTGTTTCAATGCTTCACATAAAAAGCATCAGTTTGAAAAGTATTGGCTTATATTCTTGAATGTCTTGAAAAAAAATACATGCACCAATACTCATTTGGTATGAATATAACTTCACAAACTGTGACAAATGTGGCCTAGGGAGTCTGTAGTCCTCAAAGAGCAGTTTGTTTAACCCTCTGAACACCATTATTCAAAATATGTTTTCTTTAAAAAATCACCAAAAATATATAGAAAGAAACTAGAAAACTGCTTAAAATGTTTATATTCCTGTCAGAATCACTTTATTCTCAACAAGTTCTCCAACGAAAAAGGGCAGAAGAGGTCTTGTGTGAGTACCACAAATTACGGTACATATTAACATATTGCAGCTCGCATTTCAGGTCACATAGTAAGGTATCGCATTCTGAAAATAGCACACACGTACGGCCTGCGGTTGTAAAAAAAGACTGCCGTTTCTGTGGATTTATGTTGTAAAACCACTGACCTTAGGTTTAGGATTTAGTAAAAATTCTGGTAAAGTGTTATAAAAGACAGTTTAAATAGGAAATACATGTAAGTAAATACCAGAAATGAAGTTGTTATAAGGGTCACGTGACTGCCGCAAGTTACGTAAAAAACCTGATTCACTTAACTTCCGTAGAACGTAACTTAAGTTAAAAATGGTTTACTTTTGTTTTCACACAGGACGCAAGCCCCGTTCTCCTGTGTCAATTTCTACCGAGTCAGCAAGATGGTGGCGGACGTATCACAGCGGACAGTGAAATTCGTAAATATAGCTCATTTTTCGCTGCCTGTACACACAACCTATGCCGACGTTTGTGACAGGAGGACAAGCTGCTTATTCTACATGTGTCATTTACAAGTGACTGATTCCCTGCACACTGTCCATGTAGACAAACAGACAAGGATATTGTTCTCACTTCCACACTTGTCAGCTGTCAAATGTTAGATACCTATCTGAATTATATTTAGTCAGAAATCATGCAAACTGTTCATGAGGACATCCTGCACATGCGACATGTAAACACAAAGATATTCTCCAAACTTAAGACCGCCGTGTCATCATAAAACCAGACAAATCCAGCTTCATACAGCAGGAGGAGGTGTGAGCTGCAGCCGAGTTCACAGAGTTTAACTCACAAGTCAAAGCAGAGAAAATACCTGGAATGACTCATTGATGAGAGACTCCGAACACCGCTCAATGAAATTAAAGCCTGTTTTTGTTCCAGGTGTGATTCACTGTGTCGTGTTTGTTCCAGCAGCTGTGGATAAAGAAACTATCTGACTCGTGTTGTGGCTGAGGTGTGACTTATCATGTCATCCTTCCTGTGTTTGGTTGGTTAAACTTTATGAACTAATTTAGAGTAAAAATGTATGTTTCTCCTTCAATTTTAAAAGAACTCTTTATATATTTCCCTATCTGTCCCTTCTGTGTTCTTTAAGGTGTTTTATCTGCAATCATCATCACTTTTACATTGTTTCTCTCAGCTGTGACTTTATTTTATGTATTGCTCGCCCGCTGCTGCTGAATAACATCTAGATAAAACACTGGTACGCCTTCTGCAGAGATGCTCTATCTCTAATAACCCCAACGCTACAAAAGCAACTCATTGTTTCAGTGTTGAAGGCATCGCTGTGGGACGTCAGCGTGCAGCATCAGACGGGCAGCCGTGCAGCTCTGAAACAGCCAACGCTTGTTAAAAACACATCTGCCCGGTGATGATGATGTGATGATGGTGATGGTGATGATACCTGGCTCCATTTTGTCTGTCGGCTGCTGCTGCTTTATTGTTCTTGTTTCTGCAGCATAACTGGCCAATCACAGGTAAGAGCAGCTAACTGTGACCAGGCCTGACAGCACAAACGCTTTAAAGTAATCCACAACAATAAAAATATATTTCAGGTTATAGTCAGTCTGCACTCACTGATCAGCATCATTGAGGGAGGAACAGCCCGAGGCATTTACAGTAAAGTGCGATTCAATGAGATCGCACCACACATCCGGTAGATTACAAAATAAAACAGCGGACAAATCTGATCGTAAGTTGTCACTTTGTCAACATTAGTGTCTCCCGCTGCAACAGAATAATATGTTGATCAGCAAATCAACCTCAGACACAAGGCATGTAATGGGCGAAGGTTTGATCCGTTAAATACACAGAGGATCAGGGAGATTTCAAAATAAAACAGCGAATCGTGTTTTTCTGGCGAGATCTTAGCCACAAAGTGATTATGTACATTCACTGAGGGAATATTAAGAAAATAAAACATATATTTCTTTCTAGAAATGTAATCAAAATCCATTTTTATGCAGAAACTAAGTCAAAATATTGTTTTTTTTTTCACTAAAAATGAGATAACTGTCCGCCATGTTTTTTCTTCTGACCGCCGGAACCTTGAAAGTCACGTGACTTGGACACAAACCAATAGGATTTTGAGTTAAGCAAATCTGTGGCTATTTCACGGATTCCTGTGAGACCAGGTTGTCAGATCAGACATTTAATAGGTTTCTATTAATATATTTTAAGTATTCAAATGACACATAATGTCTTAAAATGATAAATCTTTTGTCACGGTTAGAGAGACAGAATCCATCTGAACTTTCAAATCCATAAACAGAAAAAAAACACTGCTAGTTATTAAGAATAAATACTTTGAAACTGAGTTAATGAGCCTCGTTGGGACTGTGTGGGAGTGGTTTGATCACATCTGATTGGCAGAACACAAACAGCCCACCACCTCTCATCACACTATGACTCAAATGTTGCTTTTTCCATCTAAGCTCCAAACTCTGAGAAAAATACAGAAACATCTCCCCCGTGAATAATACAAGCTGTTTCTCTGTGGTTGTGTTGGGTTAGATGATGATGATGATTATTAAGAAAATATGTTTTCATGGATCAAGTGAAGCAAGGTATTCTCATCAACATATTTGTATAATTTCTTATGCAAACTTTTGCAACTTTTTGGATCGTATGATTGAAATATGTTAGTGATGCTGTGAACACAAACTGCTTAGGCAACAAAGCACTTTGTTTAAGGTGAAGAAAAAATAGGTTTAAAATCACTGGCACTCTTAACAAGCAATGATGTCAGGATGTTATGCTTTTTATAATCCTATTACATTTAACAGTGAGCGACAATTTGGAACCGTGCTGTTAGCACTATTGCACTTGTGTGTATGTTGTACTTGTATTTTATGTCTTTTGTCTTATACTACTGTCTGTAAATCAAATTGCCCTTCTGGGACATTAAAGTTTTACCTTACTTAATATGAGTAAAGACATTTCCAACAGACACAAACGCTTCTCCGTCAAAGCCCGTGTTATATTAATTTCCACCAGCCCAATAAATGTGTCTGCAGGCGACATGAAAGTAAAACTTTTCATGAGACACCTACAAATTGTAGAAACATATAGAACTGTTCATGAGAAGAGCCTGCAGTGAGCCTGTGAACCTGTCTGCAGTAACGCAGTGATGTTCTGTGCATATCAATACCTTCAATACTTCAATCAGGTATTTTCCTTAATTAGCAATAAAAGTTTCCTTGTGCAATTATTCAGCAGTCTATATTGTAAATCTTGTTCCTATTTTTTATATTTCTTCTTGTCTAAATTGTTAATACTTGCTTTCTATTTTTGCTGTTACACTTTTCGCTGCTGTTACACTAAAAGTTCCCCATTTTGGGACTAATAAAGGAATATCTTGTCTTATCTAATCTTGCTTTCAGTTGCTCTGATTTGGTTGCAGATTCTGGCTCTAAATCAGGGATGGGCAACTGGAGGCCCGGGGGCCGCATACGGCCCACACCCTCACTTGAAGTGGCCCTCAGTACAACTACATGAATTTGAGCATGAAATCTTACAAGTGCAATCACAGCTTCAAACCTTTTGTATTCCTATTTATACTGTTATACATGCATTTGAGCATGAAATTTGTTAAGTTACTGCACTGTAAACACATTTAAAATTGCAGTTTCATCATATCTGGTTAAGTGCACGGTCCTATATGTGGCCCTGTGGTAGTGTCAATGAAAAATTGTGGCCCTCTAGATATATTTCAGCTTCACTTTGTGCAGCGGGAGGATGTGTCTTCTATTCTGTATACAGTGTGTGGTCGCTGCACCAGTTAATACCTGATATGTACATAATGATCATTTCCGCATCTATACAAGTTTGTATTGTTGTTTATCATTACCTTCATCAGATAAACAGCAACCTGCATCAGGACATGTCACCACACCAGTGTGAACCTGCTGGTCTTTAACTGGGAGCACATTAGAGCCTAAACAGGCTTATTTAAAGGAAAGAAAGTGATTCAAGTGTTTAACCTGATATTGGTGTAAAATAATTCATTCATTCTGCAGCTGTGGCCTCCCTGTGAACTGCTGCACGCACGTAACAAAAAGAAACCACAAAACTAACAAGTGTGAGACGTCTTAAACTCACAGCACAGTGAACAAACATTGTGGTCTACAGTTTGCTTCTGTAAACATGTAAAGCAGCGGAAGCCTGTAGTGCTGAGCAGCGCTGCATCACAGCAGCAGCTGAAGGTTACATGTGTATCTGTGCGTGCTGCTAAAGTTCAGAGTGATCTGAATGGTTAGTGGGATAACTCAGAGTGTTGAGGAGTGTGAAGCAGCAGAGCAGATAGAAGAGCGCAGCATGTGTTTACACTGCGGTCTGAAACCTCTCCCTCTCAGTCTCTGTCCCCCTTTTGGCCTCTGGACGTGCCGACGTCTATCACAGACGAGCGTCGAGGCTGTAAAAGATTTTCCGCTCTGTCTTTTTCTGCCCTCGTTCCGATCAACAGGTGTTGTGACCAGGAGATGGTTTGTCAACAAGCAGACGGAGTAAAGGGAGCGATGGTGCAGAACAGGCACAGGTACGGTTTAAATAGAATAGAATAGAATAGAATAGAATAGAATATCTTTATATGTCATTATGCAGTGCATAACGAAATTAAGTGCAATACTCAATGCAGGAGTATACAAATATGTACTATGTAGAAACACATAGTATAAAACAAACAAAACAGATAAAAGTGATTAAAAAAAAACATGGATAATTTAAAAAAAACAAACTGAAAATAATTCTTTATTTATCTTTATTTATTGTCATTAACAAAATTGGATGGCAGTCCTCGTGTTGCTTATAGATTAAAAAAACATTCACAGACAGCCTCCCTCTCTACCCTCCCATTATCCCCACATACATTCTCCAATGCATGTTTTAAAGTGACAGTGGGGTAGAATGAGAAAAGTGCATACAGTCCAACACTCAGAGGGGCTCAGTCTCTAAGTGACCGTGTGTGAGGGTGACTGGAAGTGGTCTTTCAAAATGTTTGCAGACATAAATAGTGCATACACCCACATCTACATACATAAACCATTTCATGAATTACTTCATCTGATCATTTAAAGCTGTAATGGCCTTTGCATAAAAGCTGTTTTTAAGTCTGTTTGTATGTGTTTTCATTGTCCTGTACTGCCTGTCTGAGGGTAACAGTTTGAAAATGGTGTGGCCGGGGCTGGATGAGTCATTGATAATGGTCTGGGCTCTTTTGAGGCAGCGGGAATTGTAAAGTTCCTCCAGGGAGCGGAGGGGGAAGCCGATGATTGGTTTGGGTGGTGAGGAAGGAAGAGAAACGGCACCGGCAGGAGGGAGGAGATCGATGTTTTTGTAGGAATAGAGAATCAGTCACTAAAAAAAGTGACAGACATGCAGGAAAAGAACAAAAAGAGACAACAGATGAGTGGACTCAGACCCAGAAGTTTCCCTTCAGGCCACAAATATCTTACTTCAACTCTCTTATTAAACTCAACACTTAACACTGTTAAGTGACCAAAGCCACAGCAGCATGTTGATCTCTCTGATGTCTGCTGATAAAAGGTATCTCTTCAGCACAATGAATTAAAAGCACAAAAATAAAAGTGAAATAATTTGCTGTTATCAACATGTGAAATCTGAAGCTGATTAATAGATGTTGATGATGTTTGTTTCCTGGACATCAGGCAGCTAGTTTTCTGATAAAATCCTGGTATTTGATGTTTGGTCTGAAGCTGCTGAAGATAATCCTCCATCACTGAGATAACACAGTCAGTAGAAATACAAATTACTGGCCTCAAAGGAATATTTCAACACAGGGAGCAGCAGCACAAAGCCATTAACACTTTAAACTCACTTTAAACACCAAACTGAGGCGTATACTGCTGCATGTGAAAACAGGATACTCCCATAAATCTGGAGGTGTGGCGTTAGAGCTATCCAGACCTGTGAAGCTGCTCATCACTGCTGCAGGATGCATTAGCTGCTAACACACTTGGGTCTCAGCAGTTAGAGTGCATTGTGGTTAATGTAGGCACCTGGTTTTGACTCGAAAGAGGAGCGTAGGGGATAAAAAGATCTCTCTGGTTTTACTGCGTTAATTTTTATATTAAAAAAATAAAAGCTGTCCATTGTGTCTCGGACACAGTGGATATAAAGATGGATGCTTATTTTTCTGATAAGTTTGTTTTCTTATTAGTTATCTAATGCTATAAAAAGTGGGCAGGACATCACGATTGACAGCTGTGATTGACTTTAGCTCCGTCAGGCAGGCGTGATGTCTCCTGTGTAAGATGCAAGCGTCCATTTCAATCAGATTTTGGCTTCATATCTGTATAGTTGGAGGACTTGTCTTCTATTCTTTATACAGTGTGTGGTCGCTACACCAGTAAATACCTGATCTGTATGTAATGGCTGTTTCCTCATCTATACATGTTTGAATTGTTGTTGTTTTGTATCTTCAATTTCATCAGATAAACAGCGAACTGTATCAGTACATGTTATCACACCTGTGTATACTTTATATAGTCTGTGGTTGCTGAAGTTTAGAAACATACAGTCTACAGTCCTGCAGCGTTATAAGAGTGCAATGCTAACTCAGTGGAAGTATACTCTTTAACTTTAACCCTTATTCAGGCAAAGAACCATATTTGGTAACTTGAGTGGACATCAAGGTCTCCTCGCTCTCCGTGGTCATAGATGGATGGAAATCCACATGGATTTCTACATCACAGATAGTGACACTGTGGCATCTGACCAATCAGTAAATCATACAAGATTCAAGCTTTCCTTTATTGTCATTGTATTAAAAAAGTATACAACTAAATTTACATGTGTTTCTCATATATAAGGTGCTTTAAAAAAGACATTCAGACATTACGCATATGTAATAAGTAGTCTAAAAAGATAATAAATAGTTTAAAGGTAAAAGATAAAGTGGTGTTGGATGCAAATTATGTGTTATTGTCTATTTAGGGTTGCTGTGGGAAAGAGACTATTAAATATAATAATTATAATAATAATGACTCAATTGACCTCGATTTGCTATATAAAAATGAAACATTTTTCAAAAAGTCTTGTAATATCCTCCAATAACACTTCAGGGTTGACATTTTCATTTTCCAGGAGTGCCCTATAAAGGGTTAAAGCAACAGTGTCAACATTTTGGGAAACAATATTTGTTCAACACCAGTCCATCCTGCAGCCAGTTAGCTTAGCTTAGCATTAAAATTGTAAACAGAGGGAACAGCTCGCCTGGCTCTGCAGCAGTATCCTTTAAACTCAACCTGCAGAGACTCCAGCAGGTGGAGAATGAGAAACCCTGATAACACAGAGACTCCTGTATGGTGTTCATCAGTGTGTGTCTCATGTTGTGTACATGATGTTATCCATACATTAGAGCTAGCAGCACGGTGACACACACCTGCAGGGAGACGACAGGATGTTTGCATGATGGGGGAACGCGCTGAAGCACTCCTGGAAGATTTCACGCTCGGCGGTTTTTACTTTTCACTGGACCATTTCACTCAAGAGCAATAACGAGGAACAGGTTGAAACTGATTTTCCAAATTGCCTTTTTTACTCTTGACCACTCAACTGGAGAGTCAGTCATGTCAACATATGGAGTCTGACTTTTACTGTCTCTCTGCAGCAGAACCATCAGGAAGACAGAGCACCAACACCACAGCAGCACGGCCGTCTGTTTAAATCAGTTACCTCTGTTGGTTCACTATTAAAACACACCAACAAGCTGCAGAACACACGCACAGTTCATGCAACCATCACAGTAACACATGTCTGCCAGAAGTATATACTTGTAATACTTGAGTCACGATACGATATAATTGTGATTTTAAGTATTTTGCGATATGGTGAGTTTTGCGATACAATATATTGCGATTTAACTGTTTAACTTGCATTTGTGTCCACAATTAAATTCAGTCAAGAATTGTTTTGTCCAATCAGAGAAAATTCTCAGTATATTCATCTCACTTCAGTCTTTTTATTTCTCCACAATGAGAGTCAAACCCACAGACTGACCAACAAAGCACTCAGTCAAACTGAACAACAACAACTGCATTATTTTCTCAAACTTTCACAAACAACAAGCTTCACTGCTAAAAATGTTTCTGAATGAAACAGAAAAAAAGACAAACTTTGCAACGTTATTTCCACAACTTCCCGAAACGACATCCTGACGCGCATGGAGCCTATAGATTCCTTACATCTTCTAGTTTCATATGATAGCAGGATCTCCAGAATATTCATAAAAATGACCCCACCGTCGGAAAAAATATGGCCGTTGGAATGCATTATTTTTATTTCAGTTAACAATCAATTCTAGTTTTCGTTACTTCGTTACTTTTCGTTAACTATAATAACCTTGATGCACACACTGCTGGAATGACTACCACAACAATGTGTTGTTGTTTGTTGTCGTTAAAGAACAGAGAAGCTCAGATTAAAACACCTAGAGAGAGCGTGGCTTTATTCTCTGCTCAGGACGCCGTCACTGCACATTATCTTTAGTAAATAGTTGTTTACTGCACCAGTACAGCTCCTTTCATTGATGTATAACCAATCATTAACTCACCAGTACAATCACTTCTTTCTGAGTAACACACTTGGATTCTACTTTTTTAGATTTCTTTGTTGTGAATCTGTCTTAACATCAGGTTACACAGAGTCTAATGTAACTGTCCTGTTAAAGAGAATATTTCTTCACCTCCTCTAACAAGGCTGCCAGTGTCCGTATATGTGTGTGTATGTGTGTAATTAGTTTGGTATATTGATCCAGCGGGCATCCCCCATCGCAGATGTTTCATTATGTTAAACCCACAACACCTCCGCAAGGCTCAGCAGGAAATTCTGCCAAACCTGAACCACCTGACTGACACTGTACCAACACTGTACAGACCAACCAGATCTCCAACCTAACAGACAGAACAGACCATCCGTCAGCTCCACCCAAAGACCAAAGAGTGTTTGGCGGCGCATGTCATTCTACAGACACGTATGGTTCACTGCTGTAAAAAGCTGCAGTTTCTGTGGATTTAGGTACAAGACCACTGAGCTAGGTTTAGGGCAGAAACCCTCCTGGTTAGACTCTAAAAGACAGTTTAAACAGGAAATAAAAGATGGAAAAGCTGGAAGAGAAGGAGTTAAGAGGGTGATGTAAAAAGTTGTTGACTTTTGTTTTACATAGGACACCAACACTGTTCTCCTGCTCTCATTCTGTGTTTTGTTGGTCATTTATGACATTGTTTATTACTTTGTTTTGTCTTTTTTTGGTAACTTTGTGCCTTTTTATGGTAATTTTGTGTCCTTTTTTGGACATTTTGTGTCTTTTTGTGTCTTTTTTTGGTTATTTTGTGTCTTTTTTTTGTCTTTTTTGTGTCAAGCCCGTTCTCCTGGTGAAAGTCCTCCGTCTGTTAGACCATCCTCCTCCCCTCCCTCCCTCCCCGAATGTGACATCACCATTTAAACTCCACATCACCGTCAATCATTACTGCTACGTCAGCAAGATGGAGCAGAGGAAAGTCTGAAACATGAAAAAGAATCGGATTTTGCTGCCTGTACAAAGCTATAAGGATGTTTCTGAGGAGAGACCAGTCTTGAGAAGAATAAAGGTTTTACAGTCTGTACAGAATTGACGCCCTTGAGGTAAATAAGTCAATTTTGGCTGCTGAAATATAACCGACTGATGGAAATGCTAGAAGTGAAGAAGTTAAGAGGACGACGTGAGTGCTGGAAGTTGCATTGAGACAAGACAACCTCCCCTCACTCTGACTGAGCGGAGCAGCACCTCTAACACATTATTTAACACACACACACACACACACACACACACACACACATATATATATAGTAATACAGCAAATATATACAAAAGTTTGGTTTTAGAAGTGCAGCTGAGTGTAAGGCAGATGTGCAGATATTTTAGCAGCACAGTTCAAGACGCTTTGATATAAAAACTTATTTTAAATTTTGCATCCCGAAAGATGTTTGTCTTTTTACAAGCCAGTCTTTGCATGCAAGATGTTCATAAATGTGTGTGTGTGTGTGTGTGTGTGTGTGTGTGTGTGTGTGTGTGTGTGTGTGTGTGTGTGTGAGAGAGAGAGAGAGAGAGAGACAGAGAGACAGACAGGGAGCAGGTGAGTCTGGGGGTTGGGGGCTGAACAGGCAAAAATGAGCAATCTATCTGCTCTGGAGCAGCTGTTAAACATCTGCTGTGAGCCAATCAGAGCCCTGGGAACATGAGTGCCGTGGAGCAGACGAGCAGAGAGTGGGAGAGGAGGAGAAGAAGAGGAAGAATGCTTGAAGTTGCCTGATGAGAATGTAAGTGGGATGGAGAGTCGGAGAGGAGAGGATGGGGGGAGAGATTCCGAGAAAGAGGGGAGAGAGAGAGAGAAAAACATGGAGAGAGCCACAGAGGAGGAGAGAAGACTGAAGATGAGAGAGAGATGAGAGAGGGTGAGTCTCCAGAGCAGCAAACTTAATTAAAGATTTTCTTTTTTTTTGTCTACAGACTGACGTTGAACTCTTTGGTGAATGAGAGGAGAGGAGAGGAGAGGTGAGGTGAGGAGAGGAGAGGATGAGAGAGGAGGAGAGAAGGAGAGAGGGGGAATGGGCAGGAGGCCCAGAAAGATAAAATAAAATAAAAAAAGTATGAAAAAAAGAGATACCGAGCCAAAAGAAAGTTTAACAGACGATGAAAAGTGAAGGTGAGGAGTAAATGGCTGATTCTATGGATTAAAGAAACATCTGCACAGACACAGAGAGGATTGTGGGAAATGAAGTTGAATGATGATGTCATGTCAAAGAAACATATACAGTCATGGAAAAAATATTAGACCATTGATTTCCTCAATGTATTTTTCATTTTAATGCCTGGTACAACTAAAGGTACATTTTTTTGGACAAATATAATGATAACAACAAAACAGCTGTTAAGAGTTTAATTTAAGAGCTGATATCTAGACATTTTCCATGGTTTTATTGATAATAACCAATGAAGAAAACAAGGGCGGTCTAATATTTTTTTCCATGCCTGTATGTATCCATACAGGTGTGTTGAGTTGGAATCTCCTCTCAATAATCTACACAGTGTGTACATAACACACCGACCAACACAACCAATTTTTCAGTCTTTACTCCAGTTGAAACTTGCTATGTCAACTTAACCTCTTACCATACTGTGTGGATGTTTAGGGGTAGATAGCAGGTCAACAATAAATGGCACATAAAAGTAGTGGTGGACATCATCTGGAAGCTGTGAAGCTGAAGATTGATTTGAGATGCATGATATTAATTAACTAGAAAATTTCCTCTGGGGAAATTTTGAAAGGGCCACGGGGGCTACTGCCGGTGTGTGTGTGTGTGTGTGTGCGTGCGTGTGTGTGCCTGCATGCGTGCGTGCGTGCGCTTGCGTGTGTTTGAAGCATGTGTATGCATATGAGGGGCATTTTATGCCAGCACACTATACTAAAACGCGTGTACAGCGCCTATGCGATGACATCAAACGTCTAACGTGCGCGTGTAAATTCCATTCACTTTCAATGGACAGACAGGCGTCACGTAGGCGTCACGCAGACGCTGTACACGCGTTGTTGCGCATACGCCTACGTGACGGCTGCGTGACGGGTGAACTACGCCTCAAATACGTGACATGAAGACCCGCGTGACTGTTAAGTACAATTCTACATAGGCGTACAGACACGCGTATTGCGAGTACACCAGATAACATGGGTGACGGGTGAAAAGTGCCACAGGCGTGCCCTTGTGACCACCCTGGAACTCTTCGTTGACGGGTGGTCGTTATATTTGCGGCTCGCACCGCGTCGTGCTTTATTTCTCACAACGGCTGGCGGCTCAACCTTAAACAGTACAAGTAAACACTGGCGTGAGACAACAGTAAGATTAAAGGCCGGTGTTGTGTCCTTACTGGTTTCCACACTAACTGGTTGCTGTAGGATATGATCTGCGCATGTTCTGTTACGCATGAGCTGTCCGTGGAACTGAAACAACAATCGCCGTTAATGTGAGGATTCTGTCTGATGTTATGCTGTTCCTTAACACCTTATCTACTGTTTGGGTTCATCTGTAGTCGGCACTTTGTGCAATAAAATGATTTATTGTGCCGTGCGATAGAGCTGATACGCATGTTTTGTCTTTACTGTTGTATTGTGTACAGCCTTTATAGAGCTCTGTTGGGAGAGCTTGTGTACGGAAGCGCATTGCATTCACTGGATTAAAAAAAAAATAGACACCTTTTCTCGTAATTACGAGATCCTCGTAAGATAAAGAAAAAGGAAACGTCTGTAAATCCTCTCTCAGTGGCAATGATGGCGCTATCGCAGTTAATCTGCTACTACTACCTTCTCGGTTTGAGATACTGGGAAATACTGATGGTATTAATATTAGTATGTCAACACTGTGTGACAAAAAAAAGTCCTGTATTAATAAATACTTATTATCAAGCATAAAAAAGAGGGGAAAGGTATCATCATGCACTAGTATAGGCTACTGTTCTCTGAACCATGCACGGTTCACATTTATTAACATAATTATTATTATTGATTATTAATCATAATCATAACTAATGCCGGCGGGTGAGCCTGATGTTTGGGAAGGCCACATGTTATACAGAGCGCCGGGCAGAAGTTGACCGGGCGGAGCCCGGTCACCGGTGCTGCTGATCGCTTCTGAAGTAAGCTACTTTCATGTTGTTTATCTCATCACCATGGCAATGCAGTAGCTGCATCATAATAAATCCCTGGAATATGGGGGAAGCTTGCTCGCGATCGCAGCTCCTTTGATGAGAACGCGCACAGAGCACAAAGCTCAGAACCGGACAATGCTCGGCTGATGCTTAATGAACTGTATGTCCAAGCGCATAAAATTACTCAGAAAAGCATCCTTATTCATGAGACAGGTCCGCATGGCTACTTAATATTCAATTTGTACATTACAGCTGATGCGTAATGAACTATATGTCCAAGAGCGAACTGGGAACTGGCTGTGAGCGTCGCACTTTAGTATTACTATTTTTAAGTAGCTGAAATTATTTTAATTATCCCTTTCACCCTTGCTATCATTAAATATCATCAAGAAAATAAAAACGGGCCTGAAAATGATAGAAATATCCTGACAGCTCTGTTGGGGCTTGGAGTTCATCTATAAGTTCTTCTTTCACAACCCCGTATGAAGCTGAGACTCTGTGTAACAGCTGAATTGTTATAGGCGTATACGCGTTACACACACACACAGGCGTCCACTACGTTCGCTCGTGGCACTTTTCACCCGTCACCCATGTTATCTGGTGTACTCGCAATACGCGTGTCTGTAAGCACGCCTATTAATCAGACTTTATGCTGGCACAGGCGACGCATTCTAGGCGTTTAAGTATAGTGTGCTGGCATAAAATACCCCTCATAGTATGCATGTGTGAGGAGTGTGCGTGCTTACGCGCATGTGTGTGTGTGTGTGTATCTGTAACTGTAATTACATCAAAGATCAAAGGCAATCAGATCAAAGCAATCAACAGAATTAACTGACACCTGTTAATGAAAGAGTGACAGCAGCCAGAGGTGGACTGAAATTTCTGGCCTCGAACAGAAAGCATTTTTGGCAAAACCATAATACCTATCATTGATCCGACTTCACTTTGAGCGTCCCGAGTTCTTCCTGAACGTCTACATGTGATTTTTTAAAAGAAAAATGAAAAAATAGCTTTGTTAGAGCGATCTAAAAAAACTGTTCCATCTTCCCTTTTTCCGAAATCTCCCTGCGTTTTTAATATGGGAGCCAATGAGGCTGTTGGTGGTTTTGGTGGTGAATCTGTGCGTCGTACGCCCAAACTACAACTCTGACAGCTTTACCAGAGGATTGTGAGTGAGAAGACAAATTTTCCTACATTTCTATGTATAAATTATTTCTGTAGAGTGGAATTTGCGGCCTGGAGTGCAGTTTTGAAATTTATTTTTTGACAACTTTTTTCTCTCCCTCTACACTCTGGCGATGATGTCACACACTGTGACACGAACATTCCGTGCAATACACACCCATTATAATCTCAGAATTTCTCCAAAAATGATCATGGTCATTGAACAGGGATTGATAAAAAACTATATGACCTATCGAAACGCAAATTAATACACCAATACACAAGACTTGTGTCTACTGTTTAAAGTTTAAATGGAGTTTCTAGGTGAAATTATGCCAGAGAAGTAGACATTTAAAAATCTCCAATTATTGTTCTTTTTCGCTAATTTTTGTCGCCCGTCCCATTCATTTCAATGCAAAATTTTGGGCAGTTTTTCGCGACTTACGTCGCAAAAATTCATATTCTGTAGAGAAAAGTAATAGCACACCGATCCCGATCAAACCGCACGTTCGCCCCGAGCACTGGTCCCTACAGCTATTGCTGTATGGGACCAGTGCTCGGTGCGATTGCCCCGAGGCCCTAATTAATTAATTAATTATTCCTCCCTTTGAGGTCCATTTCCATGTTTAGCTATGTCCCATAAATTGTTGCAGCAATGTACACACATTTGGTGCTGAATTTTGCAACTTTATTCATATCGAGAAGGGATAAAAATGGTCAGAGAAAACCTCCAGAATATTACATCAATATACCAATACCTTTGGAACAAGAATCCATGCTGAGATTTGGGTTCAAAAACTTTGGTCATTTTGGAGATTTCTGTATTTTTCAGCGATTGGATGACGAGCACTTCTGTTCTAGAAACTGCTGAGAAACCCTCTTATTGTCAATTAACCTAAAGCTGCACATCCTCTGAATGCTCTAGGTCTCTAGTTTGTGGTTGTAAAGTTTCATGAGGCTGTGATTATCCTAGAAGTCACAGCAGCTCATTTTATACACTGAGATCAAGACTCAAGAAATGCCCTCACTGCAGTGAACTGGCTACTACTGATGACTAACATCATCCCACATGAAGAAAACTGGACTCATTGAATCCACAAGAGTCTCAGCTTTCCACTGATACCCAGTTTATGTCATTCAAAGCCGTTTTAGGGACCTCAGAATGCACAAATATTCACATACAGTAGGTGGAAAAAGCACATTTTGATGCATGAGAAAAACTATGTGGTTTGGCCTTAAACTGCATGTTATCAGCATTAAGCAGTACGTGTGTAAAGAGGAGACTTGTGGGAACACAGAGAGCATATTTTCATTCAGATAGCATGACATCATAGGTCACATGACCGCTTTGAAAACCACCATGAAACATAAAAAACTAGCTGAACTTTTTATCTCCAGTAAATCCCTAAAATTGAGCCCGAAAGAAAATAAAAAAACAGCAAAAATGCAGCCGGAATGGTAGCAGGTTCAGATTAATTAAATATACAGTAGAATAACTGCCTGTTTGACTGGCAGTCGCTTTTAATTTATATTTAATCAGTCACCAAACAGCAGCGAACCCTCATGAGCCATCCATTGTTTGGTTTTTAATAGTTTTATGGTCCAATTTTTACTGTTATTAAACAATTTAAGACCTGACTCTGACACCTAAACCTTACTAAAATCATATTGTTCTGCTTTTCTTGCATTTCCAGCAGCGACATTAGATCTGCTGACACCTGGCAGGAATATAAAGCAGGACCTGCCACTGAGGGAACTCTTAGTTTTCCTGTCTGTAATTTTAGAGGATCACATCCAGCGGACATAGTACATATTTTACCATGGTGTAAACAGTTGAAACTATATTTAGCTTAACTTTATAATCTCATTTAGAAAGTTAAATTCAGCTCTGATCCCAACAGCAAGGCAGCATATCCAGCATCTGCTTCACTGACACTTTAAATAATTTAACCATCTTAAAAAAAAATTGATGAACACAGATTTGGATCCAGTTTCAATGATTAAACCATGTAGTCATTTTTAAGGCTGCAGTTTGTGCTTTTATGATGTAAAATGTTCCCTCGGTGCTATAATTGTCCTTTTTCGGTAATTTTGTGTCTTTTTTGGTAATTTTGTGGGGGGGTTTTTGGTAGCTTTGTGTCTTTTTGGCTATTTTGTGTCCTTTTTTGATAATTTTTTGGTTTATTTTGGTCATATTGTGTCATTTTTGGTCATTTTGTGTCTTCTTTGGTCATTTTGTGTCTTTTTTCTGTCAACCCCGTTCTCGTTGTGAAAGTCCTCCATTTGTTGGACCCGTCCTCCTCCCCTCTCTCCCTCCTGAGCAAGATGGAGCGGAGGAAAGTCTGAAACTATATAAAATATGAGTTGGATTTTGCTGCCTGTACAAAGCTATAAGGATGTTTTTGAGGAGAGACCAGTCTTGAAAAGAATAAAGGTTTTACAGTCTGTAGAATTTAAGCCCTTGAGGTAAGTAAGTAATTTTGTGCTGTAGAAATATAACCGACTAGACACACACTCAGCGGTAAAAACACGTGCTGCATGACTTCCACTGTATGTACAGGAGGTGCTGGGGTCAAATAAACAACAGAAAATAGAGTTATATATCCACTCTCCATAAGGCCCGTTTGTCTCTGCCGCACTGCTCCCTGATTAAGCAAGAAAAAGAATCCTGCACCGTGTGTGACATTGAGAGAGCAAACAGTATGTAAATAACTGTTATGATCTCTGTGGGTGGTGCATAAACCAGGCTGAGAAAAATAAACAGAAAACTCAGAGCAACAATCCCTCCACCACCACACACACAGGAAAAAAATCACAGGGAAAAAAAAAACTGGAAACATTTTTTGAATGGTAATCTGTTTAACTGTGACATGATTGATATTTCCATATGGATGCAGAGCGGGGAGTGTTCTCCCATATGCAACATCTAGATACAGAAATATTATAAATACAGAATGACTTTTACTTTTCCCAAAAGCCTTCTCATGTTGCAGCATTAAAGGGTTAAAGTTCAGTTACATTAGAACAGTAGCAGGAAACTGCCGGATGCAAAATGTTCACACAGACTTCAACATACATGATTCATGAGAGAGAGATGCATCAACTAAAGGAGATATTTTTTTTACATTTTATGCAATACATTCTTTTTTAAATGGATATATTTTAAATGCATCTTTTCGGAGGCGTATTCCCTCATGGAGCTGGTTGAACAAGATGTAATTTGTTGAAGCAGCTTTCTCCTGTTTGTCTGTAAACCAGTCAGATCTGCAGAGCTCGTGTTTTATTTGCTCTGGCAGAAGAGTCTGGTCACTCATCACAATCATTTATCTCATAAGACAGGTTTGATATGACTGATGTCCAGCGTAACTCAGGAAACTTAGATCAAACTGTCAAACAAGGCAAATATTAATCAAGATTCTGTCACTGAGTTAGCTATTTCTCGCACATTTGGCTATAATTCAAGAAAGTTTGTGACCAAGCCACAAAAACTGCAACTTCTAAATGTCACTCAGCGTTACTTTCACCTTTAGTATCTCTGTTTAGTTACAGATTTATTCAGAGGCATGGGATGCGCTTGTTAAATACCGTCCACGGGAATCAAATATGAACTGAGAGGTTCCTGACTCATAAGTGAATTAGTCAACCAGATCTCCAACCTAAACGACAGAACAGACCATCTGTCAGCACCACCCATAGACTCCTATGAGCATTTGGTGGCGGAGCATTCTAAAAATAGCACACTGGTCATTCTACAGACACGTACAGTTCACTGTTGTAAAAAAGCTGCAGTTTCTGTGGATTTACATACAAAACCATGGAGCTAGTTCTAGCTAGTTTGGGACAGAAACCTTCCTGGTTCAGCTGTAAAAGACAGTTAATACAGGATGGAACGAGGGAAATGCAGAAGTCAGGAGGACAACGTAAAAAGTTGTTAACTTTTGTTTTACATGGGAAACCAAATTATGGCATTTTTGGTAATTTTGTGTCTTTTTTAGTAATTTTGTGTATATTTTGGTAATTCTGTGTCTTTTTTGATATTTCTACATCTCTTTTGGTGTTTTTGTGTCTTTTTTGTGTCAACCCTGTTCTCCTGGTGAAGTGACATCACCATTTAAACTCCACATCATTGTCAATTCTTACTGCTACGTCAGCAAAATGGAGCAGAGGAAAGTCTGAAACGTGAATATGAGTCGTCTTTCGCTGCTTGTACAAAGCTATAATGTCGTTTTTGAGGAGAGACTAGTCTCAAAAAGATAGGTTTTACAGTCAGTAGAATTTAAGCCCTTGAGGTAAATAAGTCATTTTTGGCAGTAGAATATAACCGACTAGACACACACTCAGTGGTTAAAACAGCAGCTTGTCCCCAAACAGGGACAAAGCTGTAAACAGGAAAAAAAGGTTTGTGATTTATGTGCAGTGTGTTTTTCTTTGTTGTTTCCAGTCAGACTTCTTTAAACCTTCTGCAGACTTATTAAAAGTGAAGAAGACATTTTTCAGATTGCAGAATATCAGCGTCCAGCCAACAGGTGTCTCTTCTTCAGATGTTTTTCATCTTGGTTCCGGTCCAAGCGAGGAGTCTCCCTCTACAGGGAGGAGTCTCCCTCTAGCTACAGACATTATGCAGAGCTGATGGGACTCAACATCATGTCTCACATTTGAAATTATCAGGATTTAATCTATTTTTTCTGTCAGATTTTACCTGCTTCAGCATTAAAACTGTATCTGAGGGGAAAAGTGTTTTCTTCAAAATCAAATAACCGAAATGAAGCGATATATCTGAGTCACCATGTTGGGGCTCTTGGGGCCCAGCACTAACAGCACCGACACGGTGTTCTGCTTAATTGGAGAAAGTCCACATTTTAATTAGGCAGAGTCTTGCTAGGCTTGCACAATGTCTCCTCACCTGTGAGTCTAATTACATGATGTCGTGCTGCAGGCGGCGTTTAACTTAAATACAGAACACAGGGGGTGCATTAACAAACGGAGGCAGGATCACTCCGCTTTGGCATAATACTTAATGAAAAAGGTTCTCGGGTCGCTTCCACCACAGGAGCCACACTGAGACTGATAGAGAGAGGATAAAGTCACTGGAACAGGAGGAGCAGAGGCATTGGAGGCGTGGCCCTCATATCTGTAAAATGACATTGTGAAAAATTTGAGAAAAAATGTTTAAACTTTTTTAAACAGTGCCATTTTTTTTACTGAGAACCTAAACTCGTCCATGTCAGAACCAGGCGACAACCTCCAGGTCTGAGCAGTGAGGCAAACCAGGAAGTGCCTTAAGCTGCATTCTACCAAAGGCTCCAGCAGGTAGAATGCCTCAGAAATGGTTTTAGGACAACACTATGGCCTCAATCGCTACTAAAACATCTTCTTCAAGACAATCTGATGTTAATAGTGTAAATAATTGCCCCATTTAGAAAAAAACAGAAGATAAAGAATCATATGATTTGGGGCGTGGCTATCTTTGATTGACAGGTGGCTAACAAGGCGAGCCTTATCAGGAGAGAAGCAGAACAATGCGTATCCACGCCAACAATAAAGTCATATAAGCCAATAAAGTTATATATAACGTTACATAGGTATAAAAAAGGACGTTTAGCAGTCTCATAACTTTGACCGTTTCACTGTATTTTCACTTAATGACTGTCACTCAAATGTTTATTTGAATGTTTTGTGCATTAAAATGTCTTGTCCAGCGTTTGGTTGGACTAACAGACACTCCAAAGAGCCCCTGTCCATTTTTCTGAGGTAAGTAATGAACATCTAGTTTTTGTTTTTTGCCAAAACAAACATCCAGTTAATGCTCCAGTTAATGCTAACATGAATCAGTCAGGTTGAGGTGTAGAGAGGCTGTAGTCAGTGATCGGATCCCTCTCATTCCTCCACAGTCCAGATATGGTCTGCTCCCGGTATCGGAAACAAGATGGTGATGAGTGTAGCCCTGAACTCGATGCTTCCAACGGGCCACAAACCAACGGATGACGTCACGGTGACTACGTCCATTATTTATACAGTGTATGGTCGGAACCCTTTAAGACCGACGGGGACGCCTGCGATCACATTTTTAAATGCCAGTGGAACAGCAACCAATAAGACAAACCAATAATTCTTTTTGCAGATAAATTCAGGGGATTTAGCTCTATATGTCATGCATGCATCGCTGTTTCCAGAATCCAGACCGGCCCGCGGGGATTCACAGCACTTCCTACGTTGGGAAATTTGTCATCACGTTGTGATGGTCTGAACTGTCACGTTTTTTTTCGGTGTCACTAGCGGCAACAACAGGAGGTGATGTCAATTTCCCAGAAGACGTGTCTTAGCTCAAAGTCGGACGTTCGCTTTCTTTCTCATTTTATCTCTTGCACTTTTACAAAAACACTAAGACACACAAAGCCCACACACTCTTTACACACTTTTGATTTGATTTAACTATTGTAAATTGTTTGTTTTAATGTACATATATGCTTTTGCAAATGTGTACAATGTGCATTTTTCTTTTTGTTTTGTTATAGTTTATATAATGGGTGTATCTCAGAAAGTTAGTTATGAACACACTCAAAATAAATTTCCTGTGTTTGAAAGGACTTTGTATAACTTTTTCCCATTTACAATTTTGAGGGATACAGCTGTGACATTTCTATATTTAGAAAGATATGTGTTAAAAAAAGATATATATTTTTTTGCACTTTTAAGCAATTTATTAGTATTGACATAAGGCCATTTATATTGTTAAAACATGGACTGTAAGGGTTGTATTGATGTGTAGCGTATTAAAATACTCCAAAAAATGGCACCACAGCATGACTTAGACTTTGACAGACTTTATTGTCATTCAGATATACATAGAAATATGCACATTGAATGAAATTCCGTTGCATTGGCTCACAGTGATTGTACTCTGGCATGTCATAAATAAAGCATAAATATAAAACATAAAACTGTAAAAATAGAATATTTATATTGCGCAGAAGTGTAGCTGCAGAAAGTGTTTTATACATAGACATAAAAAAACGAGTTCACAGAGTGCAAAAAGTAGGAGGTGGGGGATGTAAAGCATGTAAAAATGTGAATATGCTCTGGCAGACTTGTTCTACAGTAGGTCACAAAGGGATTTAAAGTTAAGTTCACTAAAATCAAGTTTAATTAAAAAACAAAAACAATGTTTGAGAGAAGTGGTGATATCTTTAATTAAATATGGTCCATTTAAAATATACAATATGATTTGCTGGAGTCGAACACAATGAGCTAAACTAGATGTTTACTCCAACTGTAACTCATGGAGGACATCAGTGACATTTAAATGCCAGGAAACATTGTGAAATGTTGACATGTTGACACTGCCGGCTGATTTACAGCATAATCGCTCCATAAATATTCTCAATACCAGTTGTGTTCTCCTGAGATATTAAAATTTAAGCCTCAGAATGTTTATTTACAGCCACTTCATAACTGCCGTCACATATATTCAGATTGCAAAACGGGCATATTTATGGACCACCGCTGAACTAAATGTGGAAACAATCTGCAGAATTGGTTTATTTTGCTGTACAGCGTGATCACACAGATGCATTTCGTTATCTCCTCGTTGATTTCCAAAGATCTCACTGATGCCGTTCGTGTGCTGCAGGGGGAGAACCTTTGAGATCCTAAACAGGCCCTCTCTAGAGAGGAGAGGAGAACTCACACCAGTAACAAAAAAAGTAGTTAACTTTTGTTTTACAATGGACACCAATGCCTACCAACGACTTTGTTTTAGAAATGTTTTGTCTCGTTTGGTCATTTTACATCTTTTTCTTTGGTAATTTTGTGTTCTTTTTTGGCAATTTTGTGCCTTTTTTGGTAAGTTTGTGTCTTTTTTGGTTCTTTTATATATTTTTAGATCATTTTGTGTCTTTTCTGCTAATTTTACATCTTTTTTGGTCATTTTACATCTTTTTCTGGTAAATGTACATCTTTTTGGTCATGTTTTGGTCATTTTCTGTCTTTTTTGTTCCTTTTATATATTTTTGGATGATTTTGTGTCTTTTCTGGTAATTTTATGCCTTTTTTTGGTAAATGTATGTCTTTTTTGGTCTATTTGTGGAGAGGAGGAAAGAGGAGAACTCACACCAGCAACATCTACATCAAGGTCAGAGGAGGAAGAAACTCGCAGCCAAAGTTTTCTCCAACTGTTGTGGAGTTCTTGCAGAGCTAGAGGCCATTCACAGAGTTTCTCGTCGACACATGCCAGCATCTCTTGATGGCGTGCCAGCATCGCTTAGCCCCAGCCTGGCTGTGACATTCCTCCTGGCAGAACAAGACTGTGACTCGGGCAAGATTTTCAAACATTTCTCAAAGCCCCGATGAGCAAAATTATGGCTAATTAGTCACCAGGCTGCCATGGTTTATTAGGAGTGACAATGGTACGTCTATAGCTGACAGCACATCTCTCCCTCTCTCTCTCTCTCTCTTTCTGTATACATCTCTCGCTCGATCTGTCGCCTGCTGCCGTCAGCAGTGACATTACAGAAATGGAAGACATTATTGAAATAAATAACTCCCCATCACATCTGTTATCTATTCATGGTAAACATTTCTCTCATCAGCGTTTTGATGTGTATGGCTCATCTGTCAGCTGCTGTGACAGCGCGCTCAGCAGGAGACGCTAACATCTGTACTTTCTCTCTGCTCGCACACTCTCTGAATGTTTTCTAGCATGCCGTGTGTGCCCGCTTGGCCTACATGCTGCCTGGCTTGGCCTACATGTGGACCAGTTCAGACCAGAAAACATCTCACAAGTGAAGAGGAGAGAGGAGAGAGAAAAAGCAAGAGAGAATTAGGTATGAAATCAAAGCTGCTGCAGTCAAATTCCAACAGATCCAGGTCAGTTTGTAGGTAAAGTTGTGCAGACTTTACCACTGTTATACTATCATCTTTTAAGTTGATATTGCAAATGCATGAGCAAAAATCTGCCTATATACTCGTTCAGCAAATATAAAACAACATGAGCATTGGGAGTCGTGTTCCCGACCACATGGCGAATGTTATTCTGATATGTCTTCACTTTTAGCTCTCTTCACCCAGTCTCTGAGGGGGAACTGTAAAGTTTCATGTGAGACAGCTGAACAGAGATAAAAGAGTGAAGTAAACTGTGCAGAGGTGAGTGTGTGATTATTCTCTGTAGGTTCATCAGGACAAACATCTCCTGTACAGTGCATGTCATTGATTGTCAATAGAAACATAATTAATATAGAGAAATGTGGGTTGATGTTGAAAGAAGCTGCAGCTCACAGGCTGCTGTTTGTCACTGTGACCATCTGTCCACGCTGCAACACCAACCACACACATTACCAGGACACTCCATCAAATGCTACTGCCTAAATCTCTGAGACAATATTTTCTATTTCAGAAAAATAATGTAATGTATTTACATTCTGTTCCCTTTTTCTGTTTGTTTTTTATTGTTGTTTTCCCCCCTTTCCTGTCATTTTAAAAAAATATATTTATCTAAGATCCTCCCTATTTTTCTAAGTTTACTGGCATTACTAATAATATCCTTAATTTACTATGATTTATTTATTTATTTATTTATTTATTTATGTTGACACATACAGTAGTGTTCAAAATAGCAGTCCAATGTGACTAACCAGATTAATCCAGGTTTTTAGTATATTTTTCATTGCTACATGGCAAACAAGGTACCAGTAGGTGCAGTAGATTTTCAGAAAACCAACAAGACCCAGCATTCGTGATATGCACGCTCCATCTGTGCAATTGGGCAATTAGTTGAAAGGGGTGTGTTAAAAAATATAGCAGTGTCTGCTGTTACTACAAACTCAAAACTATTTTGTACAAACTTTTTTGTTTCTAGGATTTAGCAATCCTGTGAATCTAATATTTAGTTATATTCACAACTGCTTAACATCTGTGTGGCATGGAATCAACCAACTTGTGGCTCCTTTCAGCCGTTATTCCACTCCAAGATTCTTTAACAACATTCAACAATTCATTTACATTTCTTAGTTTTGCTTCAGAAACAGCATTTTTGATGTCACCCCACAAGTTCTCAATTGGGTTAAGGTCCTACTCCATAACATCAATGTTGTTGGTTTGGAACCAAGATTTTGCTGGTTTACTAGTGTGTTTGGGGTCATTGTCTTGTTGAAACATCCATTTCAAGGGCATGTCCTCTTCAGCATTAGGCAACATGACCTCTTCAAGTATTTTGACATATGCAAACTGATCCATGATCCCTGGTATGTGATAAATAGGCCCAACACCATAGTAAGAGAAACATGCCCATATCATGATGCTTCACTTTCTTCACTGTGTACTGCGGCTTGAATTCAGAGTTTGGGGCTCGTCTCACAAACTGTCTGCGGCCCTTGGACCCAAAAAGAACAATTTTACTCTCATCAGTCCACAAAATGTTCCTCCATTTCTCTTTAGGCCAGTTGATGTGTTCTTTGGCAAGTTGTAACCTCTTCTGCACATGCCTTTTTTTAACAGAGGGACTTTGCGGGGGATTCTTGTAAATAGATTAGCTTCACACAGACGTCTTCTAACTGTCACAGCACAGTAACTCCAGACTGTCTTTGATCACCCTGGAGCTGATCATTGGCTGAGCCTTTGCCATTCTGCTTATTCTTCCATCCATTCTGATGGTTGTCTTCCATTTTCTGCCATGTGTCTCTGGTTTTGCTCTCCATTTTAAAGCATTGGAGATCATTTTAGCTGAACAGCCTTTAATTGTTTGCACCTCTTTATACGTTTTCCCCTCTCCAATCAACTTTTTAATCAAAGTACGCTGTTCTTCTGAACAATGTCTTGAACGACCCATTTTCCTCAGGCTTTCAAAGAGAAATGCATGTTCAACAAGTGCTGGCTTCATTCTTAAATAGAGGCCACCTGATTCACACCTGTTTTTTCACAAAGTTGATGACCTCACTGATTGAACGCCACACTGCTATTTTTTTTAACACACCCCTTTCAACTAATTCCCCAATTGCACAGTCTTAAGAGCTGCATATCACGAATGCTGGGTCTTGTTGGTTTTCTGACAATCTACTGCACCTACTGGTACCTTGTTTGCCATCAATGAAAAATATACTAAAAACCTGGATTAATCTGGTTAGTCACATTGGACTGCTATTATTTTGAACACTACTGTATATGACATTTGTACAGGCAGCAAAATATGACTCATATTAACGCTTCAGACTTTCCTCTGCTCCATCTTGCTGACGTAGCAGTAATGATTGACAGTGATGTGGAGTTTAAGGGACCAACCAACTTTCATCTGGAGAACAGGGTTCATGTCCCATGTGGAAACAAATGGAAACATCATTCTCATAACTCCTTCTCTTCAAAAAAGACAAAATTACCAAAAAAGGACACAAAATTACTAAAAAAGGCACAAAATTTCCCAAAAAATGCTCAAAATTACCAAAAAAGGAAAATAAAATACCAAAAACTATACAAAATAACCAAAAAGGTTTCTGCCCTATACCTAGACAACAGTGAACCATGCATGCCTGTAGAATGACATGTGTGCTGTTTTTAGAACGCTCCGCTCTGTACCATGGGCTCATAGGAGCCTATGGATGGTGCTGATAGACGGTCTGTTCTGTCGTTTAGGTTGGACATCTGGTTGACTAATTCACATATTAGTCTGGAACTCCTTTTATGTTTGATTCCTATGGGGTGTATTTAAAGGGTTCAGCCTTAAATATCTCCAAATAAACCTGTAACTAAACAGAGCTACGAAAAAATGTAACTAACGCAGTTTTTGGTTCGTTTTCAAGGAGAACAAACAGGCAGCCTGGTCACAAACTTTCTCAAATTACAGCCAAAATGTGCCGAAACATTTTTAGGCGAGAAATCTGTTCTGTCGTTTAGGTTGGAGATCTGGTTCTGGTCTGTTAACAATCCTTGCACTTGGATCATTTTTGCAATAGTGGAATGACACTAATGTGGTGGCGCTGTATCATAAGCATCACAGCAAACCAAGAAAAGTTCTGGTAAAGCTGCAAAGAAAGTGAGAGAAGATCCACGAGCATCACAGGGTTCCAGCTGGAAACATTTTACCTCCAGAGCATTAAAGAAATCACTAAAGAAAACTGAACATTCTGCAATTAAAAGGAACACGGAAAGATGATGAGGTGTTGGGAATTTAGGATTCCTCTTTTATAAATAAATGATACCTTGCACGAGGCGTCAAATATGTAAAAAATAAAATCCATTATCATAAATGCTATCCCTCCCATAAGGCATCGAATATGTAAGGATGAACCTGAGCAACACTTGTGTGGATATCATGGTTCAAAAGCATGGTTAGAATGCCAGTAGAATTAATAATTATCATAAATAATTATTAATTATAATAAATTATATGATATGATTTACTCTAAGTCACCTCGAGATGGAGTACCATCTGTAAAACGGAAAAATATAGCCAATTCACCTAAATCAGTCTCATAAAGTTACTAAACTATCAATTTGGAACACTGATTAATAATTAATTAACTAAGAGGTCTTTATTAATCTCCTTTTCCCAGCCGTGCGATTCTCTAATATAGTTATAGATATCACAAACAACTTGGAGACAACTCCATGTTTTTGCAGTGACATCATGTATTTTAGAAGCTGCTAGTTGTAAGACATGTAACCACTTTACTATTTTGAATATTTTTTATTATTCCAAATGTTCCATCTGAATGTGGACTCCCTCTGCCCGTCTCCTTGCCTGTCTCCCTCCCTGTCCTCCTCCAGGCCCTTATAAAAACCATATTAGCTGGATGTGAGTAGCAGCAACAGCCTTTGGCGACGTGTGTGGGGCTAAGGGACCTTAATTAAGAGGCCCATTTATAGTTCCTCTTGCCGGGATGGCAAAGCTGCAGCTTTCGGTTTTGACACGGCTCTGTCTGTCTATTTGAGTCATTGTCTGTCTCTCCCCATCTGTCTTTCTGTCTCCGTGTTGTTCTGGAGGGCCTGACTGACCTTATGAGTGGCTGTAATGAGGAAAAGCCGGCCGAGGCTGAATGACAGACAGAGAACTCACATTCCACTGAAGCTGTGACAGCAGCAAGAACCAGGATAGGAAATAATATTGGCAACAACAAAGAAGGGTTTGGAAAGTTTGGTGTAAAGTGATCATGATCATCATCAGGCAGAGTTTCTGTCTCCGGAGGGACGAGGAGTAAACACTAATTAAAGAAATACTGGAGTGAGAATCACCAACAAGTTCCATACAGAAGTTCAAATAAAACAGAAAATATTCTCATTAAAGTCTAATAAGCATCAAGTTTAACCAAGAAATACATATTTACTATGTTTACTACGTTTCATCAGTCAATTTATCAGTGGTTTTGCATTATCTGAGTAAAATTTGCTTAAAAACATAATGCTATTCAATGCAGAAATTCTTGTCATTTTTACACTGCAAAAAAGCGGTGTCTAAAAACAAGATAAAAATCATCTAATCTAATCATGAGATAGCACATTACGCAGTATGCTGCACTTAAAGTACATTAACATGAACCCAATTAGCTGATAAACTATATTGCATGTAAGTATCTCATATCAAATGATTATGGGCATTACGCTAATTGACATGAATGTCATCCATGAATTACATAGTAATGCAACATAAGAAGTGAATAAAGCTAAATCTCTTCTTAGCATGCTAATCGCTAATAACAGAATTTACACATTACATGCAGACCACCACAACGTCTGTAACTCCATAAAATACTTACTTTTCATAAGGTATGCACACCATCCAGCACATACACATTGAACATTGATATTCGCTGAAAACTTTTTGAACATTATTGGAAAATCAAACCTTGTAGCGCACTTTAAAACTCCTAAAGATAGGTAGGCTAAATAGACTTACAGATGTGATGAGTCAGGCGTGGAAATCCAGAGTGGATTGGGTTACTGACCAGGTGTAGGCCTATCACACAATGGGGCGGAGCTCCCCTAAAAGGCATCCGATCGGAAACAGTGCAATGCCGCAACATGTCCCACGTAAATAATGACATTTTGAAAAATGTTTCTTCACAATCGAGGATGCACACCTGTGTGCCATGCACAAGCAACATACGAAATCTTAGGTCAGTCTTCGGGATATGCCCCAGACACACACACACACACACACACACACACACACACACACAAACACGGTTCTTGCTTTTATAGATAGATAGATGTAACCGTACTTAGATTAAGCAAAAATAAAAACTATATCCAGCCAGTAAACTAACTGATGAAGAATGTGTAAAGTTCACTCATGAAAACATAAATGTGCTAATAAATTTTATAATTTGTTTTTGAATATTAATCAACATGATGTTTACTGGTAGCTAAACTTTACTGAGTATATCTTCTGTAAAATTGGAACTTCTGTTGCTGAGGTTTTTCTAAGTAAATCTCACTCCATTTTTTTTCCCGGTATAGTAACTTTGGTGACTATTTCTCTAGCACGCCATCTTTGTTTTATGTCCAAAAACCTTCAAAACTACAGACAATCCCTTCAGCTTCTGTCAGTTATTCTTAGTGCTAAAGATACCACGGATGTGATGCAAAATACATCAACCTCCTACATCGACTCTGAAACCCTGCCCAGCTGTTTCCTCTGGTAAACTGTTATACTGTGTTTATGTCTTGAGTTTTTTGAAGGCTAAGAATGGAGGGAAGGGTGGATATCTAATGTAAGGCCTTTGTTAAGCTGAAAGGATACAGAATAAAAGTTTTGATGTTGCTGTTCCACCATGTACCACGTTCTTATTCTGTTAGAAAGCACTCAGAACAAAATCAACAGATTTAAAAACCGCCTGACAGGACCTGTGACAGCTGAAGACAGTTTACTGAGGTGTTATTTAACTATTTAAAATATGTGTATTTTACTGTACATACTGTTCAGATTGTTAAAGAAACTCTTCAGCAGTATGAAACATATAGTCGGGAATGAGATGCTACTATGATTTCAAAAGAGGAATTTCACTTTCAACATCCATAAACAGAATTTCAGATATATGAGTCATACTTTTTGATCTTTATATTATTCATTCTGTTCGTGCAGGTCTCAGAAATAAGAGTTTCTCTCTGTGTTCAAAGAGTGCAGCGTAATGTTCAGGACAACAAACAGAACAACAGAAGCTGGTTTGTGTAGTTCAGAGCTCACGTTTGGTTTATTATCTCTGATAGTATTTTAGTTGTTGGATAAAAACAGAAAAACAAACAGCAGCAGCAGCAAACAGCCGAGGCACCGGGGGATTCATAAACTGGATTCATCATGTGTCATGTTATGATTCATGAGCTGCTCGCTGTCCTCGGGCTCATACAGTACAAACTATCCAAATATAGACACATGACTGAGGATGCAGTGTACAGCGCATGAATTATACAAATACCATAATTTAAGTGATGAAGTGTGCCGTGTGTCTGTGGGCAGAGCCATATGTTTCCCTGTTGTGTGGCGGAGAACGGAAATGGTAGAGTTAGAACAATGACATGGATAATAAAATGATAGCATCATTGCTTTTTAATCACACGCAGTATGAAATTTAATTATGGCGTTTAAATGATTTATATGCTGTTGAGCGCACCCCATGGAGAGTCTTCTTCATCTCTGAGAGCCAGCCTGCTCTATATGATAACAACACCAGTATCTAAATACATTTCATATTTGTGTCCCATGTTGGAATCTCCTGTAGACACATCAAGCTGTAGCGTGAGAGCATCCTCCATCCCTGTAATTGAAACTTATGAACCACACATGCAGATTTTATGACATCTCCGCTTCATATAATATCCAACACAGCTACATTTGTATCAATGAACAAACACCACAATTATTCTTACTCAGAAACGAGGCGGGCGGTTTAGGATAACAAATTAGCATGGAATTACAAATACACTTAAAGGAGAATTGCATAGAATTTCAGCATCCGCATGTTTTATTCAGAATGCCTCGGGCCACAGCGGTTTGTTTATGTGAGCATGCATTACTGAAACACACAGTAACAGATAACGCAGAAACAGAGGCTGCGGATTAGAAAGTGTAGTGAGAAAATGTGAGTGCAGTAACTGAAGTAGCTGGCTGGTGTTAGAGATATGTTTAAACTCACAGAACGTTACATAAAGTAGCTCACAGAACTGTTTAAATGAGGTTTGTATGTTTCTTTAATGTGCTAGAAACAGAGAGTTATCTCCAGCTGTCAGCCTGTCGGGGTCATAACATATGTTTGGAAGAAAATCTACATATTTAACACTTCCTTATACAGGTCAGGAGCACATAAAGTCAGTTTTATAGTTATTTTCTTTAGTGGTAACTGTGTGATGTTCTGTTTATGAATGCATTGGACTCAGATTTGTCCTCTGATGCATATTAATATAAGACAATCTATTTATTTTAAGCATAGCATACATAAAAGTAATATATCTTATGTCTATACATCTTTGATGGATTTGGATATTCTTTAGGATGCAAATTTTTTACAGAGAGATGTTGAAAAAGAACAAAAGAATCAATTTGTATTTATTCTTGCAATAGCCTAATTGAGATCGGGGTCATCATTCTGTGGAATTTAAAGGTGTTAAAATATTTCCAAAAACATTCACTTTTTACTTGAAAGGTACAATACAATCTTTGAACTTTTGCTCAAATGCATATAAGTGGTGATAAAATTAATCGTGTTAGAAAGTTTGGGGGAGTTCAAAAAATTTTGGACCATTTTGAAGATTAGATGAGGTGAATCATATCATATCACAGCGGTGATAGGAGACTCCTTTTTAGCTGTATTAGTGGAAGAAAAACAAGGGAAACAGAAGAAGACCCGGAACAGAACCCTGAGGCACACCACAATACAGAGAAGACCACTCCCATACCCACCCACAGATCAGGTTCCTGTCTACAGTATAAAACACCACACAAAGACCCAACAGCACCAACAGAGAGAATTTTAGGGCACTTTCACAACTCAAGTCAAGTCTATAGGCACCATGTATGTCAGGACATCATGTCTGGAAGGTGTCGAAATAACGCTGCAAAGTTCGGCTTTTTTATTCAGAAAACTTCAGAGCAGTGAAACTTAAAGTTGAGGAAAGTTTAAGAAAATGCTGCAATTGTTGTCGTCCATACATATTTTATAACAGTTAAGTAGATCACTGAGAATTTCTCCTTTTTGACAAAACAATTCTTCATTAATTTTAATTTTTTGGACACAAAATGCAGTTAAACAGTTAAATCCCAATATATTGTATTGCAATACTCACCATATTGCACAATGCTTAAAATCACAATAAAATCATATTGTGTATCAGGATAAAATCATATTGTGGGGCCGATACGCTGATTCACACCTCTACCTTTTGGTTCATTTTGTATTGAGTCTGGTTTCCTTTCACAGTGCAGAAATGTGAGTGGACCAAATTAAAGAAAAGTACGAAGGCTAGCAGGAAATATACTCACAGTTTTATTTCTTATTGGTTGGGAAGTTGGGGGTGGAAAATGTAAACAATATGGAGCCAAATGCACCATTAAAATATTACCTTGACTTTGCACTGATCTATCGTGCGCACACATCCTTTATCCTCCAGTTGATCTTACATGATTTTATAAACATATTTTTTTATTCAACATCTTCTGTATGTGTTCTTGTGAGAGTGACCTGAAACAACATTATACACACATGATGGGAAACTCCACAGAGCCAATGCCATATCTCACAATAACTTAAGAATAAATCTTGTGTAACTGCTCCATGACTCAGACCCGCTTAACAGTGTTGTGGGTTATTGCTGCCCATACACCCTTCCATCAAGATTCATGTAAATTGGGACATTAGTTTTTCCATGATTCTGCATTCTGCTAAAACATAAACTCCTTGATGGAGGTAATTATGGGAACTCAATCCTCATCTGCAGACAAAGACTTTTGGAGTTGAGACTTCTTTCGGGCTCTGACAGATTTTTGTTCTGGTGGGGTTAAGCAGCAAAGAAATTAATGTTAAAGTCATTCAAATGTCCTCACAAGTTCCCAAACTGTGAGAGAGAGAGCATGTGCACGCTGCTTCACAGCCGGAGAGCCACCGCAGCTTCAGACAGTCATCAATAAGCCATTTTCTCACCTCTCCAATGTCGTTTGTCTGGCCGGCAGAAACCAATAGGAATCCATTATATTGAGCAGCGCCCTGATTTCAGTTGGACAGTCGGGCTCACAGTGTCCTGACAGTGACCAATTGAATGCTGAGATACAGTCTCTGCTGTCCAATACAGTTCAAGGAGAATGGAGGCAGATCGGGATTCTTAATTGCTAATAGACTCAGCAGCAGTTTCTGTTCTCCATAGTCCCTTTATCTACTCCCAGAGCTGTGACTCTCATATTCTATTCCATTCATTACATACTGACATTATTATAATATTTAGGAGTGCATTTTGGGAGTGCACTGCGTCTTTAACGTGTCCATTTATTAGTATTAGCAGCTCGCAATTACCGAAGAACTGGAGGCTTTTATTTTTCTGTTGACATTTTGCAGCACAAAGTGTGTCTCATTTTAATAATTTATGTGCAAGATAATGGAAACAGAGTTCAGAAAAAATCCTTAACAACGAAGGAGTTTATAAGAAGCTCAATTTTCATCGTCTACATTGCAGTTTGCATGTAAGTAGTAGTTTGCAAGCTACATTTTTAAAAATACCACTGTACGTATGTCGGTTCACAATTTAAAACTCAATAATTAATATTTCATGCTACAAAGATACAGTTAAACATGACATTTTTTTCAAGAGAGTTACCTCCTTCAGTAGCTCTGCTGGTGAAGCAGTATTATGTTACAAAACTTCCAGACTTGACACCAGCTTCTTCTCGGGTCCCCTTGTCAAAACGTGGATATATTACAGGTGTTATATGTGACGGAGCCTGGAGGAGCCTGGAGCAGGTCTGGTTACAGGCCACATTTAGCCACGACACCGCTGTGGGATTTTCACCCAAAGGATACACTGACTGCACAGAATGCCGAGCCTGTGTCTCAGTGCAGGAGGCTTTCACCAGCACAGACGAGTCCAGGTAAAGACAGAGGTCTGAGTTTAAAAAGGACACTAAATAAATGAATACCTACTTAAGATTCAACCCTTCGAAAAAGTGCAAAAACACTCCAATTGCTAGAATAATTCCTAAAAGTGAGATGAAATAAAAATAAGGCTCAGCAGTGGTCATATATCCTGAGTGTGTGACACAGCAGTGACTTCATCCTCTAGACCTGCTGACCTGAATCTGGGTCAGAATATCATCACGTCACAGCTGTGATTTAACACAAGAAGAAACTTTTCTTCCACCTGCTTTTAGACTTCATACCTGGGAGTGATTACCGAGGAGGACACAGACTCTCTTAATGACTTGGATGAACCAAACGACAGCAGCAGCAGAGCAGCAGGAGGAGGAGTAGGAGGAGGAGGAGCCTCCCTGTCTGTATCTCCTGCAGTGAATTGAACTGGTTGCATTTCTCACATGGAGCAGTGAAGAGGGCCTGTGGCTTTAACCCTCTGGAGTCCATCTATTTATTGAAAATACTTGTTTTATTTACAGTAATAACTTTATTTATATATGATATGTAGAGAAGCTGAGAAAGCCAGTTGAAAGTGCAATCATAGGAGCTTTCACAGTGTGCCATTTATGTTTCTAGACCATTTTTAAAATGTGAATTTTCTTTCTATAATGAAAACTATTAATATTTTTAATTTACATGCAAATTGATTGTTTTGTAATTATTATTTTTTTTTCTGCTGTTTTTGTGTTTCAGAGGTTTAATCTGCCTGTCAAATATAAACAACCTGACAGAAAGTTTTTTCTGTTAGTTTTACTGTGAGATAACTCAATACGTGTTACTTTGTATCATAATTATACATCATTTTTAATCTCATGTTGCAATAAATAGCTCATATAAATGCTCGGTATCACTCTGAAATTCTACACTTTCATAAGGATGCACCAATTAATTGAACGTGATTGTCAACAGAGCATCGATCAGCAGGTCAGTCTCACATTCAACCGAGCAGTGCAGTGTGTGCACAGGTCAGACTTTTCATCTGTGGATACATGCTACAACTCCTCTAGACTCAACAAAGTTCTTGCAACAAGTAACTCTTTTAAGGTGGACTGAACGTTAAGGTGGACCAGCTATTCACATTTTAGTGACAGATTAAAAGGGACAAACAGCAACAGCAACTTTTATGTGCAGTGACCTGGAGCACTTTTATTTTGACCCTTATTTACTAAATGAGAAGCTGTAACCTGCTGCAGTGTCAGAGAAAATGTACATTATATAATGTTAGGTTACAAAATTTGGGCACTTTCCATGGGAATGGTTGGGATTGTTTTTTCTTGTTCAAAAAAAGAATTGATTGTTCAATAAAATAATTAAAACTTGATGAAAAAATATAAAGATCAGTTAAAAAGCCATGTTTTTTTAATTTGTATTATTTTGCATGGGCGTCTGCTTATGACAAATCAATATGTTTATATTTATGTTTGGATATGATACAGTTCGTTAAAATTTCCAGATAATTCCCATAAATTCCCATAATTTCCCTTTAATTCCCATACATGTCTATAATTGGAAACTTTCCGATTAGGAATATTTACAAAATTCCCAAGCTTAACTTCCCCTTTGCAATGATCTTTATAAGTCCATCGTTTTATTATGAACAAACAATAGTATTTGAAGAAAATATGTTTGTGTATGCAGCCAAATATAGTTCTTAAAAAGAAAGAAATATGGAATCCTCAGAAATCAGAAAGCAAACTCTGCCAATTGTACATTTATAGTCAGAAAAATATCGGAGTGAATAATATTTACATGACTGAGTCAGTCTGAATGCATGAGATTGCTTTTTGTTCTAATGTGTTGTCTTGAGTGTCATAATCAGGTTTAAGGAAAGGAACTGCTGAAGTGTTAAAGAGCTCTGGCTCATTCTTCCAGCAGCAGGTTTCTGAACCTGTAGAGAGCCTTGATCCCATCCTTGCGGACACCTCCCATACGCTCCCAATGAAAACTAAATCCCAAAGTTTAATTGTGAAGTGTTGCTGTCAGATGTGCTGGCCTGCACCCTGATGGAGCTGCAGCAGTTCTAACTAATGAGTGCAGTCGGGCCCAGCGGAGCCTGGGAGCTCTCCCCGGGCCGCTCTGCTCGTATGTAATTTGTGCTGTAAACATCTCCCCATCTCCCGCGACCTTTAACACTCCGGCAGGGCTGCAGAAAACACTGCCAAGCAGAAAGCATCAGCCTGCCAACTGTGTCCTGGCTTATACAACCGTTAATATCTGAATAGCTTCATTCAAACTATATTTTCTTCTGGTTGTTGAAATGCTAAGTGAGGTGCTGACAGTGTTACATGATGAATGTATTCTTACCAATGCTACTGTAAGGGGGGCCTACACTTTATTTATGATTTTACTGTTATAACAAGGGTTTATTTATCTTCCACTCTACTCTGTTTTTTGGTCATGGGCTAGTCAAATTGCACTGTAACAATGCATTTAAAATCAGCTAAAAGCAGGGCCTAATAGCCATGTTTTGTAATTAAATCTTAATTATTTTAATGATAGATTTGATCCTCTGATGTCAGTTTGGTGTTTTCACGTCTCGCCCCCGTGCGTAGTCAGAGGGATGAGTCAGTGCTTTTATCCACCCTCCTCCTCTCCTCTTCTTCCCTGTCATGTCCTGACCCGTGAAAGAGAAGGACGAATAAAAGACCTTGGCAGAAGACAGCTTTCTTTTGTTCCTTGGCTGGCATCCACTGTGCCAGTTACTTCCCTAACACTGCTTTACAGAACATTTGCCCTCCACAGTCCGCTTCATTCCCTCTCTCTCTCTCTCTCTCTCTCTCCCTCTCTGCCTCTGCTCCCTCCATGCCCCCTCAGCCCCGCTGCAATATGGTGAATCCCTCCCGCAGAAATAATTTCTCTCCCTCTTCCTCTTCCGCTCCTCTTCTCCACTCATTTTGCGTCTTCCTGGCTCGACCCCTCTGATCCTGGACCCGTAGGGGGCTAACACAACCTTTGATATCAGCTCCTCTCTGTTTGACATGACTCCTTGGAGGAATGAGTGTACCCAGACGGAGAGAGGGAGGGAGGGAGAGAAGGAAGGAGAGGGACACGAAGATCCCAGTGATACTTTAAACGCCACTGTCTTTGAAACAGATGACTTGGTCTCTGTATCTCAGGGCCCAAGGCGAGAAATGTAGCAACATGACATGACACACAGGTCACACTGCTTCAAGTGGCAATATGTGTTGAGAGCAGAAGCCAGAAAAACTCTGTGTAACAGAGAAACTAGTGCTCTTCCAGAAACCTCGAGATTCCATTAAGTTTAGAGTCGTATTGTATTCTGATGCAGGGGCAAAGATTTACCCACAAATAATGATGAAAATATACCTTTAAGTACTTGGATTTAACTATTGAGTGTTGTTAGTTTGTCCATTAACAAGCTGCCAATTCATTTGGGAGTGACAGCAGTTTCTGATCTTGATAACTGTACTATATAAGAAGTGGACGTAGCCCCATTAGGTCTGTGAGCTAGCGCTCTGAAGCCTGGACTTTGGCATTTTTGGTGTTTTTATCCTGTGATTTTGCAGCCAGAAGTGACCATACTTGGATGACAGGGTGGACCTGTTCTAACAAATAGGTTATATGATTTCCGATGAAAAGTAAGGCATGAAAATAATGCAGCTTCCCTACAACATGTGTCCGGTGACGTGATATATAAACCAATTAGATCCCTATAGGGGGGACAGGAGGGGCGGTGGATTGATCAAACAAACTCCGCCCTGTAACTGGGAGAACAATGTTCATGTCCCATTTGAAGTTATATGTGGAAGTAATCCTTTTTCCATACCTTACTCAAGTAGTTTGGTGCCTAAGCTAGACGAAATAGTTCAGTTTCACAACCTAAACAATGCGTGACCGTACATATTTTGGAGGATACCATAAGAATTACAGTGCATTATTCACATTTAACATGTAATCATACGAACCTGTTGATGAAATTACAGTCATTTTCTCCTTGCTTCCTTTTTCATTTAGTGCCTTGTACAACTAAAGGTACATTTGTTTGGACAAATATAATGATAACAATAAAAATAGTTGATAAGAGTTTAATTTAAGAGCTGATAAGATTTTGGTTATTATCTAGAAAAGCATGGAAAATGTCTAGATATCAGCTCTTAAGTTAAACTCTTGTAAGCTATTTTTGTTGTTTATTTTTATATTTGTCCAAACAAATGTACCTTTAGTTGTACCAGGCATTAAAATGAACAAGAAATTGAAGAAAACAAAGACGGTCTAATCATTTTTTCCATCACTGTATGTTGATTTGACTGAGAACCAGAGGACACAACACACACACATCTCCACCAACAACCTCACAGGTTACCAGCCTGGCAGGGTCAGGTACTGTTAGCATAGGAATTGTACGTTATGGTTAGTAAGGTGCATCCGTAAATCAAGTTAACTGCACTATTAACTGGGATGCTAATTTTGGTTAGTGAAAAGAGGCTGAAAACAAAATGTATTTACTCAAGAAAATTAACAGCTGATTCCTTCGAGAGTGCTTTAGTACAAGTGAATGCTAAGAATCAAATTTTACACCACCAAAATGTTATAGTTATATTGTAGGAGTTAAAACTCAGCAACAGCACCCAAGAACAAATTCACAGCTATTTAAATATACAAAGTGCCATGGATACACAGGACACTGCAGTGGAGACGTCTCAATCACAAAGGTAGCCCCGCCCCCTAAAGCACACCTTACTTTATCTTCTGTTTGATTCGAAATGGCCATAATTTACAAAAATTAACGTCATGCTGTACTGACAATTGAAACCATAAACTTGGGAACATGTTAAATAATAAATCAAGTGAGAAGTAGAGTCAGTTTCTAATCGACTTCTATGCAATTAGACCTATTTTTGCTACCAACATAGTTTAGATATTGTACAAGTCCTTCTTTGCAATCATCATCTTATCTTTCAGCCCTAATCAGCATCTTTTCAACCAAAGGCAGCAAATATTTAAAAATAAAATGCTGTGATGAACGAACAGTGTGCTCCCTGTCCAACACCAAACATTCCTTCAGTGCTTTCAGGCTGGAGACGTGCAGAAATGATAAGAAGGTAGTGTGAGGAATTAAAAATTACAACCAGGGCACGTATTTAAAGGTCAGAGTTACCTGATAACACACTTAGTTCCATGACGTCGGCGAGTAAACTGACCTCCGTCAATGTCAGAGCAACACGTCTGTCCTTGACACGCGAGATATCTCAGATATATTATCACCGTCAAAAATACACATAAAACACCACTGTCAGCACTGTTTCAAAGGCTTTTCAGTGGCTACAATAAAATACTGAGCAAACAGCACTGAAATCATCATTGACGCTGTTACAAAATCTGTTACAAGTAACCTAGACTGAAATCATTGAGTCCTGAGGGCTGGGTTTATACAGCAGCAGGAATTTTGGAAATGCAAGAATATTTTTTTTTTACTTGTCCCATAAGAGGGACAACAAAGACAATGTGTCTCTCTTGTTAGCCCCCCAACTCTTTCTGTTATCTCAAACCCTCTAACTTGTAAATGTAACAGTAGTAAGGGATCAACAATAAATGCTACAATATGAGAATGTGATATAATATATGGACTAGAATAGGTAGACACAAAACTTGATGCTTGTACTCGAATATGAAAATGACTGAAAATCCACATCCCTATTAAATCAGATTGTTGCTGAATTGAACTATCCATGTCATATTTCTATCGGTGATTTATTTTTCTCATATTAGTGATGTTGATAACATAAAATGCAGCACTTTATCATCATTCAAAATTCTACGATGTGAAGGTCGACCTGGGACCGTCAGTTTCCCCTCTGTAGGCTTTTTATTTTACTGTCCTGCTTCTATGTCTCACTGCAAACAGAATCGCCCTGCAGGGACAAATAAAGTTCAAGTTGAGTCGAACACATCAAATTATATATTCTCATAGAAACGGTCAGCGATCTGTGGAGGGTTTCAGCTCAGATTTAAAAGATTTAAAACAGCCATAAAATATGTGCAACACACACACACACACACACACACACACACACACACACAGATGAGCAGAGGGGGCGGGGACAGAGTAAACGGAGGTTTGAGTGACTCTTCATTAAAGCAGCTAAGCTACTCGCAGCATTGTTGTGAAACACTGTAAAACTTAATTCCTATCAGACACGAGCATTACCATCTTATTTGTTGTCTTGAGCAAACATTGGCTTAATCCCTTCCCTCACACCCCTCTCGGGACACGAGAGGAAATAAAGACTCTCTCTCACACACACACACACACACACACACACACCCTTGTACTTCGCCTATAAAGAAGTGAGGACCGGCCGGAATGTCCTCACTTCACAAAACTGTCCTCATTATGTTGGTTAAAAATGTGTCCAGGTCCTCACTATGTAGGAAGTACAAGAACACACATGCACATGTGCACACGCGAACACACACACACACACACACACACACACACAGAAAAAATAACACTTAGACAGTCAAACACTATTTACTCAGATAAATGCAAGGACACACAAACGTACGTGTGTATGAGTGTATGAAAACAAGCACACAAGTTAATAGGTCTTGACTGGCACATGCAACACAAACAGGCCATGTCACACACATACTGTAGGGCACAATACACAAAGACACACACACACACGCGCGCTTACACCCTGGCTGGCAGAGCAATGTGTTGCTTGGCATTCTGCAAATGTCAGAAGGATAGTGTTCACAAATGCAGCCAGGCACCTGGGAGATTACATTTTATCAACATACAAATGAGCACTGCTTCATACTACACTGGGCACTGTGACAGAATACTAACCATGGCTGAGATGATAGGAAAATGGCTGTGACATTGAAGTGTGGTGTCCCTGTGTGTGTGTGTGTGTGTGTGTGCGTGTGTACATGACTGTGTGTTAGTGCACCGTGCTGTGCATGTTTGCTCTGCGTGTCACTGTGTAACTTTGTGTGCAGCTGATTCTTCTGTGTGTGTGTGTGTGTGTGTGTGTGTGTGCAGTATTAAACCAGCAGAGCCGTGCTGTGGATGTTTGTTGCCTGCAGTGTCAGTGTAGCTGAATATGAAAGGAGAATAATCAAACAGGGAAACACTGACGCTCACCGGTATTTATCTTATCTGCAATGCTGAGACTTCAGATGAGGCTCGACTGGCTGCAGGACAACATATATTATTAGTCAATCTTAACACTTGAGATACAGTAGCATAGCTAACTAACCCGCTTGTAACACAGCCGCGACAGTCACGCTGTTGATGTGTTCATGTTATACTGGCAGAGGTCATTTTTCTTCCTGTGAGTCGTCTGAAGCGAGTAACCATGCAAGCTGTTGGCCCAGTCATCGGGAGATATTTGGGTTAGCATTGTTATTGTGAGAATATTAGCATGCTGACATTAGCATTTAGCTAAAAGCACCACTGTTTAGATCAGCCTCATAAAGCTGCATCGCTGTAGATTCAACATCTTCATACAGAGTGTTGCACATTAACCCTCTGAACCCCAATGAGCAGTTTCAGAGCGTTTTTTTTTTTTCTTTTACATTTTTTTACATTTTACATTTTGTCCTGCAGCTCTATGGAATCAGCACAATCAAGACTAGAAGTGGGAACAACTCAAACACAACTCAAACACTTTCCCAAGTGTCCTGAATGTTGTAAAACCATTTTCTCCACATCTTGTACATATTAAAGTATTGTCATGTTTCCAGCCTCTTCCATCCTATCCTTTCTGCTCTGTGTCAACAGCCTCTCCTGTCCTCTCCTCTCTGCTCTGTGTAAACAGATTTTCAGTGAATATTTGTCACGTGACCGTTGGTCTCAGCAGAATCAATCATGTCTTCACAGTGTCTCTGAGGAGCAGAATTTAATCTTTTTAACAGGATCTGGTTAGTGCAAACGCTTTATTTTAAATGACACATGTAGAACCTGAGATATTCAGGTCACAAATATCAACATTTTAAGACACGTTTTGATCACTTTTTTGCAAAGAGACTTTTGTAACACATGATCCGTCCAAGGATCGTCAGAAAGTTCAAACTAAGAATAGCCTAATGTGTTTTTATGGAAACAGCACATTTTTGCCCATGTTTTAAAGAAAACCAGCCGTCAGGAAGGTTTGGGTTCAGACAGGATGAGCCAACATTTGGTAGAGAGACATTTATTTTTGTTTTATGCTGCTGGTCTCTGAAGAAAGCCTCTCTTATGAATTGACAGTCCTTGGCACAGGATCAGTGTAAGAAGGTAACAGGAACAACTACAGTGCAGTAAAGCACCTCAGCTTAGTCCACTATCCATCCATCCGTTCTCTATATCCGCTTATCCTGTTCAGGGTGGTGGGAGGTCTCCAGTCTGTCCCCACAGCCGGGACAGGTCTACCACAGGACAGACAAACACACTTCAACAAGCACAGAGACTGTTGTCAGTGTGAGGGGCGCGTACATTTGTGCTGCAAGAGTTTTGCAGCAGAGTTCAGCAGCAGTATGGCAAAGACTCAACATACAAACAAATGCTTTATATATTAGCATACAGGAGAGAGTGAGTGGCAGCAGGAGGTGAGCAACAGAACAGGATGCAGAATGAATAAAGGGAGGTCACGATTCCAGAAATGTTGCTGTTGATACCATCACAGGTGGAATGCCACATTTGTCCACAAACACAAGACAATACCTGCATGACAATGAATCCTGGCATTCATCAACAACTCATAGACCTTTAGCTAGATCCATAACTCTCATTCTGTTTCATTCTTCATGACCGCCAGAGACCAGACAACTATGAACTCGTTCATATAGATGTGTATCTTTCGATCATTGTTAGGATGAAAAAAAGTGCATGCAGGTTATAATTCAGTGAGGATTAAAAGTGAACTGGTTTGACTCCACGCTGCGGCGCAAAAAGCTTGTTTGGGCGGGGCCAGCTCTGGTACACTCAGCATCCCAAGTTCCACATGGTAGGAAAAGTACTGTCACATTTTCAGAATTTAGGCACTTACTGGGTCAAATCAAGTCAAATTTATTTCTCAAGCATATTTAAAAACAACTCACTTTGACCAAAGTGCTGTAGGAAAGTTTAAAACAGCAGTAAAGACAGTAAAAACACAAGAAATCCATAGTGACAGAAGTAACATTAGTCAACAAACATCATTAAAACAATGCAGTCTCAACAGGCACAGATCAGGGAACACTAATGAATAAAAGTTAGTTTTAAACCTGGACTTGAAAGACTCAATAGAGGAGAAGGATCTGATGAAGAGGGGGAAGATATTCCACAGTCCGGGTGCTGTGACTGAGACGGCACGGCCACCCCTGAGTTAAAGTTTAGATCTGAGAGCTGCCCCAGGTTACCCGAGGGACCTGGAGGTGGAATGGGGGGTCAAGAGTTCAGAGATATAGAAGGCATTTTCACTCAGGGCTTTAATGACCAACAGGAGGACCTTGAAGTCATTTCTGCACTAGAAACAGAGATTCTCCTTTAACCCATTTACGCCGGGAAAGCATTACCGCATTTCTACCATTGAAACTGGAAGCGCTGTTGCGTCACTCTACCATTAAGGCCGGGACAGCAGATATATCATTTTGTAGTATTTGTATTTTTTTCCACCTATTTTCGGTCTCTTGGCCAATGAAATGCATCAGAATCATGATCAGAATACATGTGGGAGTGTCGCAATGCAACATTGGATTTTTCCAGAACTTTGAAATCATGGTGGAAGACGACTATAGCGGAGGAGCTCAGAAGTAAGTGACGGAAGTGATCTTGATGAAAACAGCACCGATGATTTTATTACTGATCCGGACTTTGAACCCTCGGAACCAATCGACCGGCATTTATGGATGAGGAATATGTTTTTCGACGACATATTTTCACCGAAGAACAGACAGATTTGTGGCCATCTGGAGATAATAATAATATTATTAATAATATATTAATATTAATAATAATACTAATTGATTGTGATGATGATATAAGAAATCATGACTGTTTATGTCTTATATTACTTTATGCGTCGTTGAGTACCCTGAAAAGTGCAATATAGATAAAATGTATTATTATTATTATGATTATTATTATTTTTTGTTATTACAGTAGGCTAATGAGAACTATGTCTATTTCTTCCAATGGTCATATCATGTTTGCATCTTGCTAATGGGCATGTATTAGTTTTATGCATAGGATTTTTTATTCAGTCAAATGTAACATTTGTTGAGTCTGTTGATTTTTTAAAAAACTTTATTGAAGGTTTGGACCAATAAACTCAACTTCTCATGAAGGCCACGGGTACAAGCTCTCAAATACTTTTTTAATTTCATTTCTATCTGCTACAGAGGCTGAAAAATCTTCTGTTGAATTTCCAGAAAAACTTCAGGTTTTAGGGGGTTCTTTCAAAATCGCCCACAGGTTTTTCCAGGCATTTTTTCAGGCGTTTTAGGCCTTAATGGGTTAAGAGTCTATCGTAATGGACAAGTCCCCTAAAAGTCCAACTCCTCCTATCAGAGATCATCAACCTGCTTCTCTCTAACAAGCATCCCCCCTTTAATTACTCCTTAATGGCTATATATCATAGTTTACATTCTAACTTCTACTTCTAGTGTGATTTTTTATAAAACCAGACCCCAGGTTTTCTTATTGCTCCACTGTAAGTCTTTATGAATAATCTTAACAGAGAGAATTATGAGAATCCCAAGAAAAGCATTCATGAATGAGGCTCATTGTCTCCTCTGAGCTGCCTTCAGAAATCTATTGAACCTGATACATGGTGCTTTACTGTAATCTGAAGCCACCGCATGTGGGAAGGAAAAGATATAGTACTCATGCTGCTAATAATACAGATATTATGGGCTGTGGCTACACTCACAATGACAGCTTTTTCAGAACAGGGCTGGAGCAAATCAAACATGCAGCATGAATAAACTCTGTTAGAATGCAAGAATTTGGCTGACCTTTAATCTTCAGTGCATCCATACACCCACAGTCATTTAAATTGCATACTAAAGAAAAAGTCATTCCGGTATAAAATATGTAAATCACTTGCTGTCTTTAACGGACAAATCGCTACTTCACAATATATTCACAAGCTGACTTTTCCCCTCGTACAGCACAATCAAATCTTTTGTCATCAATTGTCTTTCAAGGCAGGGCGGACATGATGAGGGCAGATTAAAGTGGTCAGAGGGAGAGAGAGAGAGAGAGAGAGAGAGAGAGAGAGAGAGAGAGAGAAGAGGAAGTAACAACATTTATTCATTGAATTGTTGTGAAGGTCAGATAGTGTGAAAGTTAATCGATTGATGTAAGTAACGATGATGGCGGTACAGCTCACAGAGACTCTGATCCCCAGACGTTTTTTTCTGCACGCTGCCGTGTCAGATTTGAATCCCGGAGCAACTCATGAACAGATGAGATATTGATGTTGCAATATGCTCGAGCTATTTCACAGGTATCAATTTGTGATTTATTCTTTTCTATCATACACTTCAAATATCTCTCTGTATACGTGTGTGTGTGTGTGTGTGGGATATTTATTTTCCATCAATATGCAAAGTATTAAGGCTGCATACAATACCTCTCAAGTCATCTGATTGCAGAGAAGGGCAGCTTATACAACAGTGATATAAAGAGACGCAGCTCTGCAGCTTTCATCTTCGCCCCCGATACATGTGGTCTGTGTGCACGCATGATGACTGATAGCTCATAATAATGTTCATGAAAGCATATGTGACAGAGAGGTCACTGTGATTACCATGGTGGGAAGACAGCAACGGAGACGGACAACGTGAATAAGAGATGAGGAAAATAAACCAGAGATATATATATATACACAGATAGATAGATATAAACACAGACAGACAGACAGATGGATAGACAGATGAATAGATATTATGAGCCTAGGACAAAATAGAGATCTCATTAGCTTTAAATCAGGCTGATTTAATTAGTTCTTCTTCTCCCTCTGCGGTTCCAGACCCTAATGAGGTCCGACTCCTCAGAGGTGAAAAGGGTGACAGACACATTAATGCAGCTCCAGTTGATCTTTTCCCCCAAAATGTTCAGTTCCAGAGGTTAAAGAGGCACACACACACACACACACACACACACACACACACACACACACACACGCAGTTTAGCTTGATGCTCGCCGAATGACTCGCCAGATGTCTGCAGAAGTGCAAAGACTGCACACACGCACACACACACACACACACACACACACACACACACACACTCACAGGAGGGAGTGCAGGAGTATGTGAACTTTAATGTATTTTTCCCTCAAGTGCAAATAGATTAGCGTACTTGTGTAAAAATGTAAAAAGTCTTAGGAGCCTCAATGTTACTGTCTTACATTTTATAAATAGAAGGTAGAGAAGGGTTAAGAAATACATGAAAATGATGTTGACGTTACATGATAGACTTATTAAGTAAACAACATATTTAGGCCACAATATATACAAATAAAATATAATAATGCAATGCTTGTCCCATAATCTTGTGTGTAATATGTGTTGTTTGTTATCAGTGGTGCAATGTAACTAAGTACATTTACTAAAATACTGATGTATGGTAGGCTACAATATTATATTTCCAATTACTTCCTATCTACCAGGCAATTACTTTCTGTTCCACTACATTTATCTGATAATGGTTAATATATATGACAAATCGTGATGTATTATTATAGGTAATGGTAAGATTGTAATATATATCATAACAAACCAGACCATTTATCTCTGTTCCCCTAAACTCCATCAGACCTAGTCCCTCTCAATCTGAAAGAAGAGAATAAAGACCTGAAGGCTCTTTACTGAACACCTCCATACAGAACATACACAGATAAAGGAGAAAAACACTATTTACACTGTCTGATAGCACTTATGGACTGAACCCATGCGACTGATTCATGTTGTCTTTGACTTGATCTTTGCTTGTGTTGTATGAACTCTCAGGTGTACCTTATCCTTTGGATGAAAACATCTACTGAATGACATTGTAGACACAAAAAGTAAACAGTACGCTGCTTCACACACATGTGAAATTCAGACATTTGCATTAGTTCCTCTCTGGGAGATCACTGCTGGGTGTGCACTGCTTCTGGTTTTTCCCAGGAACAACAAAAATAACTGATAAGAGTTTAATTTAAGAGCTGATATGTAAATATTCTCTGTGCTTTTATTGATAATAACCGAAATCATTATCAATAAAACCATGGAAAATGTCTAGATATCAGCTCTTAAATTAAACTCTTATCAGCTATTTTTGTTATCAATATATTTGTTCAAACAAATGTACCTTTAGTTGTACCAGGCATTAAATGAACAAGAAAGCAAGGAGAAAACAAGGGTGGTCTCATATTTTTTCCCACAACTGTATAGTGACGTAACAGACATGTATTTCAATGAAAATCTACAAAATGATTTCTTTACAGTAAAATATTTGAGTAGCTCTTCTAACACTGATTGTGGCACACACACACACACACACACACACACACACACACACACACACACACCCAGCGAACGTTTAAACTGAACGTGTACGTTTCACAGCGTGTCATCTGCTACATGCCATTTTAAAGATGGGAAGAAAAATCTTTCAAAAAACACTATTTCTTTCACAACAAAAAAACACATCAATTCATCTAATTTTCCTCCTTCAGTTGTGAGGCATTCACAAAATGTGCCACAACCACACACACACAGACTAAAAATGATGGGTTTGAAGAAGACAGGTAAAAACTTGTCAATAGCAACGGCATTTCAGACCAAAGAGGAGAGACAAAGAAGCGTTCCAGTGAAACCAGACAAGAACTCATTATGTGGTTTACAAAAGTAATGGAGGGGAGGGAGAGCTGGAGGAGAGGAGGAGAGGGGGAGACTCTATTCACACACCTCTGCTGGAGGATACAAGGTCAAGAACACTCATTGTGACAAGATGAGTGATTGGAGAGGAGTTTCAAGCAGAATCTGTTCCATTAAAATTGCTGGGAATCAGACAAGTGTGGCGCCTCTGAGTGTGTCTGTCCACATGTCACACAAAGATGGACAGATCTGGACCACCAGACGGACGGACGGACGGACAGACAGGAACATAGAAAGCAACAAAGTTAACTGACTACTATGTACTGAAAACTGCAACTGTCTTTATACCTCTATAGTACACATTATGATGATTATTTTGGGGTTTAATTGGAAATTAAAAGCAAATAAGACATGCAAATAGGCCTGGGACGATAACAAATTTTGCTGGACGATATATTGTCCCACAAATTATTGCCGATAAACGATATTATTGTCAACATGATAATATATCATAATAATGCACACCCTTTCAAATACAATACACTTTTATTTCTCAGTGTTTTTTACCATTGTAATTGTAATTTTAAGAACGTTTAAATATCCTAAATAAATAAAACAAACATTTTTTTTTTTTAAAAGGGCAGTATTTATTTTGCGATGTAGCAAACTCCACTTTCTGTGAGCGCACATCGTTTATATTTACTTTGACGACCAGTGTTGACTGTCGGGACGAAGGCTCTGCATCTCCAGGTGCAGTTTTTTTCCCCAGCTGGGAAAACTGGGTCGGGTGGTTCTGCTTTAGATGGGCATGCAAGTTTGTTGTGGTGGCTTTTTTTGTTGCCACCACTTTTGAACAAATTCGGCATACAGGCTCGTCCGTGTGTTGATGGGCTCACCTTTTTTATTCGGTTTGAAACCGACATATTCCCACACCGGGGCTGTGGCATTTGGCTTTGCAGTCATCTTTTTTCCTCGCGTTGCTCCGCACGAGGCTCACCTGCTGCACTCTGTGTGTAGCCAATGCTAGCGGCCCAGCCTTCCCCACAGAGACAAAGAGACTGGATGACTGACAGGAGGGTTCACTCCGCTCATTCTGCTATGGAACAAAAGCGCCCAGGTGCTGAGATCCAGCACAGAGTGAACCCTCTTGTCATCCAGCCTGCTTGGAGGCAACAGACGAGGAAAACAAACACGCATGCGCATGGCGATATATCGAGGCCGGCAAAATTATTGAATTCATTTAATTTATCGTGCGATTAATTGATTTATTGATTATCGGCCCAGGCCTACATGCAAAGTTCACTATGACAGTGGACTATGGCCCTCAGAGTAGTAATAGCCTGGACTTTAGTTTACTGCATATATATATATATATATACCTAGACACACTCTACCAATGTCTCATGCTGCCATGTTGATTCCATAATGGTTCATTTTGCCTTTGAGACAACATAGCAATTTTCCATAATGGCACGTTGTTGCCTCAGGGCAACAGTTGCATTTTAACAATTTTCCAATATTTAATTAGAAAATAAATTGCATGAAACTATTGAAAATTAAGGTTTACTCACCTATCAGTAGGAATATATTTTTTCAGATGGAAAACAAAATGATGTTTTGAGAGCTTTTTTGTGGTGCAAAATGGCAAAGCTCTTTACTTTGGAAAAGTCTGTAAAACAGGGTTTCAATATGGCCTCCTGGAGGTTATGAATAAAAAACATATAGTGTTACAAAATGCTATGTATAAGTGTAGATAAATTCCCACATCCTGAAGTGTTCTCGTATCGAACCTTTAAGTCTCTGAAATGACACGCACAGCAGTGATCATACTACACTGTGTATCTGCTGCTCACAGATTTATTCACAGGGACAGTGGCCACACACAGTCTGGGTTTTGGGACTGCAGACCCTCAGGGACACGAGCAGAGGACAGAATTTACATCACATAGACACTCGCCGTGTTGCAGCTATGCAGATATGGAAAATGGTGCGTTCAACCATGGCCGGGAAATGATGAATTTTCTTTTTGCCTCATAGGTTTATGTTTATTCCTCAGTGTTTTTCACTCACAGGCACGACGGAACAGAAGAAGTGAGAGGGATTAGTTTGGTATTTCAACAGCCTGGACATGAAGACCCATATTTCAAATCACAGTTATTCTCTCTGATGTCACCCAGGGTCACAACACTACAAAAGTGGGTCAAAAATGTATGTAGGGAAGGGAATTCAGAGTAACCATTATTGGTTGCAGGTATATAGTGTTTGAACCACACGATCCAAACATTAGAATTACCATCTCAGGTTTTATCTGTTTTTATTCAAGGAGAGAATTTGGAAAACATAAGTTTACACATTGATTACAGTTAGGGCTGGGTGATATATGGATATAAAAGACATATCAATATATTTTTTAATGTGATATGGAATTAGACCGTATCACATATATCGATATAGTTCAATTTTTTTTTCAATTTATAATTATATATATATATATATATATACATATATATATATATATATACACACACACACACACACACACACACACAGTAACATCACCAGCACCAATATATGAGGACACAGACTGATTCAAGGAGCTGTACCAACAATGAGTTGACAACCACAAGCTTTACCACAGGAGACACACAGCTTCAGCACATGAAGTTAATTAATTCAGCCACTAACTTTTAGAAGAGCTGCTCCTCAACACAGCTTCCTTCCATTGGTTGTCCATCTTTTTCACCAGCTAAGACCTCCACCCGCTCCTCCTCAGGTCCATCTCTGAGTCATCGATGTCGGGTCAAATCTCTGTGAGTCAGCTGGGCATCAGGGTCTCTAAGGCCGTGTTCAGGCTGCAGGCGAATCTGATTCAAATCAGATACCTACTCAAATCCTGACTGTCCACACTGTTTTTAGCAAGTGTCCAAATCGGATATGGCTCTGTTCAGACTGGGCCATATTATTGACTGATCTGACAGGTTGCTGTAGTAACGGCGTCAGAGCGTCTGACGTCATATAATTGCGACGGCGACAAGAACAACAACAACAAACATGATGGAGGCAGGTCACCTCAGTATATTGGCCTTATCACTGTCCAGTAGAGGTGCAGAACATCTCAGACGCACCAGGGGAGAAACCGGGCGATGGACGCCCCCGTCGGGCCGCATGAGTCGGGGGCGGCTGCTGGTCGACACCTCGTCTCCGCGCTGCCTGCGCTACACCGCGTAGAGTGACGTCACGGACAGTCAAAACCGATCTGAGTGTTTGGAGCGGTTCAGACGGAGACGCATCTGTCCAAATGCAATTTGAAACTACCTCCCGAAGGTGGTTTTGATCCGGTCTGCAAAAATCTGATTTCATGAGACTGCCAGCCAAAATCCGATTTTTTGCCCATCCAGATTGGAACTGGATTGCTCTTTTGAAGTCTGAACAGTCAAAAATCACATGAAATCCGATATTTGCAGACCGGATCGAAACCATCTTCGGGAAGTAGTTTCAGATCGCATTTGGACAGATGCGTCTCAGTCTGAACCGCTCCAAACACTTTCGAGGTGAGGTGTCCACTGGCAGCCGCGCCTGACTCATGCGGCCCGACGGGAGCGTGCATCAGCCCGGTTTCTCCCCTGGTGTGTCTGAGATGTTCTGCACCTCTACTGGACAGTGATAAGGCCAATATACTGAGGTGACCCGCCTCCATCATGTTTGTTGTTGTTGTTGTTGTTGTTGTTGTTGTTGTTGTTGTTGTTGTTGTTGTTGTTGTTGTTGTTGTTGTTGTTGTTGTTGTTGTTGTTGTTGTTGTTGTTGTTGTTGTTGTTGTTGTTGTTGTTGTTGTTGTTGTCGCCGTCGCAATTATATGACGTCAGACGATCTTACAACAGCAACCTGTCAGATCAGTCAATAATGTGGCCCAGTCTGAACAGAGCCATATCCGATTTGGACACTTACTAAAAACAGTGTGGACAGTCAGCCCTAAAAATCGGATTTGAGTAGGAATCTGATTTGAATCAGATTCGCTTGCAGCCTGAACGCGGCCTAAATCCGGCGGTTGATGCCCTGTCCCTGACCATGGGACTTGTTTAATCCTGCACACGATCACCATGTTGATGCAAACCACTTCCTTACATCTTTCATGAGTGTTTGGTTTGAGTTATGTCCAGGTCATGAGTGAGCTCAAGAAGCTACTAACTTACTTTCAGCAGAAATGCATACAAGAAGTCCCACCAACCAGCACCATACTTTTGATTCCCCAGGTGTGCATGGTTTATTAGTGGTTGGCTTACAGGAAATGTAATTTCTTTACATGAGAGAATGTGACGTTGAGTGAGACAGAAGTTTTAGCTTCAGTAGCTTCTGTTCTGTGACATACTTGGATTGAAACAGCTACAGGTGCAAAAGATTTAAATCAAACCTTTGGCTTCTGATTGGGCTGCAAAAAAAGTGGGCGGAGCTGCAGATTGGCTCAGCTGGCTCCACCCACACACCACCGTCACCAGGGCAACGGCAGTCTCAACCAGGTATGCACTTATTCATATACAGTGTGCACCTTTTTGCTTCGGTCTTCAGGTTGCCCCAAAATGATTTCAAATACATTTATAGCCTACATGAGATGTTTTAGAACAACATTGAAGTCGGTTGCGCATTTTTCCACACTGAGTTCGCTCCATTACACACACCGGCCTGCGGAGCGCCGAGTGGGCGGGGTTACAGAGACAGTGTAGAGAGGGAGATGATTGAGAGGGGTCTGGCTGCAGGCCTGCACTGTCACGGCCGGAAGTTGCAGACCTGCACTGTGAGGTCCGGAAGGTGATTTGAAGCCTTTCAAAATAAAAGCAAGTCTACCGGAAGCACGTATTTTTCGTTCCCCGTGTGAAGTGTGGAGACCACGAGGTGAGTAAAAGTCAATTGACAACTACTTTTCGTCATACGAAGAAACAGAAACAGTCTTAATCACTAAATAAGTTGCACACTATAAATTGCCCTGTAAAGTTATATTACTTTTTAAGAATTGGGTTTTGGACTTTTTTAAAATTACACATAAACAACTTACAAATAATATGTACACATAAAATTAAGACCCAAGAAACAAACACGGGAAACGAAAAATATGTGTTTCCAGTATGCTCACTTTTATTTTGAAAGGCTTCAAATCAACTCCCGGTCCTCACAGTGCAGGTCTGCAGCCAGACTCTCTTGAGATGGTTTATTAAGAGCTCTGCCATTGCTGTGCATTGGTAAAAAACTTCCTGTTTACTAAGTGGGCGTGTCGGAAAAGCTGTGAATGTCAAGCATCAGCTTATTCATTTTTAATTTCCTTTGCTACCGCTAAATGTTCACACGGGTCAACATAACATTAATCACTATGAAAATTAGTTTGCGATGTTTGTTGACGTTTGCCTAAAAGAAGGTGGAATCGGTTGGTGCAAGCTCATATAAACTGGTGTCAAATTTTGATTTACAGGAAAAAACATTATTGGATTTTTAATTTAAAAACATATGGAAAAATATAAATGTAATTTCGGTAACACTTTACAATAACCATCTTAGTAATGTTTATAGATTGTTTATAAACCAATTATTAACAAGTGCTATACATATTTAATCTTTAAATGGTTTCAACCAATTTCTTAAAGGTATATGCATCATTTCAAAATCATTTACATACTAAATATGGTGTTAAAAATTTAATAATGAGTGAAACTAAAACCATTAATAAACTATTCATTATAATTTAATTGTTTGTTACTGGTAAGTTAATTATATACTTACATTAATATACCATCTATTAGCCATTTGAAAATGATTTAGTTAGTTAAACATTAATAAATTATGTGTTTACTATTCTAAATTGCCTATATACAGTTTATAAATGATGATTAAACATTAATAAACGTTTATAAATGATGGTTATTGTAAAGTGTTACCGTAATTTCTTTTGGTAGCCTATACAAATATGTTAAATATGTGCAAAATATGATCAGGGATGTGATTTAAAAATGTGAAAATAGCTTTTTTCAAAGTCTCAACTTAATAAAATTATGTTTGTTCTTTATTTTAAATAAGACCAAATTCAATCTTAATTTAATCTTAAGTATGATTTATTTACATAGAGGCCTATAATATAATAATGACATCATCTTAATTTTCCTCAGGGGGCCATCACACAGAGACAACAGCAGATGTTGCATACAGTTATGGAAAAATATGAGACCACCCTTGTTTTTTCTTATTTCTGGTTAATTTTAATGCCTGGTACAACTAAAGGTACATTTGTTTGGACACATATAATGATAACAACAAAAATAGCTGATAAGAGTTTAATTTAAGAGTTGATAGGCTATCTAGACATTTCCAATGGTGTTCTTGATAATGCTTTTGGTTATTATCAAGAAAACCATGGAAAATGATCAAGAAATTAAAAAAAAACATGGGTGGTCTAATATTTTTTCCATGACTGTATGTTTAGGCACTACTGTAGCTCAGATACTTTACTCTGTTATTTATTTTACAGAGATGGACGATAAAAACGTGTTTTGTATGTGAAGCAAACAGGGTCAACTTGACATAATGTGACAGTGATCAGGTAAACTGTGTCAGGCTGTTTATCTGAAATGTAAATGTTTCTTACTACCTCTTTAAAATGCATGAATATAAAAAATAAACCTTACAGATCTGATTTTATCTGCAGCCTAGTTATTGTTGGGCCTCCATGCCTCACAATAACCCCGTCCCTCTAAAACAGAGAGAACAACACAACAGAGAAACAGATTCTGAACGGTTTCTACTCTTTCATGTTTTCACAATCGACACTAACTGCACTTTCAGTTCGGCAGCGCTGTTATCCTGCAATTTTATCGCATTTTGTCCTGAGTGTTTTCCATCGACCAGGATGGTTTGAAGTGAAGAAATGTGTGTTTGTTGGGATGGGCTTTCAATACGTGCTAATGCTTGTGAAAACGCAGAGCTCCAGCTGCTGATGCAGGATGACGATGGACTGCACAGACCTTTGTTTGTTTGTTTTTTATGTCTGGTTACGAATTGTATCTGGCTGTCCTGGTTTTGTCTTTTTAATTGTAAGAATGAACCCTCAGAGCAGATAAAGAGTAAAAAGAAGTCTGTTGGTGTAATAAAAAATACAGTCATGGAAAAAATTATTCAACCACCCTTTTTCCTCAATTTCTTATTCATTTTAATGCCTGGTACAACTAAAGGTGGCATTTGTTTGGGCAAGTATAATAATAAAAAACAAAAAAAGCTGATAAGAGTTTAATTTAAGAGCTGATATCTGGATATTTTCCATGGTTTTATTGAAAATAACCAAAATCATTATCAATAAAACCATGGAAGATATCAGCTCTTAAATTAAACTCTTATCAGCTATTTTTGTTGTTATCATTATATTTGTCCAAACAAATGTACCTTAAGTTGTACCAGGTATTAAAAATGAATAAGAAATTGAAGAAAAAGGGTGGTCGAATAATTATTTCCATGACTGAATGTTAAAACAATAAAGTTTACCATCACATTAAACATTTTATTCTAAAATGGCATATTCCACCACTGCACATGCTCAGAGACACTGTGGTGTTTACTGTTCTGCAGAATAAACCCAGAGGCTGAGTTCACTGTAATGATGGAGTGAGTCTGTGTGGACAGTGTTCAAAGTCCTCATGATTGTGCAGATAATAGCCGGGCTGCAGGAGACTGGCTCGATTGTTTTCTAAATGACTTTCTGTGGGATGGAGAGTTGATTTATTTCCAATTTAAAAGCCTGATTCTGGACTGCACAGCACACTTCCTGCCCCACCACCAGACTCCATGTGGTCTCCTCTTTATTAACACAGACCCAACTGCAGCCCATGTGGACACTTTGGGTTTTAATCAGAGAGAACTTCAGCAGGGAAGCCTTTGTGACGGGGCTATACCGTTTCCTCAAACAATGCACGGCACAGCTGTCAAAAGGCACAATCTTGTACCTTTCACAAGATTGTTCAATTACTGAAAAAAAAGAGATTCAGTCAGCTGAAATTACATCTCATAAAGTCTGTCACAACTCCACAGAGAACTAATCATCTATACGAGGGCTGACTCAAGGAAAAAAAACTCTTTTTTTCTCCTTTGTTCCATTTTGTCAGAAACATTTTACCTGCTTCTCACCGTGGGAAATTTGCCCAATGTTATTAAAGATTTCTTGTCAAAGCAACACTATTAAATGAGGCCTGACTATTTAACTGTCTCTTAAACTCAGAATGAAGTGCTTGCTGAATCGAAACTTGTTTGTGAGAATTGTAGCGAGACCAATATTTGAAACTTGTGTTAAAAAATGAAAATAAAAAACTTGGCACTAGGAGGAATAATTAATGATGCACTTATCAAAGCTGCAGGACTTTTCTTTCACGGTTTTCTGTGTTAATAAAGGAGGATTTTACAGGTCGAAGTCATCAAAAATGGACAGACCTTTGTGGCAAAAAAGCTTGTAAATGATCTATTAAGGTGTACACACTACATCCCCAAAGATCCAAATTAAATGATCAATTTTGTTCTTTTTTTCTTTGCATTTTCTGAGACTTCTGAAGCACCCAAAGCTCACATCTAACAACCAGCACACAAAGGTAATTCAATCAAAAGAGCCGTTTCAAGAGCGACAACAGAAGCAGCGAGCGAACAACACCACTCCACTTCAGTGTGCCTGCGTGTCCTTATCTTCAGTTTTCTTCTTCTTCTCTAAAACAGGATCAAGTCGCCCAGGCTTGTAACTGTGTGCCGTTTCAGTAGGGTGGTTTTGAACTTCTAAAATTACCTCTCCAACATAATCCTCTGAGTCAAAAATGAGTATTGTGCATGCCAATAATTCACAGCCCGTCTTTAATGTCGTGAATTCATACGACTTTTCATCAGAATTGGTTTATATTCAGTCTATGTACGTGCTTCATGTCCAACAACAGGAACAAGTGGCTATCAGTGAAGATGTGAAGTGTACAGTCATTCAGTGATATAAATCTGGGCCTTCAATTCTGAGAAGTACTTCTATTCTTGGATGTATCAAGTATAGTGCTGCTGTTCTGAAGGGGCTTATAAAGCACCACCCTGGCTTTTTTATTCACAAGTGCCTTACATAAACCTGTAATTATAAACTGTAACAAACAGCTGTCATCACTTCCTGTGTGCAGAGGAACGGAGCAGGACTCGTGATGCAGATTTGAATATCAGAGGTCTCCTTTCTACCCTTAAATCCTGGAACAAAAGAGAGCCGACTGTTCTGATGCCACGCTCCTGCAGGAAACAGACAAAGTGGCACTACAAATCACTTTACGCCCCCGTGATCGATTGAGCTTGTCTCGTACTCTGACGGCGACTGATTAGACCCTGTAAAATGCAACCTTGGCACATCTATAATCTCCCACAATCCCCCAATCACATTTTTTGAGAACTCTGGAGATGAGAATTTGCTTTTTGGCAATCCTATAGATACTGTACGTCTGCAGGGGAAAATATCATCGCTGTAAAATGTGACAAAGAATCAGTTTCCATACAGACTGAGATGTGTAGATTTAACTCCATTACCTGTGAATGATCCTACCACTTATTCCAGTTTAAAAGATGAGCACCCCGTCATTGTACACATCTCAATCAAAGCCAGATCAATCCTCCGTTAATCTTCGTCATCACTGTGATCCATTTATCCATTTTAGCGACTAACAGCGCCTGGGGAAAACATTCATCATCGCTTCCCTTACGTCCAAATTAAACCCCGTCATGAATTATCACAGAGGTGCAACAGAGCTGGCAAATTGTTTACATCTAATCAATACTCTGAGCAATCAATGCAAATTATCTGTATGCAGTGTGTGTGAAGACAGATGGAGCTGAGAGAGTGTTTTCACAGCATAGCCTTTTTAATGGGCAGAGCTTTCAAACTGAATAGTCCAACTAGTCATTCAATAGCAGAATAATTTAGTACAAAAAGGACAGCAGGACGACCGTTTCAATAAGTCCAGAGAGCGGAGACGGCTGCCAGGAAGCGGGCCGTCTAGGGAGGTAAAACCTCTTGTGAACTTCAGACAGATTGATTTATCAATTCAAGGCTAAGCTGGAGCAGTAGAAAAGTGACAGTGATCAAAAAGCTCATCCATAAACATCAGTCAGGTTCTGATCGGAGAGAATAAGACAGTTTCCATCCCAACACAAGCAGCAAAGAGAAGTTAAATCAGATACATGAATGAAGAAGGTGGCTTTGTTTTAATCGTACCAGTTGGTTTTATTATGACAATGCACACTCGATAAGCAAAAAGCCTTGGCATCCTGCAAAAACCAACAATATCATGACAATACGAGTCACTGGCTGGAGCCTGCGTCGCCCAGCCACCTTACATTATTATTGCAAAGGGTCACTTTCAGTTGAAACTCATTAGCAAACATTAGGACATAAAAATAAAATTTGTGATTACATAAAATATGGGTCATTCCATCTTTGTATAGTGGGAGATACATTTTTGATATGCAAACACACACGATAAAATAAAACACTTGAAATATGTGACCCATGACAAAAAAAAAAAGGAAAAGTGTACATAATTGAATCATAATTGAACTTCTAGGCTAAGATTTTACAAATCACAGAAGACTAATCATTAATCATGTGTTTCTTTTAATAATCAAACAATTTGAGGCTGTATCAAAAACTTGGTAAAAAAATTAGAAGGAGATTTTTGATTGACCGTTTTTCAGTGAGCTAATTGCTGGAAATTCTCTGTTCCTTCTGAATCTGAAGCCTCAATCGTCTCCTCTGTGACCTCCAAAACGTGAGAATCTGTACAATCCCGCCTGGGACCGTCTCATGGCACACGACGAGAAGAACTGCCTCGTTACATAAAAAAATAATTATCCCTGGTCCAAAATAAACTGAAGGGTTTCTTTTCCTGTTTGCATTCATGTTGAAGTAGAAAAAGGCGGATTTTGCTTTTACTGTTGTTTTATTAACCTCAGCCAACGGTGTCGCCAAATTGAGGTCCAATTGGATGAACTTAAATGCATAAAATGTTACATTTTGCATCCAAATCCACAAATCCAAACTCTGCATGTCCAAGTTGGTTAGACAAACTATTTTATAATAAACACAGTAGTTTATATGTTCTCACATTAACCTGACCGCGCACTGTTTTCTAACACCTCGTTAGATCTGCTGAGCAGCCGAGGAAGGTAAGACTTTTCATCTTTTTGTTACATCAGAACAGGAATAAAGAACTTCTGCAGGCTATTTTAGCGAGGCAGTCCCTTCTCTTTTCCGCTTTCTTCCACCACCAAAAAAATATAACACAATCTATCAGAACATCTTCCAGATATACAGTGAATTTTAAAACCAATGAAACAAACAAATTATTTATTATTCATCTCTAAATCTTTTTTAGGCTACCTTGTTATACTCATCTTTACTAGACATTGTGAATAAGGATAGAAACAGACAACGAGTGTTAAAAGGCAAACCGTATTGAATCTGAATAACACACCCACTCATTCACACACACGCGCCCACACACACACACACACACACACACACACACACACCTCGGCCTCCCATTCTCTTGTGTCGTCTGCAGGGCTGATCTGAAATCCTTGTGACAGCTTTTTTCATATTCAGAGAATCTCACTGTCCTGATTAAAAACACGAGCTGCTGCCTGCAGTGGTCTGATGGCAGTTCACCGTCTCCTCGTATTATTTAAAAGCAAGACAAAAGAAGAGTTGTTAGGCAAACGGTTCAGTCCAGAAAAAAAAGAAAGAATAATAATAACCTTGGGATAATGATGAAAAACAAAGTAAAAGCCAGTATTTTAAACCAACAGATAAACAAATGAAATGCTGGGATGGGAGAGCTCGTCTCCAAATCGTCACTCCTGACCAACTGGTCGATCCAAAAGCCAACGTGACGAGAATTTGTTTGTCTTAGGCCACTGTAGTAGCTGGGCTACCACTGAAACAGTAGTCCCTCCCAGCTGTTTGAACCAATCATCCCACCTGTCTAACCCCACCCCCTCCCACACCAAAGTCCCCTGTAACTGTTTTGTACTTTAGCACCTCTTGTCATCTCTCCCTGTAAAAGTCCAGACAGACAAACACCAGAATGGAAACCGTCACAGTTCCTCAGGCATCCTCCCCCTCCACCCAACGAGAGGAGGGTGAAACAAGTCTTAGGGCGGCACGTAGGGAGGTGGAGATCTGTAGGGAGTCATGTTCTTGGGACGGGAGCCCTTGCCCTCCATGGGAGTGGTGAAGGGAGGCGGCGGCTGGTAGGGGGGCGCGTTGGGGTCCTCGTCTCGCAGAGCTGTGTACTCCCCCAGTAGCTCCTGGTTCAGGGGAGTGGTCTCTGGAGTGGCCATGTTGGGGTACTCGGGGGGAGGAAGTGGGGGCTTCTCTTCCTGCAGAATCAGGGGCATGCTGGACGATGGAGGAGGCTTCGAGTCGTCGAGTTCATCTGCAAAGATAATTGGCACGCCTTTTTTGATGAAGGTGGCCTGGTCCTCGATGGTCAGCTTGCCCTTTCGTTTCTTCCTGTAACAGATCATCGCAATGATCCCCGCTATCAACAAGATCGCCGCCACCACCACGGCGGGAATGACTGTGTGGAGATACACGTCATCCGTGCTCTGCCGGCCCGTTCCCAGAGCAGGAGTGACTGCAGGGGGTTCTGGGAGATCGATCTCTCCTGGTGGGATAAAGGAGTATGTTCTGCAGCTCGCCCTGCCCTTCACCATGACGTCCAGCGGTCTGAACTCAGGCTCCATCGTGTACCTGAAGGTCTGTGAGGGTTTCCCATCGGCGCTGGCGAGCGTCCTGCTCATGACTGCGAGCTGTTCCTTTGGACACGGGTGCTGCGGCAGGCTCGTGTTGGTCCACTCCACCACTATGGAGCCTTTGCTGATGTTTCGTAGGCTGACTGTGCTGCTGTTGCGGTCTCCCAGCGCGTACGCCAGCTTCTTGACCAGAAGGATCTTCTTGTGGATGTCGTTGGTTATTGAACGTGGCTCACCATCGAATCGGGCCGTGAAGATCACCGGGGTCTTGTCATTGGCGGGCCAGCGGTTCACACGGACCTCAAAAGCATCAATGGCATTCAGGCCTCCTTTGTCAGTTGCCTGCATGAAGTATTCATGTTTTCCCACATGCTGAACATCAGGAAGGCCGTAGAGGAGTTGGCTGGTGGTGTTGAACTGGATCCAGGAGCCCTCTCCTACCACTTCATTGTGGTTCTGTCTCAGAGTGAGACGCAGCTTGTCTGTTGTCCCGTCCTCATTATCAAAGAATGTGTCAGACGGGATCTTAACCTCGAAGTAGGTCCCCACCAGCGCACTGACCTGGTCAATGGGGTTACGTAGGATAGGCTTCACATTGTGGGGGTCTGGGATGACGGCAGGTGATGGCGTGGTGCGCCTGGACGGCTTGGCTGTGGAAGTCTTTGGCTCTCTGGGCGCTGGTGTGGTTCTGATTTTCTTAGGTTTCCTGGTGGGTCTTCTAGTTGGTGCAGGTGGTGTGGCGGTGGCCTCCACGAAAGTAGGCCTGGTCATGGTTGGCTGGATAGGAATGGTGCTGGTAGTTTCCATTACTTTCGTTGGTTGAGGGGGTCCCAGGGTTGGGGTGTGGGCAATAGGGTCACGCACTCTGATTGTTGGCTTTCCTGGAAGGGGGACAGGGCCTCTAACAGGGGGGGCAGAGCTCTCAGTTGGGGCAGCGATGGAGGGAGAGGAGAGGGTTGGAATTATCCTCACTGGAGGCTCCACCACAGTCGTTGGAGGAAGAACTGCCAGAACAGGTGTTGGCGTGTTGTTTAACTGGCGCCTCACACGTTTAGGGACGTGGGGTTTCTTGTTGGCGATGTGCCATCCCACCACGGGGTAGCCCAGCTTGGCTGACATGGTGCCTTCCTTTGCCGGATCCTGGACACTGACGACTTTTGGGACCGTGTTCTGGTCCAGCGAGCAGCCGAGCTTCCAGGACAACAGAGCACCGTTCTCCACCACCTGGGGACACATGGAGGATTGTTAGTTTAATTATACGTCTACTGATACGATATCAAAAACTAGAAACTTTTCGAACGAAATTTTGAGTGTGCTTGACTCTGGTCCATGGGACAGGGGGCTAAAAATGGCTAAAAAGTGCCCCTCGAACAGAAAGCATTTTTGGCCAAACGGTAGCTCCTATCATTGAAACGACTTCACTTTGAGCATCCTGGGTTCTTCTGAACGTCTACATAAGTGTTTTGTGAAGAGAAATGCAGAAATTGTTTTTTAGAGCGATCAGAAGAAACTGGTACCTCTACTTTCCTCCAGAAATGTTCCCTCCTTTTTTATCATGATGGTCTATGAGGCTGTGGGTGCTTGTAGCATCTGGAGCATCTGTGCGTCCTACACCCAAACTAAAACTCCGACACCTTTAGCAGACCAGTGTGAGTGAGAAGACTAATTTTCCTACGTTTCTATGTATAAATTATTTCTGTAGAGTGGTTTCTGCGGCCTCAAGCAAAATTTCCAAATTTCTTTTTGGACAAATTTCTCTCTCCCGCTCCACTTTAGCGATGATGTCATCAACTCTAGCCTCTCCATAAGGTAACATTGCGGGGATTTTTTGGCATGGTTTTTGGAGAAAATTTTAAAAACATTTGCCAAAACCCTCAGAAAAGTCATAGCACACTTGTCATGGCCGAGCTGGTCGATTTGATACCTTTTTGTGCAACCAATACTCAGGGAGGAGTAGTTGACTGAAAAAAACACTGAAGAAACGGAAGAATAATAGGATTAAGCCCGGTAAATAGTGTATAGTGTGCTCTTTCAAGCACACTCAATAAATTATTCACTGACTAGCAAATATTTACTCATCCATTAAACCATTGGGTCATTAGCGATCACTCTCATCCATCATTCACTCACCTTTTTGGCGTTCCCCGGCCCGGCCACGAACGCAGACATGTCAAACAGCCTGTTGTTGACCACAGGGAGGATCTTCATGTGCTGGAGCTCCACCCCAGAGAAGGTCCTCATGTCGTCCAGGAGCGCCACTCTCTGCTGGGAGCTCATCTTGGTCAGATCTGCATCCAGGATCACCGTCAGCACCGTGACCGGCTCCTCATTGCTACACGTGAACGGCTGGAGGTCGCTGTCAGTGGACGCCTGGTTGGAAGTCAGCTGGGCCGAATCTGCATCCAGATGATCTTCAGGATGGACCTCGATGGAGAACACCTCTGAAGAAGTGGAGGATTTTGTGTGGTTGGAGATGGACACCGAGATGTAATGGACACCTTTGTCCTCCTCCAAAGGGAGACCCTGCAGGGTCCGGCTGGTGGCGTCCCAGTGCAGCCAGGCAGGGAGTGAGTCCTTCCCCATCTCTGTGATCTGACAGAGAAACAACAGCAATAACAGATGTTAAAATACGCTCAGGGAAAGATGATTAATCAACAATGACTTGAAGATTGTCACGTATAATTAATAATATGAAACAACTTGTGAAATCAAAACTAAATGTTCATTCCGTCTGACCAAAAATGTTTAAAGACAGAAAAAAGAAGTTAAAGAAGAAAATGGAAATTAAAGGCCTCACACACAAAAAGCTTTGAGAAGTGGAACACTTGGGAACTGTTACCTGTGAAAAAAGGCTCGGCTTAATAAAGGACTATTAGGTAATGTACTTAGCAGTTTCCTGGAAAATACTGATGAAGGCTGGGCAGAAAATACACTTTCACTTCAACAAAGAATGGAGGGTTTATTTCTCCAGCACACAACCTTTGAATGGACTCAAGGACGGCTGTTTTATTGGTGTGGTGATGAAGTTAATGAAACTTTGCTTTTGTGGCTCTTTATAATTAGTTTTAATGCCATCTTGCTTTATCTTCTGTCACCTTCACAGTGTTTTGAGTTCCAATCTGTTAAGGCAGCTTGTGCTTTATTTCAGTTTTGGACAGAGAGTGAAGGAGGACAGATGCAGAAACTCCTCACACACAAACACACAGATACACTTAAAAGCAGCGCTCTGAATTGTAATTTAAACCCGACTAAAATTAAAATAACTTGGCCAATTATACGAGCGGGGACGTCCCTGTGGCAGGAGGCTGATGGAGAGAAATGGATCACTGGGGAGAGACGAAGCATCCGCACACATAAATCCAAAAACAAGAACAAATGCATCCCGTGCTCCCCGGCCCCGACAACTTAATTCTGCGGCTAATAAATCCTGGTTGATAAATTATGTAAAGGCAGTGCTCCCTCGACACATCATTAATGCTCTAACCAGCACACAGGCAGTGCCGGGGGAGGACGATAAACACACACACGCACACACACACACGTAAATACAAGGCCACAGATTGTATGTGCTTTTTCTCTCAGACACACTGAGCACATGTGGCTGCACAGACACACACAGAGCAGCAAGCAAACACACACACACACACACACAGAGCAGCAAGCAAACACACAGACACACACAGAGCAGCAAACACACACACAGACACACACAGAGCAGCAAACACACACACAGACACACACAGAGCAGCAAACACACACACAGACACACACAGAGCAGCAAACACACACACACACACACACACACAGACACACACAGACACACACACACAGGAGCTGTCTTGGACAATTCCTGTGAAAACCTGCCCCCCTGGACACACACCTCTGCCCTTTCTCTCAGAAACATTTCCTCTTTCCGGAGGCCGAGGAAGCAGAAAGGCACAGAGTGGGAATGAGATATTCACATGATTTTATTTATGTTCTCCTGCTTTTCTCATATTCATCAGTTCCGTCTCTCTCTCTCTGTCTGTCTCGTGTCGACACGCAGCCCCTCCTCTGCATTCCCCTCTTCTCTGCTGTCATTATTTCAAAATGTCATCATCACAAGCTGACAGGCCTTTTCATTGGGAGATAAAAGCTCATTCTGACGTGGAAAATGTCGTGATTCTCGGCCGAGATCATGAAAACCGGCTTGGAAATTATTACTGCAGGAAACACAAATATTATTTACAATTCGCTCCACCTAGATAATTGTAGATTACAGGACGGTTTCAGTTTGACAGTTTATTCCACAGCATCAATCTTTTCTGTTTTCTTTCCATCAGGAGCAAGTGTCCACTGCTGACAGCAGAGAGCTCCTCAGATATCACAGAGTGTTGATGGCAAATATCAAATTTCTGTGTGAAGGAAAACAAGAAACAAAAATACTTGTGTGTCTTCAAAGGCTCCTCCAGCGATGTTTGATTTAATTTGTCACGGAGTTCCACAGCCTCAAAACTTCAAACCAATTGCCTCTTGACATGGCAGTGCAAATTAAATCACAGGGAGACGATGAAGGACAAGTGAGTTGCCAGGCAGTAATCTCATCATAACTGTCTTAATTGCTCTGTAAATTACTAAATTGCGTCCTGAAAGCACGAGGATGATCGCTTCCTTATCTGCTGCCAATTACACACGGGGAGAAGTAGGTGACACTTAATCTCATCTTTCAGGTATTTTGTCAGAAGAGGTGAAAATATCGCAAGTTAACGACAAACAGACTCCTCCTGATGTCACATTTAACTCATCTGGAGGAACTTCTCGTGTCTGCAGTCCAACATACATTTGAAACTCTATAGGCTCCCAAAGCTGCGGAGCAAAAGCAATATTTCCTGAGCCAGCGTTCCCATCTCTGTAAGTGTTAAAACAAAAACACAATAGTGCCTTTTAAACTTCGACATGAACCCAGCAGAGCGCTTGTAGTTTCCTGCCTCCCTAAAAGAACATGAAAAATACATCAAATCCTCCAAAATGTCAAGAAGAATATTTCATATCTTTTCCTGGCACAAGGCTCCAGCGCTAGAGAGCTTGATGTTTGGCCCTAAAGGTTATCGTGTGCTCTCACACACACTCCTCCAGCTCCTGCTCCCTCCCATACAACACACACACACACACACACACACACACACACACACACACACACACACACACACACACACACACACACACACACACACACACACACACACACACACACACACACACACACACACACACACACACACACACACACACACACACACACACACACACACACACACACACACACACACACACACACACACACACACACACACACACACACACACACACACACACACACACACACACACACACACACACACACACACACACACACACCGCTGGCAAGGTTAGCGCCCGGCCGAGCCCCTCGCACACAGCCGGGGAAAACCCTGCGTTTTGGAAGATTTATTTGGAGGAGCAAAGAGGGCCGGGCAGCGAGGAGGAAGGAGACTAAACTATTTTCTGGGAAGCTATTAAGGTGGTGGCAAGGGCAACTTAAGGCAAGACATAACATATAGAAGCCAGAGCCACAGTTAATTTTCTCGGGGCGTTCACTGAGCAGCAGTTATATCACTTCTTATTCTCCTTGAAAAAGATTCAAACCGACCAGTTTTGAGTAATATTGCTTTTGAGGAGGTGCACAATTATTTTAAGCACCGTGTACAATGAATGTTAATGTAGACGGCGTTAAGAAGCCGAGCCACGAGCAGATAAGAGCCTTTTGGACGACTTAAAGAATGAATCAGTGTCATGTGTAAAGAGGCTGTCACCCCCAGTGTGAGCGCGGCGGAAAACCACATCCGTTTCACCCCTTCAACCCCCGACTTAAAAGACTGTTAATTAAAAGGAAATAAATGATAATCTCATCAAAGTTAGGGCTTGTTTGATCATCTTTTCTCTCGCTGACACGCACACACGCGTCAGCCATGAAAGCCAGCGTGACTATCAGCGATATAAGCTGCGGTGACGGGCACTGTGCTGCAACAAACTCGGGTGAGAACGTATTTGAAGTGTATATGAGCGACGGGCATGAAACACTGGCAGACGTTATCTGGTATCGCTGGCATCATCCTTCAATGCTCTCACTGCTCTGCCTGCTCAGCTCTTTACTGAGTTACAGCCAGTCAGAGACGAGCTGCAGGCAGAGGATGGACACAGCGGCTCAGAGCTGATGGATAATGTCAAACATTCAGAGTTCAATGTCAAGGAAAGAGGAAATACTCGGCTGCTTAATGAAGTTAAAGTTTGTTTCTAAGAAAAACACTGTTTCTGTCAGGTTGGTGAACGTCTGATTATTACCATGACACAGGTGGTGACGCACATTTACTCAAGTAGTACTGAAGGACACTTTTAAGGTATTTATACGTAAATTGAGTATTTCTGTTTGATTCTACTTCATACTTACATTCCACTACATATACAGTCGTGGAAAAAGCGATTAGACCACCCTTGTTTTCTCTAATTTCTTGTTCATTTTAATGCCTGGTACAACTTAAGGTACATTTGTTTGGACAAATATAGATATATAGATTATATCTAGATATAATATATAATAATATAATATAGATTTATACATATAAAGTCTAAAGTCTCTCCCAAACATACCCCAATGCAACTTAAACCACAATTAACAGAGGATTGTGTCTGAAATTTTTTTTTCCAACTTCAAGGGTAGACCATGTCTACAGATTAATGTTTTACACTCAGACATATGATTATAATAAAACAATGCACCGTCCTGGTACAACATTAAATGTTCCTTAAACAGTGATGCAGTAGAGATAAACATGATGCACAGGCTGCAGTGATGAACCAGTTAAAGTCAGGTAAACTGTATAAAACTGCAGGTTATCTTATTGGCATATTTGCTTATTTGCGGAATTGAAAAAAAGTATTTATTTTTGAAAGAGAGACTTAAACTTCCATTAAAAATGGCTTAATGTTTCAATTAAAGTGTTTGTTTAATCAAAATTGAGATTAGAATGAAGAACTGAGATGTTATCAAACTGTGAAATATCTCTCTGCAACCTCAGATGCATAATAAGTACTTTCACTTTTTAATCTTAAATTACATTTTGGATTGGATACGTTTCCTTAATTAAAACTGTGTATGGCTGAATTTAACTTCAAATTGTTGTTTTTTTCTGTGCATTGCACTACAGTATTCTTATCTTTATGTTAGTAGATGACTGGTGAACTTCTAGCATCGCTGCAGCTTCAGATCAGAGACGAACTGCAGCAAATTCCCTGTAACTTGGAACGAAACACTGTGTGTTAGATTATTTCTACAAAGCATAATGCTTAGTGAAACAGATACTGAAGCTTAGTGTTTATGCGATTTTTACTGGAAAGTAATTTTCAACTTTCTTCTAGATTCCATGTTAAAAGACTTGATGGTTTTCAAATCTGAGAAGCAGATATTCTGAAAACATTCAAGTCATTCTTCCTTTTTTAGTTTCAACCAGGAGAGTTTGTAGCCATTCTGGGTCTTGGCAGTACTCCAGCTGTCATGTCACCCCCCAAAAAATATTATTCCCTTGCTCCTCTGTATGGTTTAGGATGGCAGCTTAAATCCTACAGACCATATATTATCACATCAGGAGGAGAAATACTGGAGCTTTGCATTTCCACTTTTTCTCGTCTCAGGAGACAATCGTCTCAGTTTGTCCTCGGTTCCCCTGCAGCTCTCTTCACATCTCACGCACTCCTGACCCTGAAGTACTGCACACACTGTATGCAAGGTACACACACACACACACACACACACACACACACACACACACACACACACACACACACACACACACACACACACACACACACACACACACACACACACACACACACACACACACACACACACACACACACACACACCACACACACACACACACACACACACACACACACACACACACACACACACACACACACACACACACACACACACACACACACACACACACACACACACACACACACACACACACACACACACACACACACACACACACACACCTGTTGTCCCTAGAGACAGCCAATCACAAAAGCTTTTGAGGAGAATTGGGGACCCAGGTATTGATGGAGACAGAGAGGTAGAAGTGGAGATGGAGTGAAAGAAAGAGGGAGGTCAAGCAAGCAGAATGAGAGAGAGAGATCTCCTAAATACAGAGATATTACGAGGAGGCGTCGAGTCTCTCTGCGTTCGGGGAAAGAAAGCAGCTCATTGTTGCGGCAAAGGGAGAACACAGAGAAAAGAGACTATTGTTACTGCGGACCCGGCTGACAGCTCGACAGATAAGCCTCATATATTGGAGGAGGTGAGAGAGGAGGAGGAGGAAGAGGAGGAGCAGCCTGGCCACGCCGTTATGATATGATGACTTGAGGTGAAATAAAGCTCAGTGTGGCGAGGGAACGATGAGGGAGGAAAACAGAGAGAGGGTGAAGGGGAGCAGGGGGGCACGGAGGTGAGGACAGAGGGGAAGAGAGAGAGAGAGAGGGAGTGATGGACGGGGAGGAGAGAGAAGATAAAAGGAGAATGATGGAGGAAAAAAGCAGGGGAAGTGAGAGGTAATGTGAAGTGGAGCGAGACGGAGAGTAACCCAGAGGTTACATACAGAGAAAGGGGGGAGGGAGGAGAGAGAGAGAGAGAGAGAGAGAGAGAGAGGAGAGAGAGAGAGGAGAGGGGAGAGAGAGAGAGAGAGAGAGAGAGAGAGAGAGAGAGAGAGAGAGAGAGAGAGAGAGAGAGAGAGAGAGAGAGAGGAGAGAGAGAGAGCAGAGAGAGAGAGAGAGAGAGAGAGAGAGAGAGAGAGAGAGGAGAGAGGAAGGCTGGCTACATCAAGTGTTTCCAGTGGAAAATATGAAGTGAAGAGGATGGATGGATGGATGGAGAGCTACAGAAGGGGGTGGGCTTGGGGTGGCTAGCAGGCAGGCGGATGTTTACGAGGGGAAATCCATCTTAAAGCCCATTTTCTACCGTTAAAAATTCATTGATGGCCCGGGTCCACAGCCGGAGCTCTCACTGCTCAACGCTGCCATCCAGGAACGGAAACATATACAAGCAGCAAGAGCGAGTGCTGAAATGTCAACGTGTTCACAGAAAAACAACTAAATGGCAGAAACTGTGAAGATTTGATTTTGATTCATGTATCCAACAATAACACACAAAAAACATTCTTTTAAAACTGACATATTCCTCTAGTGTGATCTGATCAGATAGCTTGTTGTGTTTTCTTCATAATTACATAGCCTCCGGTTTCCTGAAGTAAAAAGCATATTTTAAAAGGCTCAAAATGAACATATACTTATAAAATATAAATATAAGTAGTTATGACTCTCAAAAATACAAAAAATAACTTCCCAATAAAGAAGAAAAACAATATATATTTATAAATGTGATCACTTCAGTGTCACAAATATGACTCTCCATGTCTCAGGAGGATGAACTAGATCAGGAGTTATTTAGAGATTATTTCAACAGCAGAGTCTTTTGGTTTCAGGATAATCAGGACATTTTGCTGAAGTTTTCATGCTTTGTACACCAAAAACAAAATCCTTCACTACGTTATTATGTCGTTTGGTGGCTGAAACCTCAGAGCCTGATGCCCCACAAACTGGATGTGAAACTGCATATTAGATTTTTTTATTGTTGATGTGAATTATGTGTAATCTGTGTGAAACAGACTTACATGTTCAATATAAACAAACAACCCTAGCCTCTGCCATGCAGTTATTATAATAAATCACCTGCATTGTGATCTTAATTTAATCATGCATTAATGAGTTGTCGACCATAAAACCTACAATGCATATCCAAAACTCTGCACACACTTCCTGTTCGAGTTCAAAATAAGAGCATACTAGTTGGAACTGAAGATATTTTCACTGGATAGTAATAAAGTTGAATGGAAATTCCCAGAGATGAAAAATGTTCCAGGAAAAATATACTGTTTCTATTAATAGGGCCGATGGTGCAGCGTCAGACATCCACAGGAATCAGCTGCATAAGGAAGATATTATGGGCTGCAAGTCATGCAGATGTTTGCTAGAAAACTTCTCTTTCTTTTCAGTCACAAACACACACACACACACACACACACACACACACACACACACACGAGAAAACAACCCGATACATCTAACTATGTGTGTATGTGTTCATTCACGCACACTCAGAACCACAAATACACTCCTATTATATAGTCATTAAACTATAATGATGGAGAGGGCTCTAAGCTATAAAACCTGCACACACATACACACACACACTGTGGTAAACCTAGTTGCCAAAGCCTGCAGCAGAACTCATAAAGCTCTCCTCCCTGCTCTCGCTCTATGTCTCTCCACCTCTCTCGCTCTCTTTGCTGGCAGTTTACAACAATGGAAGGAGACGCAGGAGCCAACAGGAGCTGGCCATTGTCTGATTCCAGCTGTGTGGGTGAGAGACGGAGAGAGAGAGAGAGAGATGTGGCGTGTTTCTGTGTGTGTGTGTGTGTGTGTGTGTGTGTGTATGTGTGTGAGGGCAGAGACACTAAGTCAGCAGCTCATGCTGACCACGCAGAAGAGCAAAAGAGAAATACATGTACTGAGTGTGAATGTGTGAAGGCAAGAGACGGGGAGGCTGCAAATATGTAAGGAAAGGACAATGCTTGTAGAGGAGTGAGTGTGTGTGTGTGTGTGTGTGTGTGTGTGGTTATGACAAGGACAACTAGAGGCAGAGAGGAGACGAGCACACAGCTTGCAGCCTCTGCAGCAGTCGTCCAAGGAGCAGTTTTGGCTTTAGCAAACACAAGCTGCAAGGAAAATAAAGCAGAGTGTAAACAAAGTCCCACAGAGACAGATGTTGTGTGTGTGTGAGTGAGTGTGAAAGAGAGAGAATGTGTGAAACAGAGACAGACAGAGAGAGAGAGAGATAGTGAACTGGAAGGGCACAGAGATACTAAAACACACACACACACACACACACACAGTATAACCTATATATACATATTTTCATGCACGTGTATATTTGTTCAACCCCTGCTTGGAACAATAACACTGAGCGAGCGTGTGTGTGTTATCTCTGTCTCAGCATGTGGCTCGTTTTCCGCAGACTCTCAGCTTCAGCTCTGACTAATGCTGCAGCCCCACCAGAATTACTCACTATCATCAGCACACACACACACACACACTCACACACACACACGCACACACACACAGCAAACATCCTCACTAGTAGAAAATGTTCTACTACATTTTCGCTCTTGAGGGGAATCTCAGCCTCACAGCATGTATACACAGAGACACACACACACAGAGACACACACACACACACACACACAGACACACACACCTTTGTATTTGTGAAGGCAGAGGTGATCTCCAAAGACAAACAATCTACTATCTTAGAGTTTTACAGTTTACCCCAAAACAGAAAAAATACATATTAATGCTGAACAAAAATACATTTATAAAACTCCAACAGTAAATCATGACCCAGATCCTGAAGATAATCCACAGAGCCATTCGAGCTGTTTCATGTTAGACCTTTTTCCTCGATCCGACCAGAAACTGTGGATTATCAAGAGTAACCAATTTGTGATTTTTTAAATCAAATATAGTTACATTATAGTTGAGGAAAGATAATCCCTACAGCAAATATCTTCAACACTCAACACCAACATGATCTGGACTGATTAACAGCACTACAGGTTGACCTAGCTAGTTTTTTTATTTTATTTGGGGGTGAACTGTTCCTTTAAGAATAAAGACACGGTGAAAAGTCTGTTTAAAGAATCTGTTAGTTCTGATGAGACTGCAGCATAATAAAACTAGCGATAGCTCTCTGCTTTTTGTTCTCGTTTTAGAAATGATGTCTGTGTTGAACAAAAAGTTTTGCAAACAAAAAGACCTGCTGTAACAGATCTGATGCTCACTGAATGTTGCAAAGAAAGGGCTGCAAATAATTATTTTTTTGATGATGAATGTCCTGATTCATGTTGATCTGATTCTTTTTTCTAAAGTCTAAGGTCTTTAAGTAACTGAATGTGTTCAAACAACAGAAAAAAAAAAAGAGTTTTGTTATTTTTTACATCAGACAAAGAGAAGAAGAGAAGCTGAAACCATGCAGTGTTTGATCTTTATGCCTACTCGCCTTTTGGCTCAAAATGATCAATTGCTAATTAATCGACTATTCATTTCAGTTCTACTGCAGAGATTTTATAATCCCATCGCATTGACTGTGATTACAAAGTCAAAGCATGTAAAGATAAACTAAAGATATATCAGCAGCTTTCTGTTGTGCAGGACAAACTGATGAGTTATGAAGAAATGAGAGGAGGAGAGAGAGTGTGTGCTCAGCATTAAGTGTTTGTTGTGTGTGTGTGTGTGTGTGTCAGATACACAGGACAGTGTTGTGAGAAGCAGCAAGAGGAGAAAATGTGGTGTAAAGAATGAGCTGCGGGCCAAATCAGAACACTGTTAAATCCATTGTGACATGCTGACAATGGGAGACAAAATTAGACAATTAAGCACACTTCAGCCAAAGTTAAGTTCCCATCATTTCTTCTGAGATGCGAATAAAAAACCATTCCATTTTCTCCTCCTCACAATGAGACATTTGACAGACCGACTGTGCCTCATCAGAGGAACCTGACAGGCTGAGAGCTCCTGAAAGAACCGAACCAGCGCTACGCCGAGCCCTCGCTTGTCCCTAGGTCAGCAATTATCCCCTTTTCCTTTGATGCTGTGTGAATAAAACATTAGCTATCTTTATCCGGCTAACGAGCTATAGTGCCGACACAAACCATTAAATCTTAAACACATTGCTCAGGGATAATGAGAGACATGATATAGAAGGGGCCTTTTTTGATGTGGAGGAGATGCGGAGTGAGACGACGAGAAGGAGGCCGAGAGTTTCACTCCACTCTCAGATCCTGAGCCTTTGCTCCCATGCAGCTGTTTCACGTCTCTTTGCAGTCGTTTTTAATCTCTCTGATGTCAAACGTTTCTCTCTGTTCGGATCTCTCTGTCATTGTTGTGTCTATTAATGGTGGTTTTGGCTCCTTTTAGCTCTTTTGTCTCTTATTGGTCGTCAGGAGTCTCTTTGAGGTTGTTTTTTGTCTCTTTGAATCTGCATCTGTATGCTGTATCCTGTGCAGCTTGTCTCTGACACATCTGAGTGAATGTATCAGTACTGCTGTAGCCGTCTTGTGTCTCTTTGTGGTTGTTTTGTGTCTCTTTGTGGTCGTCTTGTGTCTCTTTGTGGTCGTCTTGTGTCTCTTTGTGGTCGTTTTGTGTCTTTTTGTGGTCGTCTTGTGTCTCTTTGAGGCTATCTAGTGTGTCTTTGTGGTTGTGTTGTGTCTCTTCATGGCCAAGTTTTGTCCCTTTGTAGTCATTTAGTGTCTCCTTGTAGTCGTCTTGTGTCTCCTAGTGGCAGAGTTTTGTCTCTTTGTGTTCATTTAGTGTCCCTTTGTGATCGTCTTGTGTCTCTTTGTGGTTGTTTTTTTCCTCTTTGTGGTCATCTCGTGTCTCTTTGTTGCTCTCATGTGTCTCTTTGTTGTAGTCTTGTGTCTCTTTGTGGGTGGCTTGTGTCTCTGTGGTTGTCTATTGTTTCTTCATGGTTGTCTCTTGTCTCTTTGTGGTCACACACACGGAGGAGATGCGGAGCGAGAAGACGAGAAGGAGGCCGGGAGTTTTACTCCACACTCAGATCCTGAGCCTCTGACTTTAGTAGGAATGATGATGGTGTGATGAAGTGAACCAGCTATTATTACACCGGTGATGATCAACAAATGGCCTTAAAGGGCCGATTTACAATCACAGTGTCCAGCGTCTAAATATAACCTCACACACCACATATGGCTCGGCTCTCTAAGCCTGGAAAACCAATAAAAGCAGCCGGCCGCCGAGCCGCAACTCCACTTCCCCTCTGGGTGAGGAGCAGGCACGCGGGAGAGGATGCCGGGCGCTCCAAACCTCACGGCTGCTAGGCAACAACAGGACACACCGCAACAACACCAGGATGCTGAGGTATCCACTCTCTTTTTGGAAACTTAACGCACCAAATGAGCTCCTTTTGGAGTGTGGAGAGGAGACAAAGAGTCAAACGGTGGCTGTTTGGCAGAGATTATGTGTGTGAAAGGTCACATGGAAATTACGTCATGAAACCCAACACTGACATGAAGCATCAGTGTGAGAGGAGGGAATGTTTTCCAGGAGAAGCATGTAGAACTGAGAAACACCACATTATGAATGAATTTATGGGAGCATATAATTTGGGACGTATGAATCAAAAGCCTCGCCCGCTGTATGTTTAATTACATAGCAACATGGCCACCACGGCTCCGGTGCCAGTAAACCCATCGCGGCATACTTAGCTTACAGCGAGGGTGACTCATATGTTCTGGTGTGTGTGTGTGTGTGTGTGTGTGTGTGTGTGTTTTTATCTCTGGGCTGCTGCCTCCTCCCTCCTGCTCCCTTAATACCAGTTTTCCACTGCTGCCCTGCCAGCTAACAGCTATGGAGCTGCAGGAGCTTACAGGGTGAGCCTCTCTGAGGAGAGCAGGACAAACAGCAATACTTCTGTTACAAGAGGTGAGCTGGGAGAGAATTTAAAGTTTGGAAAAAGGGAGACAAACATCAAAATGATAGCTGTGGTTTTAAAGTACATCAGGATGAAAATGTAGAACAGTGTTGGAATGTAACTACGTACATTTACTCAAGTACTTGAAGTACTTGTACCTTGTTTACTTGAGTATTTCCATTTTATACTTCTAGTCCACTACATTTTGAGACAACTATTGTACTTTTTACTCCACTACATTTAGCTGACAGCTTTAGTTACCTTTTCAGGTGATTTAATAAATTAAATTAATTAAAAATTAAACCTCATATATATTAAGTAGTTAAAATTGACCCTACCTTGAGAAAATTAAAACACTTCTTACATAAATGCATCAATAATAATAATAATAATAATAATAATAATAATGATAATAATAATCCAATAATATATAAAAATCTGAATGGGTCCATTCTGCATAACAGGTACTTTTACTTTTGATACTTTAAGTAGATTTTGATACTTTTGTACTTTTACTTCAGTAAGTTTTGAATGCAGAATTTTTACTTGTAATGGGGAATTTCACAGTGTGGTACTAGTACTTTTATTCAAGTAAGGGATCTAAATACTTTTTCCAACACATAGATGTAGAAGGAGTTTATCAGGACATAGAGGGGGATATAATTGTTGCTCGTGTTGCAGAAAAACTGCTGGTACTGCAGCTGAAACAGAGAGGGAGAGAGAGAGAGGGAGAGAGAGAGAGACAGAGACAGAGACAGAGAGAGAGAGAGAGAGAGAGAGGGGGCTGATCAGGGAGGGACAGAGACGACTGGAAATATAAGAAGACGACAGAGAGGGTGAAGGAGAAAGAGAGAGGAGGAGGAGGAGGAGACGGTAATGAATTGAGAGGAGAGGAGAGGACTCAGTGGGGAGGAGAAGAGAAAGTTAGTTTTCCCACCAAAGTGCCCCCGAGGGGAACGGGCCTTTACAACAGCAAGCTACTGTCTCCATTCATCAGGAGGGGAGCGACTCAAACAGCCAGGCAATGTGTTCTGACAAGCACATACACACAAACACAGAGTGGCTTTCTCTCTGAGTGCACACACACACACACACACACGCAGCAACATCTTCCCACAAATATGCATTTTATTTATATCTATTGTTTTCGTAAGTTTATTATTTTGTACAGACTCTCTCTTTCTCTGTCAGACAGACAGACAGACAGACAGACAGACAGACAGACAGACAGACAGACAGACAGACAGACAGACAGACAGACACACACACACACACAGACTATGAGGGGTATTTTATGCCAGCACACTATACTTAAACGCCTAGAATGCGTCGCCTGTGCCAGCATAAAGTCTGATTAATAGGCGTGCTTACAGACACGCGTATTGCGAGTACACCAGATGACATGGGTGACGGGTGAAAAGTGCCACGAGCGAACGTAGTGGACGCCTGTGTGTGTGTGTGTAACGCGTGTACGTTAACAGTGTGTTACTCTGTGTAACAGTTCAGCTGTTACACAGAGTCTCAGCTTCATATGGTATTGTTTATAAGAAAGCACAACTTACAGATGAACTCCAAGCCCCCACAGAGCTGTCAGGATATTTCTATTATTTTCAGGCCAGTTTTTATTTTCTTGTTAACGAAATCTCTCTCTCTCTCTCTCTCTCTCTCTCTCTCTCTCTCTCTCTCTAGGTTTGAATGATATCGAATTGATATTTAATGATAGCAAGGGTGAAAGGGATAATTAAAATAATTTCAGCTACTTAAAAATAGTAGGCTAATAGTAAAGTGCAACGCTCACAGCCAGTTCCCAGCTTCGCGCGCGGACACACAGTTCATTACGCACCAGCTGTTATTAGGTAGGTTTACCTGCCTGCAGAAGCCGTAATCGCTGTCACCCCTGAATATTAAGTAGCCATGCGGACCTATCTAATGAATATTCAGTAGCCATGTGGACAGCAGTCCGTTCACAATATGATTCCATCGGACCTTATATCTACACTGTTTAACCCAATTCGGCACTTATGCACAGTCCCATTATGTTTTACAGACATTCGTAGTTAACTAATGAGGTAAAACATTTTGTTTAAGCTGCATTTTGCTGACTTTCACTCCTAAAACAGGCTAATTAAGCCTCCGGTTTTGGCCGGAAAAACGTTAAGTTTATCTGGTAAGTACGAGATGGTCTTTCTCTTCATCTATAAGTTGTGCTTTCTTATAAACAATACCATATGAAGCTGAGACTCTGTGTAACAGCTGAACTGTTATAGGCTTACACGCGTTACACACACACACACAGGCGTCTTCTACGTTCGCTAGTGGCACTTTTCACCCGTCACCCATGTTATCTGGTGTACTCGCAATACGCGTGTCTGTACGCCTATGTAGAATTGTACTTAACAGTCACGCGGGTCTTCATGTCACGTATTTGAGGCGTAGTTCACCCGTCACGCAGCCGTCACGTAGGCGTATGTGCAACAACGCGTGTACAGCGTCTGCGTGACGCCTACGTGACGCCTGTCTGTCCATTGAAAGTGAATGGAATTTACACGCGCACGTTAGACGTTTGATGTCATCGCATAGGCGCTGTACACGCGTTTTAGTATAGTGTGCTGGCATAAAATGCCCCTCATACACAGACACACAGACACACACACACCTCTCTGTGATCTCACACCAGTGTTTGACCAAATAAACTGTTTGTTATCCAGCAGGGTGGTGCTTTGAGGCAATTTTACATGGAGACACAGTGTGTGTGTGTGTGTGTGTGTGTGTGTGTGGAGGGTAGGCGGGGGGCTTGAAGAGCGTAATTAGCTGTGAGTATCTCTCTTTTTAATCTGCATGCAAATACACAATCAAATATTCACAAAGGAATATGCTACATATGCTTTTAGGCACACACACAAAAACAACAGAAAAACACACACATTAATTGTTCCTACACACACACACACACACACACACACACACACTGAACCCACCACTGCTGGACTCTGAATTCTCTATTTTTTCCGAGAACTAAAAGAACAAAAGAATTTTCAGCTAGCATCAGTTATTTCCTGGAATGAAAGAGGAAAAAATAAATGAAGGGGGTAAGCTCGCCTGCCAGCCAGCCCATCAGCCAATCAGCTAATTACACTGGTAATTGTGGTAATGAGGCTATGGAGAGTACTCATCTGTTGGCCAGAAAGCCCCATTCTTGCAGCCACTTCCATTAATAACAGCAGAGGATCAGCCACCACAGGCTCTGAGTCCTGCAGCACCTGCATACAGATGCTGGGGCCGCTCGGGTCCCGACTCATCACCGCCTCCTTCTGTAGGTGCTTTACAGTCGGAGCACAGCTTCCCTTTCTCCTCATTTATTCCAAGGCTGAAACATTTAAAATCACTCACTTTCAAACGCTCTAACAGGGTTAACTGGCCACCGTCTCCCCGGAGAGGAAGATGCACCAGAAACCACATTAGAAAACTCCATCAAAGAGAATATCAAATAATAACCTTTTATTAAAGCCTCCACGCTGAACAGAAACACCTTAATGCTGTTGAACACAATGTGGCTTTTCACACGTCAACACTGTGTTCAACACTGTTGTTATCAACTTGTGCAGTTTGTGCCGGATATCACCTGGAATAATCTGCTAATATCATTAAATATGATGACTTCTTGTGTATATATCAATATGTTACTTTCTTATATTTTGCTTTAAGCTCCTAATTTTATCTGCAGTCTAACATTAATCAGCTCTATCACTCTACCATTTTGTTACATTTCACTTTCACTTCCATTTAGTTTAGGTACTTAAAAAGCTGATGTTTCATCTGGTTTAGGCTACAGAACTACTTCTCAGAGGTTAGGGCTAAACGTTTCCTGGTTAGTTTTTATAAAAGATAATTTTAAAAAGGTAAACAACTGCACATAAATGCCAGATATGGATAATTTATGAGGACTTCATTGATATGTTGGTTACATAAAACGTGATGCACTTGAATAAGTTGTATTTCCTTCAAAAAACATTGTTTACTTTTGGTTTGTTTGACATTTTACACACATTTCAGTGTCTATCAAACTGATAAACTGATAAAAGTTGTTGTAAGTATACACTACTTTACACAGCATACTGACATTTTAGGAAAGTTGTTAGTAAACAATACCAAGAATATGGTGTATCACCAGAGAATGTGAAATCTGGATCCTACTGAAGAAATCATGTCTATTTAATAGAAACATCTGTTATTAAACAGCATGTATTACACTGAGCGTATCCGCAGGTTTGCAGCCTCTTTAAAGCTGTGAGCTGACGTCCTGCCCACCCGGCTGAGGATCCTCGGCTCGACGCTGTGTGAATGGATAGTGTGGAGCATTCACTGACGGCCCGGCCGCTCAGTGAAAGGTGAATGGGCCGGCGAGCTGTCACGGACTTGGAGACCTCTCAAACTCGGGCCGATTTTCATAAGAAAAGGCCATTAGTATGAGTGCAACGCCAAGCACAAAAATTGATTTGGCCTTTCGCTCCACAACCTTGAGCGCCGACCTTCCAAATACCAGAGGGGGGACTCAGGTCTGAAGGGAAGGGGAGGACGGCAGGAAGGCAGGTGCTGCTGGGACAGAGCTGCAGTCTGTAAGGGAGGAAAGAGCGGCGAAGGGAAAGCAGCTCCCGGATTAGAAACGGAGGGGAAGTAAACAGACTGTGTGAAGTTGCAGGTATGGAGCCGACAGGAAGGAGGTGTGGAGTCTCTCAAGGACGGTGGACGGGACTCTGTATGGATCACACTGTCCACATATGATCTGTGACCTTTCATTTACAGGAAAGTAGATTTGACCAAAAGGTGCTCCTGCTGCTTCTGAGGTCATGATCTCCTCCTCTGTTCACGCCTCCCTTCATCTCCCTTTAAAACCACCTCTAGCCTGTCCTCTATCCCTCCCTCCTCCTCCTCTCTCTGCTCTACCACTTCTATGCCCACGCTGTCAACTCCTATTGGCTCTAATGGGGCGCCCCCAGCCTACAGTGTGACAGATATAATCAGGTTTGGAAGAACAGCTTTCGCCTCTGGGACAAACGGAGGAAAAGATGGAGGAAGGGGTGAAAATGGTGATGGAAAGGGTGAGAAGAGGACAGGGAGGAAGGAGAGGAGTGTGGCTGCAGAAGGAGGAGAGGAGGGTGAGGAGGGAGAGAGAGGAGAGGAGTCAGCTGTCAATTAAGAAAAGAGAACACGGACGAGTGCCAAAACTGAAAGAACGGATCCTGAAAGTAATGGATACATTATAAAAGCTAACCTCAGCGGCCGTGTTTTATTTCACTCTGCACAGCCTCAGATAAGCCCGCCGACTGTATCAACTGCCACAAGAAATATTCATCATGTCCCTTTAAACTCCCAGACAGAACGCACACGGCGCCTGCCGGGTGCAACATCGAGTCGCTCTGCAAACAGCCCCGCTCACTCAGCTGTAAACGGCATAAAAACATTAAGATTAATGAAAAACTGAAGAGCGATTCCTACCCAGAATGAAATCTACCGTGTGGAATAACTGCTGCTGTGAAATAAGACAAAACTAAAGTATTTAAACCTCTTTGGATTCTTTTTTATCCACTTTTGAAAAATGCATTTGTGCGACAGAGCCTACCTGTCTCGTGTGTCGGTTTTATTAGGGCAGCAGCAGCAGCAGCAGTATATTTTCATGATGCTCATCACTGGGGAACTTGATTGATATGATCTGATGTGATCTGACAGGAGTGGAAGAAAGGAGCACGGGGAGGAATGGGTGCGGAGGGAGAGATAGGACTTAAAAGGAGAAGATGGAAGCAGAGGAAGTCAGAGACAGGATATGAAAGGCTGGAATGTGATGGAGGGAGATAAAGGGGGAGAGAGAAGGAGGAGAGAAGACAGGACTGACTGAGAGAAAAAAGAAGAGGGGATGGATGGACAGCAAGGGGAGAGGGATGAGTTGTTAGAGATGGAGACGATGCAAGGGAGATGAAGCATAGGGAGGAAGGGAGCGTGCAATATTAAAGGTTTGGCCTGAAGGAGTGCATGAAGAGAGGAGAGGAAGGAAGGGAGGAAGATGGAGGGATAACATTTGGAGTGAGAGTAAGTAAATGTAGACAAAGTGTGTCTGGGACAAAAAGAGAGCGGAGGGAGAGATTTGTTAGCAAGAGGTAAAGTCAAAGAGAAGAGAGATCATTAGAAGAAGAGAAGGGAGGATGAGGAGGTGGAGCTGTCTGATGGAGGGCCAGAGAGGAGAAACAGACTCAGGGAGGAGAGGAGGGTAATGCTCCTAAAGCCTTCCATTCAGATATGAGGCTACATATATTACACAAAATTGGCCATCGCTGAAAATGCAGAGCAATTAAAAAAGGGCATATTGCTGTGAATGGCTTTAAATATGTGCAGCCTGAAGGAAGCTCCTCAGCATCAGCTCACTGACAGCTTTCAGGGGACTGATTGTTCCTGGAGTTCATCTGGAGGCACCGAGGCTGAAGCAGCTGCACCCCGACCCCAGTACCCCCGAGCCCCAGTCCGCAGACTGCAGTGGTAGTTTCTGTTAGGCCTGTCACGATAATTACTATATCGACTTACCGTTCAATATATAAAAATGGACACGATAGTTTTTCTGTGGACTCAATGTATTACATTTTTGTGTTGTGTTTACAGTAATGCTGCAAATGTTTGACAGGCAGCCCGAATTGGTGAAAAAAAAACTATATTTCCCAAGCAGCCATTTCAGCTGTTTATATGTTATTTTAATAATAAAATAATATAATACATAATGAATATCTCAGTGCACTGCTTTGTTAACAGAGCCTGAAAGTCTATTTTATTAGTTTTGGTTGTAATTTATTTATTTATGTTTTATTTATCTAGGAAATTGTAATATTTCTTTCCTACATTTCAATGCCAGTGTTCAATATTCTGGAGATTTAAAAATTCATTGTTGTAGAAAAATGTGAACTTATTCTGCTCTAATATTGTTATACAACTAAAACCAACATCAATACAATGATACTATCGTTAATCGTGATAGTTTCTGGGAAAATATATCGTCCTAAAAAATGTGTCATTGTGACAGGCCTAGTTTCTGTGTCTGGTTTATTTGATGTGTTAGAGGAAACATCACCTCAGCCTCAGAGGACGAGTCTGTTGTCACCAGCACCAGCAGACGTTTCAGAATGATAAGTGTAGTTAGCACATTTAAGTGGTTTCCTAACTTTTAACTGTGAGAAGTTCACACAGCATTAATGTCTTAAACACAATAATATCTGCTGTGATATTACACTGTGTTTTTACTTTATTCTTGAGGTTTCAGGTCAAGTTTATGGCTTTTCGAGGTAGTGATTAGTGAAAATCTAGCTGCCCGGCTCACTGTTGACTCTCAGAATGAATTGAAGTGCACAAACATTTCCTCCTCCAGTAGAGGAATGTGAAAAAAACATCTCACTAGTGACAAATGTTGCACAGATACAAAACAGTGTAGTCAAGTTGTCACACGTTTTTGGGGACACAAACGGAAGAAATACCATGAGTGGAGGGGGGCTCTGACATGGTTTTATCAACTTGTTATATTTGGATAATTAAAATGCTGTGTAGGTTGTTTCATATGTATAATTATAATGCTGCGTAGAGTAAATGTGACTTTCCACCTTGCTGGTGATTTTGTAATCTTTTTCTCATAGATGTCCAAGGCCACAGTTTGGGTTTTCAGCTGTCATGTTTAGACGTGGTAACTTTTAGCTACACGCCTATGAGGACAACACACACACACTCTCACACATTGTGTAGAATAAATATGGTGAACAGCTGTTGTTATTAGTAACTGGCCAATAGAATCTGTGTCGATCCGTCTATCTTCTGTGCGGGGCAGGCTTAGCCCAAGAGGAATAAATTTAAACTTTTATAGTGTTCCTGGCTCACTCTAACTGACTTCCCACGAGGATGATGTTATTCTGAGACCAGATCTGCATCATTTAACCTGTGACCAAAAATAAAGGGCGGTATTGAGACCTTACTTTATCTCTAGTGTGTGTTTGCTCTTGGGCTTCCAACCTACAAACCAGAGTGATCGTTTACAAGCTTAACATTATTTGAATTGCTAAAACATACTAATTTTGGTTTTCAGAAGTTTGCTACAGAAAAAGGTTTATAAGGTAGTATAAAGTAGATTTGGGTTTCATTGGGTTCATGTGAGGTGTAACAGGAAGTTTGGGATCTCAGGGATCTCTAACTTACAGTAACAACAGCCCGAACATCAGAGTTCATGTGGAAAAACACAGTGAATGAAGTTAAACAGAGAGAGAACAGGTGACTCACCTTGACGATGTCTCCCAGGTAAACATCCTCCATCTTGTTTGGCACTGTCATCTGGAAGATCCGCCCCACGACAGCCGAGGAGTCTGGGAAGGCGGTGGGCGTGGCTGCGTTCTGCTGAGTCGCCGCGGCCTCCCCGGTCTCCACGGGAACCGCCCGGATACCTTCCGTCGCTTCCTGGAAGTCCTGAAGCAGCGACGAGTGCATGGAGGCCTCCAGGTCGCTCCGCCGGCCCAGCCGCTCGCCGTCTCCGTCCATCAGCACCATCTCACCCAGCACGTCAATCTCCACGTCCGCACAGACCGCCAGAGGGCGCCAGCCGGCCACGGCCAGCAGCAGGCCCAGCAGCAATGCTCTAGTCCTGGGTAGTCTCACGTCGAGGCCCCTGCTCGCCCCGAGGAGTCCCAAACTTACTTTATTGCGCATTCTTTTCCTTTTGTCGGCCCGTCACTGATGCAGAAAAAAAAATAAAAAGGAGGATGTCCAAGTGGGAGGGGGGGGAATTAGGGGGGAGCATGCACCCCCGACAGATCGAGCAAATCCCTCCTTTCAAACCTCCCTCCTCCCTCTCAGGCTCCGCCCAGAAAGCTCTCTGCTCGCCCTCCTTCTTCTGTTCCACCTTCTCCTCTTTTGTCCACTTTTCCCCCTCCCTCAGCTTTTTTCTTCCTTCTTCCCCTCGGCCTTTTGTGCTGGCCCCTCAGAGGTTTAGGAGTCCCATTGTGCCGAGCACCTCTGAGATCTGTGGGGAGACAGACAGGAGACAGAAAGACAGAGGACATGGTTAGGAACATCCAGCTTCAAAACACTCTCAGTCACAACCAAAACACCTCCACACACTCAATCACAAGTCAATCTGTGACGAGTTCAGCCCCTTAAACTGATTCGTGCCACACAAATCTCATTGTCGATAGAAATCCATCATGGGGGGGGTAATATTATCAATGCTAGGGAGTAATCTGATTAGTTCTTACAACGATCCTGCTCTCGGCTTCACCCTCTCTCCTCTCTGTCTTTAAACTGCTCATTCAGAATGAAAGGGCCCGAGAGAGAAAAGAGTGAGAGAGACAGACAAAGTGAAAGAGATGTGACGGAGAGAGAGAGGCTAAGATGGATAGATGGAGGGGGAAAGTGAAGGTGATATACGGTGGGACTTTGGATTAGCCAACAATGCCGAACCAGTCAAAGCTTTCTGGGAAGCACTAATGAATGCATGCCTTCTCTATTGTGAGAGGGGTCAAACTGAGTGTGTGTGTGTGTGTGTGCACGTAGGTGTGTGTGTGTGTGGGGGGGTGAAGAAAGAGCTGAGAGAGAGAGAGAACCAATGTGTGTGTTTGTGTCCATTGTCAGTGTGAAGGACTGAACTCAGGGGTTTGTTATTCATACAGGCCTTTCATGAGAGGAGAGAATCCCTCCTGTGTGTGTGTGTGTGTGTGTGTGTGTGTGTGTGTGTGTGTGTGTGTGTGTGTGTGACGGCACAAATGATTTCCCCCTGAGGGCTTTCGTTAGAGAGAAAGTGAAAGACAGAAAGCAGGAAAAAGAATGAAAGAGAAAGGTCATTTTTACACATATACATATATATATTTCTCTATATATATATGCACACAGTCACTCCTCTACTACACAATATTGCATCTGACACATTGATAAATTGTTGTTGTCTTTATTTACTATTTTTACTTAATGAATTGTATATTTGTCATTGATTTGTATCACACATATATTTTATGAAATGTATCCATTTTGTTTTATTGATTATTATATCTAACTGTTATTGTGTATTGTACATATATTTGGGAAAAGTTGTACTTGTGCTTTTGGCAATATTGTTTTTTAAGTTTCGTGCCAA